>NC_091791.1:22057500-22365000 GCF_041296235.1 Equus asinus
TTGTTGATATCTGAGCATGTTGTATTGGGTAATACAATGTGATGTAAATAGGCCTATAACATGAGGATTTATGTTAATATGGTTAGGAGTTGGCTATGTTTAATGCTTGTTATAGCTGTAGGTGCCAGAGGTTTCACATTCCTCTGGTGTCTTTGTTTTTTTCCTCCCATTGAGTGTGGGGTTTCCTATGACCTCTAGTCAGAGAGAGTCCTTATCTTGCAATTCTTTCAGCTGTGGTCCACTGTTGTCATCCTTGAACTTTGTAGGGGTCATGGCAAGGTATTGGGGAGGAGTACAGTCTATAGCCTTAGGTTAATTCTCAGCATTTTAGTGGGCCTGTGCCCCAGGGCTGTGATTTTCACAAATGTTTTTACATTGGTATTCAGTAGTGTAGCCTTTTCCCCCTGCTTCCCACTGCTTTCTCCGCCTGCGGTATTCATTTATTTGAATATATTTCCCCTGTTGACTATGCTCTTTCACCCTCTTCAATGAGATAAGAAGCCTGGAAGGAACTGACGTGAGGAGGAGGGATTCTCTTCCCCCAACTGAGATTAGGTTTCAGAATTGCACCATGGCAGAATCTTTTTCCCTGGGGAGTAAGCTTTTGTTATGGAGAAGGTTCTGCATGTATTCCAAAGTGGTACACTTCCTCGTCCCCAGCCCAGCCAAGAAGGAACATTTCTTGGATCCTCACTGTGAGAACTCTGCGAGGTTCCTGGTGGAAAAGCCTGTGAAAGTGTGTGGACTCCCCCAAGACTGAGTCCACCAGGAGTTTCTCATTCTCAAGGTAGTCTATGTTTAGGTTCCCAGTATTTGTCAAAATTACCATTTAAGTGTTCCTACCAGTTCACGGCCCCAGAAGTTTCTGCTCCAGGTAAGCACATCCCAGATACTGCATCTCCAGCTTTTAGGATGGTTGTTTGCCTTGTGACTTCAACTTTCTGATGGACCCAAGAAAAGTAGTTGATTTTCAGTTTGTTCACCTAGCTGTAAATACAGGGGTGACAACTTCTGTGTTCTTTACTGTCACAGTTGAAGCCGGAAGCCAAATATTTTGTCTTTTGAAGTTAGTGGGAACAGTTGAGATATTTCAACATTTCCTTTAAAAAGATCTTGAAGAATGACTAAGCACCAAAATGGCTTAACTTTTCTTTAATGAATGAGCAAAACCCAGAAATTTGAAAAAGAAAGTTGTTTTTTTGTTGCTGCTGTTGTTGTCCTGGTCTTGGCTCCCTGGATAAGTATCTTTTGTCTATGGTCACTCCTTTCAACCCCTAATACCTGCACATCATGTTTTAGTGAGAATGATAAAAGCTAATCTTAACTGTGTTCTTACTATCCTCCCGTAGTGTGCTAAGTTGTTTGCATTCATTATTACACTTAACCTTCACAATATAACATTATTATTTCACCTTTTTCTTAGGTATTTCACTGACAATTACAGAAGTTCAATGACTTGCTAGAGGTCACTTAGGTAGTGAGCAGTTGACATTCTAATTTGAACCTGTATTCTCTGACTCTGAAACCCAAATCCTTAATATCTGTACTATAATTGTTATCTACTAGATCATAATAATGAGAGTTGTTTTAGAATCCTCTGGGATGACATAGAACCTTTGTAAGAGGTGAGGATGAGATTGCAAATGCCCATGAATTACTTTGAATTGATCATGGAATAGAATGTATGTTTTTGCTCTACTATTGGCCATTAGAAGCTCTTCCAAACTGCCATTTGGATACACTCTTGTTTAGCAACTTTGTCTTCAATTTTACAGAAACTAATCTTCAAATTTGTTTTCCCGTGGCAATGGAAACTAACTTAGCTACCCCTGTCTTCATATTAGATTTCCCTCTCATAACACCTGGGTGCTGGATCTGACACAGCAAATCTCCAAAATATTGGCAACTACGTAAAACTTAAAGAAGGGAAGTTTTGGGAAACAAAACTTCCCTGAATTTCTGTGTTCCTATAAAAAGCCCTAACCTCCTGAGCCACGGAAACATATATACTATGAAGTTCAAGAATGTTTGCTTTCACTTCTCCTATAAACATTTTCGTATATCATACTGATCACACATGTAGTCATGTGTTTAAAGCTTTTCTTATGTCCCTCAAATCCAAAAGGCTTCCTCCAGGTCTGGGTACCTTGGTGAGCTCTGAAGGGACAGGGTAGACTGGAGAGCTAACTTCCTAGGTATTATAGTTTAAGGTAAAAGGAGGCCTGGGAACTCAGAGACATCTTTATGTCGCAAAAGCCAAGACTTTTGTGGGTGTCTGGCTCCTGGAGAGATTTTCTTTACATACCCCAAAGGGCTGGAGTTAGGATTCTAGGCCATTACATTTCCAAGGAGACCCTTCAGGAGGGGTGGGATATAACTTCCTCCTCCCCTTTTAAAAGCAGAGAAAAATAATTTCTTGCTTATCCTTCCCCTTTGGGGTGTCTGGCCACCCGTGTAGGAAAAATGTTCATTGGCTCTAATCTTGTCACCACAGGAGTAAGGACTGGGGTAAAAAGTGGGAGAGGGAGGGGTGACACACATTCATTACTGTGAAGTAACTAAGGAAAAAATCTGTCTCAGATCCAGAATACCTCATGTGGTAAAATTAATAAAGATGAATATTAAAAACTCAACACAAGGGAAGGAAGGTCACTGTCACAGAGTGTAATGAAATCAATTAGGACAATTTTACTTGGATAAACTTTCCTTCAGCTAAATGATGTGGGACCGCCAAGACCTCTGAGGCTCATTGAGGGGTCGAACGCCCCATCCAGGGCTGACTTTGGCAAAGATGGGAATAAACAATTTGTCATATAGCATTTCCAGACTCTCCTCCCTACTGTATCTCTCTTCCCCCAGTTCTGTCTCCTTTTTTCCATCAACCCTCAGGATCCTGCTTCTTTCTCGCAGTAATTATCACCACTATATTCCTTGGACTCTGCTGGAGGCGTTATAATCATTTTCTCCAGTACGTACAAATTCTCTTCCCAGCTCAGAAAGGTTTAAGGGACTGCCTTAGATTACACAGCTAATGAAGGGCCAACCCGAAATCTCTATTATTTTCTTCCTAATCATAAAGTCTGTGTTTTGTCCACATAGTATGCTCTCTTTTTTGTAACACTCCCATGATTTATTTTCAGAAAAAACATTGTCTCAGATGTTTATACCTAACAGCGAAATTTCTGTATTAGTTTTAAGCTTTCTATCTTATAGCTGAATGAAGGTTTGAATCCTTCATTTAGATGTTTTAAATTTCAGAGAAAGATGAGTGAGGTGCTTTGGCTCAGTAGGATCTTTCCGGGTGTCTGAAGTGTCTTCACATAGGTAACATGTTTCATTTGACATAAAGATAGGCTTCTTAGGCTTACTTGTTATAACAATCAAAGAGACAGGGAGGCTGGCAGTGGGGTTATCTTTTTCCATAAAGAAGGATCTGCTGTTCCTGAGAAGGAATACGTTAATAATTTCTAAGAATATCTCAACAGGGCAGGTCATTTTATGAACATCTGGATTCTCTTGCATAAGAAAGCATTCTTCCAAACATTGGAATTGGACAAGGCTGTTATTTAGTTTTCCTATCAGTAGCTTGCTGGTCAATTGGGGAGCAGACACACAAGCTGTCTGGTGCCTGAGGTGTGTCGGGTAGAAGGTGTGGAAGGAAGCATATAAATTAGGAAACTTTATGTCAGCTTTGCTTTTTCCATCTATTTTATTGGAGTTAGGGAAACTAGACAGATTTGTTTGTTTAATATTTGGAGCTTCTGAGAAATCATCCCTGCACCATCTTACTTGGTGTTTTTGAGAAAGTCATGGCCATGGTTTATGTTTCATTTGAGCTTTTTTTTTTTGTAAAGCACTTGAGATCCTCCTTGGATCTGAAAATTAAACAAAAATAGAAAATGATTTAGTCTGAAAAGTAGACCATTAACTCAAACAAATGGTGGTGATACAAAGCATGTGATCGGGGGGTGGCTGGTTAGTCAGCTCTGTTGCCAAATTGATCCACCTCTGAAAGATTGTTTTGGAGGTTCTCTCCAGACTTCCTAGCTCTTTAGTTTGTCTCCTTGTGCAGTCATTGTGCTTCCTGTGTCTTTCAACTTTTTAAAAGTGCACACACCCTCTGTGCCTCCATTGTGGCGGTTCATGGTCTGGGAATAGATCTGGGAAAAGTTTGGGGTCTGGCCTCTTTTTTCGTAAACTAGGCTCCTAATTTTAACCATTTTGCCGCTCTGATGGAGACTGTTCTTTCTTTCTTTGATGCCTAGAGACAGTCACCATTCCATAGATGGACACTTGGGAGTGTTTGGCTTGCTTGGCCCTCAATATTCTTCTAGAGGAATTCAGAATCAATGTATAAGTGCTAGTTAACTCTTATATTCTTATTTGATCCCTCTCAGCTTTTTGAAATTCCCAGTTATAACATGAAAATGCTTATTTTTCACAGAAAAATTTCCACTACACAATCATAAACAAAAATACCTCAAAAATTAATATTTGTTTCTTATCTAGATGAATTCTTTTCCCTCTCTCCCTGACTATTTGAGTGGTGCACAAATCACTTATCCTTCCTGAACTTTGGTTTTGCCATTCATCAAGTGGGGCTAATAAGCCCTATGTTAACATGTGAGAGTCTAAAACACTTAGAAATTATAACATGATGTGCAACAGAGAGGTAATGTATGAAGATGAGGAGAAGTATTTGTATTTAACATTTATGAATGCCTACTATGTGCCATGAAGTGTAAGTGCTTTACTTACATTATTTCACTTGGCATCTCAGGTAAGCCTTAGAGAAGTTCCTTAACTCAGCCAGGGCAGCATATCTGGTAGATGGTAGCTTTTACTAGATCTGTTTCTGTCTGCCTCGAAGCTCTTTACTACTCCTCTGTACTGACTTCCAACAGCAGATGCTTGTTGAGTGCCTTCTGTCTGCCAGGTGTTACAAGTATTAGAGAGAGTTCACTCTGCCTTCATGGAACTTGCCCTCTAAAGAAGATAGAGAAATAGAGGTTCTTAAGAATTTAGGGAGAAGGGCTTAATCTCTTAAGTATATAGTCCAAAATTAGAAATCTCAAACAGGCTGACAGATTCACTTGGGAAGAAAACAAGGAGCCCAGATAGATGCAGAGTTTATCACTTACATAGACAGCAAAAGCAAGATCAGCAATCGTGTTCATTCCCCACGTCCCTTGTCTCACAGCGTGACATGAAAACAAAAGGAGTCAAATGATGGGCAACAGTAGTGGTGAGTCACCCTGTTGCTGAGGAACCAGTTCCATGCTGCAGCTAAGCGCTTTGCCAACATTAAGCTGGGGCAAAGTGGAGAGCCCCAGCCCTCACCAGAATGAGCCAGGCAGATGAAACTGCCTCATGACAGCACCCCTCATGACAAGAGGCAGGGAGAAATGGCCTTGTAGCAGCTCCTCACAGGACTACCTATCTTCCTCTAGACTGGGAGGGCCCCAGGGTGCTCCACCAAGTCTTGGGTCAGCCTGTGGTTGAGCTTTATCTACATGGTTTATGTGAAGACGTGCAAGGTTGTTAGAGTGCCAGCACAGAGCAATTCTATAAGAAACGGACATATCTCTACCCCTATCTGGACCTCAGTTTCCTCAACTGTAGAATGGGGAGTTTGCGCTCTGTTACCTTCAAACTCCATCATTCTTTACCCAGGAAATTCCTCCATGTTTGATGTCTTTTCTCAGTTTCTTCTCCCAACTGAACAGCTCTATGACTTTCCTTATTTACCTTTATTTCCTGGCTCTGATTGCCTTTCCTTTCTCAATTTTTGTTAGTCCCTGAGTGCTAATGGCCACAAATGGAAGCAAAGAGGTTCAGGATTGAGAGGGCTCAGACTGCTGATACAGAATGACTGGCTTGCCTTGGCAGCCTGTCGCAGTAGGTTAAGCCAAATTTGCTCCCCCATCTCATCTCTTCCTACCTCTGCCAAACTATGGACGGCCTGCCACCCTGCTGTGGGCTCCCTGCCGTGGTCACAGATGGGCCTACTCTGCTGGAGTAGGGAAATCATGTATGAGAATTAAATGTGGTCATTAGAAATGATTGCAGTTGTTGCCATCAAATAAATTCATCTACCTAGCAGGGTCCCAGAAGACTTTGTGGATCCATTTGGTTGAATCTTTAAGCTATGTGCTATAATTTAGGCATTTTATACCTAGAATTTTCCAGTCACTTAAAATCCATAATGTGGATTAAACTAAGATATGATGAGAGGACTCTCTATCTTCAAACTTTTGCTATGTGATATTTTTGCAGAAAGTATGTGCCAGTTCAAGTCCTATCTGTTTGCCAATGTAATTCTCAGTCATTAATTCATTATTCCATATAATAATGTGTGTGGATTGCTTATCATGTGTCAATCACCATGCTGGGTTCTGGAAATATAGATAATATAATTAAAACAAGGTCCCTTGTTCTTAAGGAACTCACACTGATTTAGACATATAGGATTATAGAACTCGAGTGATGTTAACCATTTTAGATCTTTCTTTGGCAGACATTTTTCATACCAGGAAATATAGTGTTTCCAGAAATGCTCCTGTAGGCAAAAAATGGAGTTAAAGGGATCAATTATGTGTATTTTTTAACTAATAAAATTTAATTTAAATCATTTTAAAATGACTGGTTTGGAGGAAACCAGCATAAGGCTCCAATACATAGGCAGAATGGTGGTGAGGAGAGATAATATTATCTTAATTTTAGAAAACCTTGTTAATTCCTGGCATATCAGGAGAGACAACAAGTAGAGAAAAGAATTTTACAAATTTTGTTACCTATGCAGTGTTGAAAGGATTTGAGTCAACTGCAATGGAGATTTCTTTTTTTATTCAAATAATACACAGATGCCCAGAGTCAATTTTTTTGCTCCAAATTTGAGCAAACTGTCATCTTCTTTTCAGCAAATCAAGTATCTCCCTGGGTTGCAAATAATCTTGCCCAAGTTGGCTCTGAAATTTTTTCTTTAGATGAAAACTCTTCACCTTTCCTTGGAGGTGAAATTACAAATAACTGATAGGACCAAAATTCCAAGTTTATCCAGGAAATTCCCAGTTTATGACAGTTTGACTCTACATCTTGTCCAGTTAGCATCCCCCTTCTATAGCAGAAGGGTTCCAGTTTGGATGAATTGTATGATCACTCTACATATAAGCAATTGACAGATCTTTTCCTGCTCCAAAAATTCCAAAAATCCCCAAATAATCATGGTTCTCCAACACATTGTGGGAAGAGATTTGGAGTCATAACAGAAAGTATCTCTTTTCCTGCTTGCTGTAGTTAGATTCTCCCACCAACACAGACATTTTCATATACCCAAAAGCCTACTAGATGTGACATTTGCTTTATGGCTTTGCAATGCAGGGTGTGTTGATGGGGGCAGGCAAACGTAAAATAAAAATAAAGCTCAATTGCATATCTAAATGGATTCCCACTTCTGGCACAGAAAGACTATCAGATCATGGTAGCTAAACATTATGTGGCTATGAAGAGCAAAGTGGCTGAAAACAACACACTGGACCTTGCTTTCCAGGTTGCTAAGTGTGGCCACCTCTCCCTGGAGTGGGAGGCCTCATTTCTCGCCACAAGAGCTGGGAGGGCTTGGGCAGTAATTCCAACAAAGAAGCGGGATCTGCAAAGGTTGTTTCTTAAGAGGACAGCAGAGTGTGTAAGAGAAAAGGCCTTGAAATTATGTAGATCTGTGTTTGAATCCTGTGACTAGAAGTAATTCCTAGCTAGTAGTTTGTACCTCAATTTCCTAATCTCTATAAAGTGGATAATAATTCCTCTCTTATACAATTGTTTTAAGATAATGAACACAGAGTGTCAAATGTATCTGACAGCTAACAGGAGGCTTAGTAAGTTGTGTTTTTAGGACATTCTCTAGCTTGGGACTGCAGCTCTCTGTCACCCCTGTCCTTCCTCTTTGTTTTTCTTTTTTTTTTTTTTTTGGTTTTAGCCATATCTATGCTATCCATAAAATTTCTTTGCTGTGTGTAGCTTCAAAGAATATATGGAGCATCAGGGAAGAAAAATTTTCCTCTACCCTTCTAGGTTTTTCTGGCTGGCCTGCTGATTGTATCAACATGAGATAGATTAACAAGAGAAAATCCAATTTAATTTCATACATACGGGGGTTCCATAAGACTATAAGGCCCAAAGACAGTCAGGCAATTGAGGCTTATATGCAACTCAAAGGGAGGGAGAAGTGGGTAGAGGTCTGAGACTTCAAAAAGGAGGAAAACAATTCATGGGGATTTGGGAAGAGCAAATGTGTGGTAAACAAGTGTTTGCTTTGCCGTGCAGAAATCAAGGGATGCAGAGAGGACTGTGAACCAGTACCAGTAGGCCTTGCTAAGTTTCCCCAAGTCTATCACACCTAGCTCACAGACTTTGTAGTTATCTCTGGTGGTAGCTCTCTTCATGGAGTAGGCCCTCTATCTAAATTATTTTAAGAGGTTAAGGGGGGTGGGGGAGGGGTAAAAGGAAAAACTTCCTGAGTCTTCTGTTTTGTAAAAATAATTAGCCTAAATTAATCCTCAAGCCAAAGAGACACATTTCGGAGTGGGAAATTTTGCTCCTCTAAGGAGTTCTTCGAAAAAGCCTATGTTAACACTGTGTACTAACGCAGACTCTCTTTTTCTTTTTCAACTAGTGTCTCATTTTGACTGCTCAGCAGAATTTATGGGGTATTTTCAACTTTCTTGATTTATGCGTGTGTGTGGGGGTGGGGGGTGAGCGTACTGTCTATCCAGCAATTACTATTCAAATGTTTGTCCCACACAGAATGGTAGTATTAGATAATCTACAGGCCTTTGGTTTGTATGTACTTTTCTTCTCATCCGAAAAATGCCTTGGGCCCTCTCCTTGTCCCCGTTTGTTTGGAATTCAAGCAAGCTTACATTTGTGATCATCACTGTAACTACCAAACTGAGTTTCAGAATATTTAGAATAGAAGCACCGAGAGGCTGAATTTAGAAATCAGAAGCAACTCTCCTTGGGTAGAAATGGAGGCCCTACAAGCAACTTCTTGGAACATGGCAACGTCTCAAAGCATCCCTGTACCTGGAAGTTGTCAACAAATGGAGTGAGAAGCGTCTGAGGAAGGAGGAAGCAAAATGATGAAATGATGAACCAGGCTAGAGGGGTGACCCCTCTGGGTAAAGATGTTAAATATCGATGGTTTGGGGAAAAAGGATGATAAAGGGAAATTGAGATGAGAAAGAGCTCCTTGAATATCCCCTCCCCCAACAAAGAGGTGGTAAAGGGCAGAGAGGAATTGTTCAGTGAGAATAATCAGGAGGAAGTGGAAAATGTTGTGTCAGGTTAGGGGATAGATAATATGTTGGAACCTTGCTATAACACAATCTATTTTGGAGTAAAGTTCTAGACAGTGTAAGTTTTTCTTAAATCCAAGGGTGAAGGAATTAGCATACTAGTATGTGGAGCATAGCACAGATTTGTGTTTATATTTTCTACTTCTGGACTCAGAAAGACTAGAGTTGACAACCCAGTTCTGCTGCTTTCTGCTGTGTAAACTGTGGGCAAGTTAAGCCCAGTGAGTCTTGCTTTTCTTATCTGTGAAATGGGGATATACTGGTTTCCACCTCCCAGGATTGTGATGCAAGGAGATAATGCATGGAAGGCACTTGGCACCCAAGTGGTTGGATTATCAGGTATCTTCAGTTAATTGTAGCTGTTATCATCAACATTTTAATGATCTTCTGCCTCAAATCCTATGACAATGCTTTACATACTTTAGTTTAATTCTCGCAACATGAGAGTACATGTTATCACTAATCCCTCTATTTTATAGAAAGTAAAATAGAAGACTTGAAGAAGTTTAGTGATTTGTTCAAGACCAGATGTCCAGTAAATAGCAGAGCTGAAACTGTATCTCTAGTCTACATGCCTCCAAATCCTCTTTTTTTTTTGCCATGTCATCCTATATTCAATACAAGAAAGATAAGTTTATATTATAATGATAATAACTACAATTATGCCTGCTTTCTAAACAGAATATATCATTAGTATATGTGGCTAATTTAAATAATGCAAGAAAACAATACAGCAATGTAAGGGTTGAACATATTTAAATGAAACAATCTCTAATGCCATCTCGTTACATATAGCCATACTAATGTACAAAGACCCTCTTCAAAAGAAGTGATCATTGAAGTAGCCAATACCCACTTCTTTTCCCATTGCACTTTCTCTTCAGACAGAACAATGAGAGGAGCCTGAAAAGTTCTCTGGTTAGTCATGTTTTCTTGTAGACAGATGCTGATGTGTCCTACTCAGAACAGCCAGTTTTCTTATCTCTGTGGATCTTTAGGGGTGAAGTTTCACCTAATTCTTGTAAATGGTATTTACTTAGTATACAAATCTGTAATTGGTTTCTCAATGTGAAACACCCCAAAAGGAGTTTTCGTGCATATCTGTTCTTTTCACATTCATTCATTGTTTCAACAAATGTTTATCAAATGCATAATCTGTTTCAGTAACTGTTGTAAGTGTGGTGGACAGAACAGTGAATAAAAAAAGAAAACAAAACAAACACAAAAATGCCTCTGCTCTCCTGTGGCTTATATTCCAGTGACAGGAGACAGATAATGAATGGTGGGAACATAAGAAGTATATGTGCATTATATAATGTGTTAGAGGATATCTGAAATGGAGAAAATAAACAAGAGGGATCAGAAATGCTGGTCTGGTCTGTGGAGATGTCACATTTATAATGGGTTGTCCATGGAAATACCATGTTGAGCTGTGACATTTAAGTTAAGACTTGAGGAAGGGGAAGGAGTGAGTCAAGGGGATATCTGCAGAAGGAACATTCTAGACAGAGGGAAGAAGGGGCAGTAGTGTGTATCCATCCAGCACAGTTGGGACTGAATGAGAGAAAGGGAGATTAGTAAGAGCTGCAGCCTGAGAGATAAGAGAGAGTCAGACTGTGTAGTATGTTGCTGCCCATTTTGAGGACTTTAAGGACATTTTACTCTGAAAGAAATGGAGAGCTCATTGGTGGTTTTAAAGCAGAGAAGTGACATGCTTTGATTTACCTTTCATAGGATCTGCCAGGCAAGTGTGTTAAAAAACGACTCCATTTTGCCTCTTTTTTCATCCTATTGTTTTTCCCATGTTTTTTCCTTGTTTAGCTGAACCGTCTAAGATCAGGCAGTTCTTCTGAATCTTACAAGGACTCAAAATCTGGACTGAAAGCTCTTGAGAACCACAATTGCCCTTTCTACTTTTTAATTTTCAATATGTAGCAATGCCTGTCACATAGAAGATACTGAGTATTTGTTTCATGTGAGTTGAAGGCATGACTGGGCATTTCTGTTCTTTCAGGAGTCTTGACGCTCAAGATGTTTTATTCTTGCTTTGCTCATTAATTCTCAAGATGCCACTCATATACCGGGTGATATTAAAGCTTTCCTGCTCTCTCTTTTCTCTAATGTTTACTGATTAACTGAGGGAATTCATTAAATGTCTCCAACCTGACATTTCCGATATTTATTCACTCCTTTGATCATGGATTTCTTCTTATCTCTTGCTTACTTAACCTTTCTTCCTGACCTCTTTCTTGCTTTCATTCTAGCACAATTTCTTTTAATTAAAATATATTTTCTGTAAATATAATTTATTGTAAAACTTTTGCTCTTCCCTTTTGCTGACTTTTTAAGACTGGAGACTCATTGAGTCTGCTCCCTTCCTTCCTTCCTTCCTTCCTTCTTCCTTCCTTCCTTCCTTCCTTCTAGAGAATAGATTTAAATGACATTGGAGTTACTTTGATTAGATGAGAAACTCCAAGCTGTGAAAATACAACCTGAATGTGGAGTTTCCTTAGATTCTGTGACCAATGGAATACACTTCCTTCACAAGCAGTCTGCTCTCTCCTTCAAAAATGAGGTCTTGTCAGGACTGGCCTGGCGGCACAGTGGTTGAGTTTTGGTGGCCTCTGGTGGCCTGGGGTTTGCAGGTTCGGATCCCAGGTGCTCATCAAGCCACACTGTGGTGGTGTTCCCCATAAAATAGAGGAAGATTGGCATAGATGTTAGCTCAGAGATAACTTTCCTTAAGCAAAACGAGGAAGATTGGCAACAGAGGGTAGCTCAGGGCCAATCTTCCTTACCAAAAAAAGGAAGAAAGAAGAAGAAGAAGAGAAGAAGAAGAAGAAGAAGAAGAAGAGAAGAAGAAGAAGAAGAAGAAGAAGAAAAGAAGAAGTCTTTTCTTGCTTCCCATTCAGAAGAAGTCTTTCCTATGTGTGAAATAATATTAGAGAAATAAAAGTCAAGGTTACTTAACAATCTTTCTTCCCTTTTTCTGTGCCAGATAACTTTTCTATGCTTTTATATTAAAATGCAGTTTCCCACATAATACTAACCTCCCTCCATCATTCTATCCCCATCTGTACTGCAATTCTCTAATAACATTTACTGTCTAAACATTGGCTGACTTTGTCCTCCAGGACACATATGGGCGGGTACAAATGAGATTTACATGGACATAGATACAGAAATGAGTTTGAGAAGTTGTCTTGGCACTAAGCGTTCTTAAATATTTTATCTCAAGTAAGCAAATTTACCAAAGAATATCTTTGGAGATTCTGCTTTGGTTTCTGTTATTATGGCGATCATCACAGAATAAGCTGAATATAGTGATACTTTATATAAAGACTTGAAAGGCTGTGAAGTGAACAACTTTTAAAGAAAAGAACAAAGTTGTTTAAAATTATTCTTAAGCTTTGAGATCAGGGGTGAGAGTATCAATGCTGTCTATTTGTAAATGTAATTTTTAATCGGAGTAGCATGTACAAAATTAACTTCAGAATTACAATGAATACTCGTGGATAGAAAGATTAGAGATAATTGGTTATGTTCTTGTATCACCTCTGCTGTTGGACGTCTGTCTATTTTAGAAGCAGCCCAATAAAAGTTCCCTGTTTGACATTATTTTTTGACTGTCCTTGCCATATGCTTTGGGTGGACTGAACCCTAATTATTGCTGCAACCTCTCAAGGGTACTGATTTCCTAGCTATTGTAAACCTGCTGTCTGAGGCTTCTTTGTCTTTGTCCTTCCTGAGAGTGGTAAATCTTTTCTAGTATGAAATGCCTGGCTTTGCAGGCACTGAGATAACGGTAGTATCTGATTTCACTATCTCTGTCTAACGCCTACTCTGCTTTGCTAAGTCTCTGATTACGTGACTATTCAATACCTTCATGAGGGACTTCAACTGGCATGATGTTAGTGATCTTACCGCTTTCAAGAAGAGGGTCTAATTTTTAAGAAAAAGGGGAGAAATCTTTTGATAATACCTTCATTGAAGCCTCGGAATTTTGGAGAAGATAATGGACTTTCAGAAAACAGACACCCAAATGCCAATTTCATGGGATTGAATCATGAAAAATTATTGTGTTTCGGTGTGTGCATGTATGTGGGTTAATCTTCTAGCCTTCAGTGAAAGTGAGGCTATGAATTCATTTCTGATCTATCAAAGGATGATTCGAAAACCCTTTCAGCAGATGGGGTAAAATAGTATAATGGAAGAACTTAATGCTTGTGATCTTTTCTTCTCCCTGCTTTAAACTATCTGATTTACTTCTCCATTGAGCATGGATTACACACTTTAAAAGCAATATAGAGTAGGGTTTAAGGGTGCAAACCCTGGTGCCAGGTGACCTGGGCTCAAATCCCAGCTCCACTCTTTGGTTACTCTATTGATGAGGATTTTAGGCTGGTTAATTTTAAAACTTCAGATGAGAAGCAGGCTCTGAGGAGTGGAATTTGCTTGCCCTTTGATCAGAGACAATTGCATTCGTGAAGGAAATCTTCATGCCTCCCTCTCTTCCCCAGGAGGAAGGGGGGATGGCCTTATCTCTGGAAACTCTTAATGGGGAAGGCAAGGACTTAAGTTGTTTACTGTCTGGCAACCTCATGTAACTGACCCCCCCCCCCCCCCAAATCCTCTTTTGTCTTTAGCTGAGGATAATATTTAAGCGGTGACTTCTGCCATTTACTCAATCTGGTTTGATTCTTATCTAAAAGTTGTGGGACCGCCCAATGGCAGGACCCTACCGGCACTGGTACCATTTTAACTTTTTTTTGTCTTGTAAAGAGATAACTCACATACCTATGCCTTAAATTTAGCCTTACTCTCCACCCATGTGGGCAGCAGAAACAGCAGCAGCAACATGCCGGCAGCAGCTCTGCCTGCTCATGGGTCCTGTCGCCATGCCAGTGGCAGCAGCAGCAGCGCCAGCAGCATCTCTGACTGCCCGTGGGCCCTGTCCCCACGCAGCAGCCTGACTGCCCATGGGTCCTGTCCCCACGGCGGCAGCAGAAGCTCTGACTGCCCATGGGTCCTGTCCCCATGCTATTCTATTCTCTAAATAAAAGAGCACTACTGCCAGATCTTAAGAGTCTAAGAAATCTTTCTTTTGACTCCTCGGCTCACTGACCCCGCATCACTATGACCTTGAATAAGTCATTTACTTCTCCGTGCTTTTATTTATTTAGCTGTAAAAAATGGATAATAATATTGTTTCCCTCAACATGTTGTTTTAAAAGCAAAATGAGTTAATATGTGAAAAATGTGGCACAGAGTGAGTACTTTATGCTCTATAAGGAAGGTGTTAGCTCTCATTATGAGGAATGATAGCTCTTATTTGTAACACCATAGTCATCTGCAATAGATGTCTGTTGTTTATGATGGCCAAATAGCCCTTTCTCTTTGCCTTGGAAGGATCTCTTCAATATTCTTTTGGAACCATGCCTTCTACATTGGGTATGGTGTTATTTAGACTCTTAAGCATGGTGGCAGTACCACCCTTACTTAGACTCAGGCAAGAGGGACCTTGCTTCGGGAGCGCTCAAACTTTGGAGTCCTCTATGACGCCTAGGATCTGCCAACATGGCAGTACCATTCAGGCAAGGTACCCCAGCCTGGACCAAAATCCACATGGTCTCTGATCCTTCCTCTTTGAAGATACCTTCCTGCCATCTACTTCACACAGGGGGTTGACCACATACCCCAAGAGGCTCTGGGACTATGACTATGGGACTGCCCCAGGGGTTTGTAGTCAGGGTCTCATTTGAAGGAAGTAACTTGGTAAGTGGAGTGCTTCTGCTGACCATCACAATATTTCTTTCACAAGATTACATAAGATTTATTCCCAGAACAGTGCTAACACCCTGATTTTGGGTGATGCTTAGTCAAGCTGAACGTGAGATGAATTCAAGGTTCTGGTCTATAGACAGTCTACAATTAACCGTTGGGCAAGAGCCACTAGTGCTCTTGTTTATCTGTGTTCTGAATATGGTGCTGCCTCTGGTCAACACTATTAGAGGGTGGCAGTGGCGGCAGCAGAAGTCCTTTACTTTGTGTGCCCTCCATCATTGCCACCCAGGATGTCCCACAATGCTCCTTTCAGGACTTGTGGCACACATAAGACAGTCCTTTGAGGGTAGCCACAACCATGTATTCTGAGTGCTTTCAAGGCTGTTGCCCCCAGTGCCAACAGGTCAATCCAAGTGAAGCCTTTCTTTCCTCTTATCATTCAAGTGTAGTGAAAGATAGAAACCTACTCCAATTGCACTCAAAATTGAACTGGAAGTCTTCGCTTGTGTAATAAGGCAAGAAAGGAAATAAAGGACAAATTGGAAAGGAATAATTAAAACAGTCCCTATTTGTAGATAATGTGTATCCATAAGGAACCTACAACAACAACAAAAAACAACTCTAGAATTAATAAGTGAGTTTATTAAAGTCACAGGATCAAGTCAAAGCTACAAATTTATGCACTAGCAATGAAAATTAGGAAACCAAAATTAAAGTTTTACCAGTTACAATAACTGAAAAATAATGAACTATTTAGGTATACATCTAAAAAGAATATACAGGATCTGAATGCTGAAAACTGCAAAGCACTGAAGAAAGTAATCAAAAGACCTAAATAAATGAAGAGACATGACATATTAATGGATTGAAGAATCATCATAGGAAAGATGTTAATTCTTCCCAAAATTATTTATAGATTGAACTTGTAGGGGTCTGGAATTGGCCACCCCAACATATGTCTCTTTGGCATAATTATTTGTGGCTCAGACAGGAAAGCAACTGAAAAGTAGAACTTGCTTACCCTTTGTAAGATACATTTACATCGTAAAGGAACTCTCCATCTGTAAAGGTACCTCCCTCTCTGTACCAGGAAGAAGAAAGGAGATGACCTTCTCTCTAGAAACTCTTAATCAATGCCAAAGGCAAGGACTTAAATCTGCATTTTATTGTGCTTGTCTGGTAACCTCCTGTAATTGACTCCCCTCCCCCTCCCAACATTGGCATTTCTTTAAGGATTAAGCATCTTTCCTTAGGCTAGGAACTGATTGCTGCACTCACCTGTAACCACCCAGCTCAAGACAATAGACTTGCCTCCGGCTACGCCCACTGAGATAGCAGACCACTACCTGCTGTGTCCATCAAGTGCTGTGCTGACAGGGCAATCTTGTGACTATTGTGGGAGGGACATTTCAATCACATGTGAAACATCCTGTTTGGGGGTATATAACCACTCTGTGCACCCCACTTCTTCAGTGCCCTTTCTTCCTTCGGGAAGAAAGGCCCCAGGCCGTGGTTCCTCATAAAGCTTTGTTTAATTTTCTCTTGCTATTCTGTCTCATGTGAATTTAATTCATTTTCCGGCCAGATGAACCCACATTTTTGATAGAGGAAAAGTCTTCCTCCCTACAAACTCAATGCCTATAAAATTCCAGCAGGATTTTATTTTGGTGGATATGGATAAGCTGATTCTAAATTTTATACGTAAATGCAAAAGAACTAGAATAGCTAAAGCAATTTTGAAAAAGAATAAAGTTATCCAATTTTAAGATTCACTATAAAGCTATGGCAATCAAGACTGTGGTATTGGCAAAGAGATGGATGTATAGCTCAATAAAACAGAAGAGTCCATAAATGAACCCACATAGATACAGATATTTTAGTTTTGACCAAGCTACCAAAGCAGTTCAGTGAAGAGCTGAGACAAATGGTGCAGGAGCAGTTAGATATCCATAGGCAATAAAAGAAAAACCAAGAGAGAAAAAAACCCTTGTTTTAATCTTATACCTTATACAAAATGAACTCAAAATTGATCATTGGCTTAAACGTAAAATGTACTACCATAAAACTTTTAGAAGAAAACACAGGAGAAAAATCTATGTGACTTTGTTGATGAATTCTTAGAGATGACACTCAAAGCATGATTCATAAAAGAAAATTTGATAAATTGGACTCCATCAAAATGAAAAATATTAATTATGCAAAAAATACAATTGAGAGAATGAAAAGATAAGCTACAGACTAGGAGAAATATTTGCAAGGCATTTATCTTAAACTAGATTTTATCCAAAATATATAAATTGCTTTCAAAACTCAGAAATAAGAAAACAAAAAACCCAATTTAAGAAAAGGCTAAAGACATGAACATGTACTTTTCCAAAGAAGATATAAAGATGACAGATAAACACATGAAAAGTTATTTAAAGTCACTAGCCATTGCATGTTAAAATCATGGTGAGATAGCACCACACACCTAGTTGAAAGGCTAAAATAAAACATTCAATACCAAGAACTGACAAGGAATGCATAGCAAATGGAACTCTTCATAGATTGTTGGTGGGAATGAAAAGTGCTATGGCAACTCTAGAAAATGGTTTGGGATTTTCTTATAAAGATGACCATACTCTATTGTGGGGACCAGCAATCTCACTCTTGGGAATATATCTTAGAAAAAAGAAAACACATGTTCACACAAAAATCTCTACATGAATATTGTAGCAACTCTATTAATAACTGACCCATACTGGAAACAAACCAAATGTCTTTTTTTTTTTTTTTTTCAGGAAGGTTAGCTCTGAGCTAACTACTGCCAATCCTCCCTTTTTTGCTGAGGAAGACTGGCCCTGAGCTAACATCCATGCCCATTTTCCTCTACTTTATATGTAGGTCTCCTACCACAGCATGGCTTTTGCCAAGTGGTGCCATGTCTGCACCCGGGATCCCAACCGGCGAACCCCGGGCCACTGAGAAGTGGAACATGGGAACTTAACTGCTGCACCACTGGGCCAGACCCCCAAATGTCTTTTAATAGGTGAATGGTTAGGCAAACTGAGGTACATCCACACAATGGAATACAGCTCAGACTCGGCAGTATAATGGAGCAGAGTTGTTACACACGCAACTTGCGTGAGTCTCAAAGGCATTAGTGAGTAAAAGAACCTGTTTTCCAAAGGTTTCTACTGTGTGATTACACTTACAAGACGTTCTCAAAAAGATAAAGCTGTAGATATGGAGAAGATATCAGCGGTTTCTAGGGGTTATGATTGGGAAGACAGGGTACATATAAAGGGATAGCGTGAGGATTTCATTTTTTTTGAGTAATTAAACTTTCTGTGCACTTATTATTGTGGTGTTTACATGGATCTTTATATATATGTTAAAATACATATGCTAAAATTCATAGAACTGTGCATCACCACCAAGTCAATTTTTGTGTGTAAATTTAAAAAATAAAGACATTATTAAATACATGAAAAGACAAAACATAAACTGAGAGAAAACATTTTCAAAATGTAAGTCTAATAAAGGACCTGTGTCTAGAATGCATAAAGACCTCTCAAAATTCTATAATATGGAAACATTCAACCCAATTTAAAAAATATGATTGAGCAATGTTTCAGCAGAGAATACAAATATGAACATGAAAAGGTGCTCCGCATCATTCATCATTAGGAAAATGCAAATTTAACCACAACAAGAAATCACTATTCACCTGTTTGAGTGACTTAAAAAAAAACGCCGGCAGTAACACATACTTGAAAGCATTCAGAAAATCTAGACCTCTCATACATTGCTGGTGGGAATGTAAAATGCTATAGCCACTCTGGAAAACAAGTTTGCTGTTTTCATACAGTTAAATATATACTAACCAATATGACCCAGTAATTTCATTCCTAGTTTTTTATCAAAAAATAAAAGCTTATGTTCACACAAATATTTGGGCATCAGTGTTTATTGCAGCTATATTCATAACTACCCAAAATTTCAACTGGTGAATAGATAAATGAACTCTGTCACCACCTTACAATTGGATACTGTTCAGCAATAAAAAGGAACATGCTACTGATACAAGTAATGATATGGATGAATCTCAAAGGCATTATGTTAAATTGTAGAAGCCAGATTCCAAGGGCTACATTCTGTATGATTGCATTTATGTGGCATTCTGGAAAAAGCAATAATATAGGGGAAAAAACATAGTTGCACTTGCCAGGGCCTGGGATGTGGGGGGAATGTTTGATTATAAAGGGGACTTTATAGCGTGGTGGAAAGCTCTGTATCATGACTGTACTGATGGTTATACAGCGATATGCATTCATTCAAGCTCATAGAACTGTACACTAAAAAGGGTAAATTTTTCTAGGTACAAATGATACCTCACAAACTGAATTAAAATATAAAGCTGGAGAAGTGGTATATTGATGAAACTGGGCGATGGGCATTTGGGGGTTTGTTACATTATTTTCTTTATTTTGTTTATGTTTGAAAGGTAAAAAGCAAACAAAAATGAGGAAGGCTAACACCTCTTGCTGGTGGCAATTTGGGTTAAAGGATGCTCATACATTCCTGATGAACATGTAAATTGCCACAGAATTTTTTTGAAAGCAATCTTGTAACAGCTGTTAAAACTTGAAACTACATAAACCCTTTGTCCCAGAAGGCCACTATTTGAATCTCTCCCATAAAAATAAGAGCCCCAGGTTTTTAAAGATAAATGTACAAGGATGCTTCCTACAGCATTGTACTTAGTGGCAAGCAACTGAACACAAGTCAGTGTCTAAAAATGGAGCACTCTCCAAACACTCCCCTGTGTTGTCCCTTTATAGTCACCCACTTGTCTCAGTGGCACATGGCTTCCTTAATTACAGAATAGCTGCTCTTGTGGAATATTATGCACATACTAAAAAATAATGAATTCGAGTATTAGTTTACAAATCTAATAAATGATGGGGTAATCTTTCAAACCTGACTCTGCCTGACTCCATCATCTGTATATTTAATCTCTATGTGCTACTTTTAAAAATTTTCCCTATTTTTTTTCATGATATGCTCTCCCTGGCCTTCACCTTATCTCCTTTGGGTGGTAAGAGCTAAGGAACTGCAGTTAGAATTTAGGAGGGTCATTTGAAGGGTCGTTGAGAGAGCTGGGCCTTTTTCTGGGAAGAAGCAGTCCTCAGTGTTCTTCTAGGCAACACCAGCTCACTGGCACGTTGCAGTGAGATTTGAAAACAAAGCCCCAGGTGGTGTTTCTGTACCCACCTTTGTCCCCCATATCCCCCTGGGAACCTTCTGACTGTGGACCCAGTCTGTTAGAAACCCTGGTGCTCAGCCATCTATCCCTCTCTCCTTGCACTCTATGACATGAGAAACTACTGGCTTTATTATAGAGGGTGAAGATAAGTTCTCAGGAGACTGCAGCTTGGAGACCCAGTCTAGTGTGAGGAGGGTTGTGTTCTTGCCTCAGGAGAGCAATCTAGCGGCAACCCGTTCAACTCTAGTCTCATGATTCCATTTCTATAAAGGCGCAAAACTAATCCGTGCTGTTGGAAGCCACAGTGCTGGTAACTCTTCCAGGCTATCACTCGAGTAGGGCATGAGGGTGGCTTTTTGGGGAGTGGATAATAGCTTTTTTCCATATTGGTGTTGGCCACATGGATGTGTTCGGTTTGTGAAAATTCATGAAATTGTACACTAATTTCAGCATTTTTTGTGTATGTATATACATACAAAAATTTATGTTATACTTCATATAAAATATACTAAAGTATGTTATACTTCAATAGAAGGTTAAATATAAAAAAATACCATGTTAAGCAGGGTAATAAATATTAGTTACTATATAAATAATCACAGAATCGCAATGGCTTAATACAATAACATTTTATTTCGTACTCATTTTTCTGAGACTATTGCTGTCAGTGAGTACTCCTGGGTAGCTCTTCTCCAGGCACTGACTCAAGGATCCAGCCTCCTCCCATCTTCAGACCTGGCTATCCTCAACACACGGTTCTCTATGGAAAAAGGATGATACGGGAAAAACATGAATGGGTGGGGTTTTAGGAGTCAGGCTAGGGAATGGTGAATATCACTTTCACATTCTATTGGATGAAAGTGACCAAATAACTTCACCTAAATGCAGAAAAATTTAGTCTTCCATTTTGCCCTTAGAGAAATTATATGGTTTGATAAACATTATTTTGTCTTGCATAGATTCTACTTTAAAAAATGTAATACAATCTCTTTGGAGGAGGCAATATTAACATTTGAAACATGAATGAACAATAAATGATGGAATCATCTGAGAAGGCTTCATGGAGAAAGCAGAATTTCAGTTGTGCCCTGATAGATGAGGGTGATTTGGACAGGTGGAGGGACAAGGGGCATCATGGGGCCTGAGGATCCCTGACTCATAAATAAACCTACACAATGAGCAGCACAGGAGCATCACTACTATATAGTGATTGATGTATGTATCCCCCGTTTTCTAGAGGACTCTTTGGAATTAAATTTAAACATTGAGGGTTGAAAGCTGGGGTTGCCTCTACTGTACCTAGATGCCAGCTTAATCACGTTTTCTTTTTTCCCAGCAGGAAGTAAACATCTTTTGTGTGACATCGCTTCAGGCAAGAGGGTTTACTGAGCTGATTTAGGAGTCTTTTGCCATGTATCTCTCGTCATCCAAGATATTTTCTGACAACTTCAGTATCTCCTGGGCTCTTTGACTCTATGTTGAGTCTTTTCCTGTCTATTTTGCATATAGTATAGTCTTGCCTTCTCGACTAGAGTATATTCTTTGAAAACAGATAGTTTTGTCCCTCGGCACTAAGCACAGTGAGGGAGGCAGGATAGTTGTAAAAAAACTAAGACATTTTGGTTCTTTGATTCATTGGGTCTTGGAAAATAACTGGCATTATTTTTTTCTAAATTACTCTTCCCAGACTTTTACACAAGAACAACAGCACACAAGTACCATGAAATTAAATCTCCGTGTCCTTTTCATCTTTGTGGCTCGATAGTAAAGGAGCGAGAAGCCAGGTTGCAATATTTACCATCATGAAGCTACAGCGGCTCCTCATCTTGTGAGGTGAGGTGCAGAGCCAAATTTTGTGAAATGATAGATGCTTCCTACCCTGCCTTTTTGATACAGCCACCAGTACTCTCCAGTGTGCTGAGTATTTTGTGCTCCGATACATTATTCACTTAGTGCTGCACCACATTTATAGACTGGGGCCATGTGTGCCTGTATGCGCATTCAAGGTTGGATTCAAGTTCTAGCGCTATCGCTTTCAAGACTTAAGAGAATTTGATGCAAGTGTGTTTATATCCTGGGATCTCCTTTGCCAAATAGGAATCTTAAATGAGCAAAGAAATAGCAATAAAATGTCACATAAAACTTCAGTACATAGCCAGTTTGTGTGCCTCCAAGAAGCATCTCTCAACAAAGAATTTTAGTCCATGTTAAATTGACACTTCAGGTTAATTGATGATTCCATTAAGTAGATCAATTGAAAAAAAATGGACCAAACTAATTTTTACTTTCTTTCCTTTTATTGAGGTATAATTGACATAAACAGTATATTAGTTTCAGGTGTACAACATAATGATTTGGTATTTTTATATATTGCAAAATGATCACCACAATATGTCTAGTTAACATCTGTCACCTACAGTTACAATTTTTTTTCCTGTTATTAAGACTTTTAAGGTCTACTCTTTCAGCAAATTCCAAATGTGCAATACAGTAGTATTAACTATAGTCACCATGCTTTACATTACATCTTCATGACTTACTTATTTTATAACTCGCAGAGTGTGCCTTTTGACCATTTCGCCCACCCTCTCCTCTTGCCTCTGGCAATCACCAATCTGTTCTCTGTATCCATGAGCGTTTTTTTTTTTTAGATTCTACATATAAGATTATATGATATTTGTCTTTCTCTGTCTGACTTATTTCACCTAGCATAATGCCCTCAAATTCCATCCATGTTGTCACAAATGGCAAGATTCATTCTTTTTTATGGTTGAATAATATTCCATTATGTATATATACGCACACATACATAGACCATATCTTTATCCATTTATCCATCAATGGACACTTAGGTTGTTTCCATTATCTTAGCTATTGTAAATAATGCTGCAGTGAACATGGGCATGCATATATATTTTTGAATTAGTGTTTTCATTTGCTTCAGATAAGTACCTGGAAGTAGAATTGCTGGATCATAGGGTAGTTCTATTTTTAATTTTTTGAGGAACCTCCATACTATTCTCCATAGTGGCTGCAATAATTTACATTCTCACCAACAGTGCAACAGCAGGCAGAGTCCCTTTTCTCCACATCCTTTCAACATTTATCTTACCTTTTTATAATAGCCATTATAACACATGTGAGGTGATATCTCATGGTTTTGGTTTGTGTTTCCCTTATGATTAGTGATGTTGAGCATCTTTTTATATATCTGTTGGCCATTGTACATTTTCTTTGGAAACATGTCTATTCAGATCTTCTGCTCATTTTTTAATTGGATTGTTTGGATTTTCTGCTATTGAATTAACCCCTTATCAGATATATGATTTTCAAATATTTATTCCCAGTTAGTATGTTGCTTTTTCATTTCGTTGATTATTTCCTTTGCTATGCAGAGCTTTTTAGTTTGATGTAGTCTCATTTGTTTATTTTTGCTTTTGCTGCCTTTGCTTTTGGAGTCACATCCAAAAACTGTTGCCAAGACCACCTATTTTTCTTCTGGGAGTTTTATGGTTTCAGGTCTTACATTCAAGTCTTTAACCCATTTTAAGTTAATTTTTGTGCGTGGTGTCACATAGGGTCCAGTTTCATTCTTTTGCATATGGCTCTCCAGTTTTCCCAAAATAATTTATTTAAGAGAGTTTCCTTTCCACATTGTATATTCTTGGCTCCTTTGCCATAAATTAATTGACCATATATGTATGGGTTTGTTTCTGGGCTCTCTATTCTGTTTCATTGATCTATGTGTCTGTTTTTATGCCAATACCATACTGTTTTACTATATCTTTATAGTATATAAAATATATATTATATAGTATATTATATAAAAATATATATAATATATAATACCATTACTATATCTTTCTAATATAGTGTGTGACCAGGGAGTGTGATGCCTCCAGCTTTATTCTTCTTTTTCAAGATTTCTTTGGCTACTTGGGGTCTTTTGTGGTTCTACATAAATTTTAGAATTATGTGTTCTAGATCTGTGAAAAATGCCATTGGAACTTTGATAGGGATTGCACTGAATCTGTAGATGGCTTTGGTTACTATGGACATTTTAACAATATTAATTCTTTCAATCTGTGAGCACAGACTATCTTTCCATTTATTTGTGTCTTCAATTTCTTTCATCAATATCTTACAGTTTTCAGTGTACAGGTCTTTCACTTCCTTTTTTAAACTTATGCCTAGCTATTTTACTCTTTTTGATGCAATTGTAAATGGGATCGTTTTCTTAATTTCCCTTTCTGATAGTTTGTTATTAGTGTATAGAAATGTAGCATATTTTTGTATATTGATTTTGTATCCTACAACTTTACTGAATTTGTTTATTCTAACAACTTTTGGGTAGAGTCTTAAGAGTTTTCTATACCTAATATCATGTCATTTGCAAATAGTGACAGTTTTATTTTTTCCTTTCCAATTGGGATATTTTATTTCTTTTTCTTGCCTAATTGCTCTGTAATTTTTACTTTCTAGTATGAAATATGATCTCTCTGAGGATAAGAATAATTTGATTGTCATTCCCCTTATCTTCAAATTATCGCATCATTAGGTATCTTAACAACAACAATAACAAATGCCAAAGAATGGCAATGTTTTTCCTGCTGAGTCACGCAGGTGCCTCGCAGAAGCGCTGGGGGCAGGTTCTGGGAATTTCTTGTTTTTGTCAGGTATTTCCCTAGCTAAGGGAATATATTCATAATTAAATGTCAGGCCCTTCCATGATTAGAGCCGAGGACAAACTCTTAAAAGGAAGGGTTCTAAGGTGTCAAATGGGGATATTCTTGGCTTTCCAAACAACACAAAGATGAGTCATGAATCAAGTGCGACTCATGGCATTAGCCTGGCAGAGAAGCCTGGCAAGTCTTGTAGGAGCCTTAAAAATTCAGGTCCTCTCACTTTCCAGTTTGCTCAGTACTGGAAGTGCCCAGGAAGAGGTTTCCCTGAGAACACAGTGCTCTTCTCACCCCTCCTTACTTACATCAGAAATTAATTTACCACTTAAGACACTTGTAATCATATCTCAAAGGTTCTGTGGCTACCTACCCAAGACCCTCAGCAGTTCTAAGCCTCAGCTGTTCTGTTTTGCAGTCTCTCCCTTGCTGCCTTTTAAGAAAGTCTGATCATCCCAGCATTGCTGCTGCCGGAAGTCTTTGTCACTTTGGCTTTCTGGCAGGCCTTCTAAGTTGCTGGCCATACTCCCATTAACTTCAGAATGTGGATAACTGACAATATCCATTAATTTTGTATCCATACCCCTCTTTGGATCAGCCCAGTATTGGCTGAATAATGAATTGGCTGGCTTCAAAGTCAAGGTCAGGAGGAACACGGCATGAGGATTAGATAGATCTGGAAAAAGGAGGACGAAGTGGAGGAGGAGAACTAAAATATTTCCTGAGGATGAAAGACTGAATTGGAGAGTTGAAAATTTTAAGGCCAGAAAAAAGCAAGACAGTCTGGAATTCAGACATTAAGGAAATGTAAAAAATTTGAGGTTTACTGAGGTTCTGTCTCCAGCAATGATGAGGACAATGAGGATGACTGTGATGATAATTAACATTTATTGAGTGGTTGTAACAAAGAAGGCACAGTTTTAGATTGTTTTGTATATATTTTCTAATTTAGGCCTCATAAACATAGGGTAGGTGTTACTATTGTATACATTTTACATGTGAGGGAACCAAGGATCAAGGAGATGCAGTAACTTGCCTAACGTGACACAGGTAATAAGTGCTCAGGTAAGACTTAAACTCAACTCTGTTGATAATATAGTAAGTGCTTTCACTTTTTCCCATTTGTTTTAAGTATTGTAGCAACGCTGTTGACGTCCCCCAGCTCTCCTTTACGGGTTTTGTGAGTACATCCTGCATTTCTATGAATTTTTCCTGAGGGTTTATGGCTGCAAACTGTTTAGAGGCCTACGCTTAGGCTTCCCAAACTACTTTGATCAAACACATCAGAAGCCAGAAATGCCTAGGAGTTTCATTCCAATTGGAGCGTTGTGAGGCACTCTTGAAGGAGTCTGAAAGCCAAGCTCCTTTGCCTTGAGAAGGGACAAACTCTGCAATGTGATTGTGCTCCAGAGCCCCCTGCGACACCCGACTGAAGGCTAGTATGATGCCTAACACTATGCCCTGCTTGACTTCTTCCCCTTCTCTGTCCTGCTCCTTTCACTCCCTTTCTGGTTTCTTGTGGGAACACCCCCTTAATAAGTCACACACAAATCCTTGTCCTTCTACCTGCTTCCTGGGGAATCTAAACTCAGACGATTATGCTTTGGTTTCATTCTAAACTTGACATCACAAATGAGACAACTTTAATAAAAGGTACTATGAAATACTAATTGAACACAGCTAATGAAGAAACTTTAGAGATTGTTCCACATGTTTATTTGGCCTCCTATTTACTCTTGCTTCATTCATTCAATCATTCATTGAACAAAAATATGTTTTCTACCATGTGCCTAGGACTAATATTCATCTGTACAGACCCCATAATGTGGATAGGAAAAAGAATATACTTTTCAGTGTATACACTCAGGGTACTAAGAAGGGATAGAAGAAGTCTCAATAAAATTCAATCCTTTGAAATCACGTGCATCATTTCAACTTCCATGATATAATTTCTTCTAGATCTGAATTTATGGTTTGGGATGTTTTTCATGGCTGAGTGGTGTATGGGGCAGAGAAACCTGAGGAAGGGGTTGGCTTCAGACTAGAAACCTTCCCTCACAATAAGTTGAGTAAATGTCTTGCATATAGAAATGATAAAACCATCTCTTTTGCAATTTTTGGAGACTGGCCTTGGAGAAAAAGATGAGTCATAGAAACAAAAGGATTAGTCAAAGAAAATGTCGTTAAGAATGTGATTGATTATGGAAGGGACATGTTGCCCAGGTTGCAAGTTACTCCTCTGCTTCAAATTTATGTTAGGATTTGGTGGGAGAAGTAGATGGTACAGTAAAATTCTGAAAGGGAGGTGACTAAGCTCAGAATTTTGAATCTAGGTTTCCCCATTTTAGAAGACCCTACAATCTATGGGCTATAAATGCTGCTCCCAGGTAACTCTGCCTCTCATCCTCTCTTTTTTTCTACTTCCCTCATTTCCTCTGTGTGTGAAATCTCTCATTAAGTTTAGAGAATGTTCCATCTGTAATACAATCTCTCTTTTGTCTACTTTCAAAGCTCCCGGCTATATCTACCACTCGCACTGACACCTTTTAGCTGTTTTTCCCTTATTTCTTAGCAACATTTACTCTTTACTCATCTTTCTGAAGTTAGCACTGCCATGTCAGTTGTATACCCTTGGCCAAAGATTGTTATAAATTATACATGGCAAACAAATAAGTACAGGGTAAGCTGCAGACTGACTCAAAGAGAGTATTTCTGAGTATGAATATATGCTTTGCTACCAGGAACATCAAGGAAGAAACTCAAAATCATCTGCACCAACTTCATTTAAATGTAATGTCAAAATGAATTCAGCATTCAAAAAAATACTGTTTAAGAAAGAGAGACTCAAATTTGTAGGCATGTCTATGTAAGCTAATGAAGGACACATCTTTTCCAGGACTCGAATGGATACATTTAGAAATAATATAGAAACCATCTAGAATGGATTCAAAATGCACAAGGCAGTATAAAAGATGATGTGGGAGAACCTCCAGCTCCAAAGACCAGAGACTCAGATTCACTGGGCTACAGGAGCCAGACGGGGTTGCTCAGCCCTCAGCTTGCAGAAGAGCCGGGTTAGTGGGGAATTTGAGTCAGGAGTGAAGTCAGAGGGACAGAGTCTATATCATGGTTTTGCAAAGGGAACTCTGTATACGAACTTCAAAGAGGGTATCTGAGTGCTTTTTAAAGCTTAACTTTCCGGGCTCCTCTACAGGTCTACTGAATCACATTCTTTGGCAGCTGGGTCAATCACAGCTGGTTACGAGGGCTTAACAGATGTCTTCAGGCTCTGGTTTCTCTCCCACACTGCTGTTCAGTGTTAACAATATTAACGTCAATTTTGTGTTAACTTCATTATCATACAGTGTTTTTCTTTCGGTCACAATTTGGCTACCAGCCATTCCTGGGCTACACTTCCCCCGGTTTGTGTTTTGTTTTTTCTTACTGAAATGTGCACCTACTCCTTTGAGAATGCAGAAAAAAGACCTAGAATCAAGCATCATCATCTCTGATTGGCTTGATTAGATCACATGCTCTTACTTGTGTCAATTACTGTTGCCATTGCGATATGGGGCTTTCACTCGCTAGGTCTAGATTATGTGGCACCCAGGTTGCTGAATGGAGTTAACAACATTAGAACCACATAGATTCAAAGTAGGGCAAGGGATGGATTCCGAAATGAAAATGAGATATGTTGTCAGAAGTTGGGCATGAAAGATGGGTCTTGGGGAGAGAGAGGGACTAGAGGCAAGTGGCTGTTACAATTGTTCAGTCAAGGGGTTATGAGAGACTAAACCAAGGGAGCTAAATTGAGATGAAACAGAGATAATAATAGTCAAGAGGTATTTCAGACGTATAATTGAAATGGTTTTTATATCTGATTGATTCGAATTAGGAGGAACAAAGATCATCATTTCTAGCTTTAGGTCTCATATTTGAAAGTCCAATATTTGACTTTAGATGTAGCTAGATTCCATTTTTCCTATGATGTTGTGAGGGGTATTCTCTATCTATACCTTGGCTTGATTTCCTTTGAGCTGGATTCCTTCTCAATAGACTCCTCATCAGGCAGCAAAGATGGCCTCAAGCTGATCCAGGTTTACAAGATTCTTAAAACTCATCATTCCAGCGTAAGGGTTCAAATATTTCTCCTTCAGTATTCACATTGGTGCCAACAAAGGATTCGGATTGGCCTTCATTTGGAAATGTGCCTGTTATGGGCTGAATTCTGTCCCCCTCAAATTCATATATTGAAGCTCTAACCCTCAGTACCTCAGAATACGACTATTATTGGATATAGGGCCTTTAAAGAGGTAATTAAGGTTAAATGAAGTCATATGTCTGGCTTGTATTAGTATTCACCAAAGAAACAGAACCATAGGATGTATATATACAGAGAGAAATTATTTTAAGGAATTGACTCATGTGCTTGTAGAAGCTTAGGGAGTACAAAGTCTAACGAAGGAGACTGGCATGCTGGAGACTCAGGAAAAAGTGACAGTTTGGGTTCAAAGGCAGACTGCTGGTGAGCCAGAAAGAGCTGATGTTGCAGCTGCAGTCTGAAGGCGGTTTGCTGGCAGAAGTCCCTCTTGCTTGGCAAGGGTCAGCCTTTTGTTCTGTGTAGGCTTTCAACTGATTGGATGAGGCCCATTCACATTATGGAGGGTCAATCTACTTTAGTCAAAGTCATAGATTTAAATCTAAACCTTATCCAAAAGCACCCTCACAGAAACATCCAGAATAGTGCTTAACCAAATATCTGAGCACTATGACCCAGCCAAATTGACACCTATAATTAACCAATACAGAGCTCTAATGCAATCTGACTGGTGTCCTTGTACGAAGAGCAAATTTGGATATACAAAGAGATATCAGGGATGCACCAGCACAGAGGAAAGACTATATGAGGACACAATGAAAATATAGCTATTTGCAAGCCAAGAAAAGAGGCCTTGGGAGAAACCAAAACTGCCAACACCTTAGTCTTGGACCTCCTAGCCTATGAAACTGTGAGAAAATTAACTTCTATTGTTTAGGCCACCCAGTCTATGGATTTTGTTATGGCAGCCCTAGCAAGCTAGCATAGTGCCCAACCACAGACCAATCCCCATACAAGGTTTAGGGGGAATGGAGTACTCTTATTGGCCAGGCTGAGTCAAGTGCTCACCCCTAAGACTGGAAAAGTAGGGATCGTATGATGGACAATCCTAAATGAATCACAAAGATTAGAAGAAGAAAACTTTCCAAAAGCTACAAAAAACAATTATTTGTGAACAAATGCCTCTCACTGTAATAATAGTCTTTATTGGGATTGATCCTAGAGAACCACAGTGATGGAGGAGTAGAGAAGTGTGCTAGGCAAATAGAAAGGCAAGAGGAGAGGCAAAAATCTGTTCTTCTCATTGAAATACACATGCCAGGGGATGCTAAAGTTGTGTGCCAAGACAGGAAATAAGAGACATACACGTGATAAATAATACAACTAAGGCTTTTAAAAGAATACACATATATAATTGTGCCTCACTATTGGGAAGAATTCCAAGTATATATGTATATTTATATATAGACTATAGCAGCAAGAGATGTCTTTCTTCTAAAACATTGGCTGTCAGCACTAAAACTGGGATTTCCTGGTCCTCAAGTAGGACCGTAAAAATAGCATAGGTTCACCCGGGTTACGCTCAAGCTTAGTGATGATCCTGCTCATTGCTACCTTCTCTGTGTTCACATTCTAAAAAGAGTGGTTTTGATTGGTATGCTTGCTAATATCCAACTTGGAGCACTCCTGTTGGGAAGAATTTCACACATTTCACCTCAGAGGTGGTTTTCTATCTTCATACCTGGCCAACATATAGATGCTTTCAGCTCATGCTCAAGCCCTGGTTCAAACACATGTGATCGAAGTTGTAGGGATAGTTTTATTTACTCAGAACATGAAGCATACACCACAGCAAAATATCCAGGAAATGGAGTCGGCTGCTTTCCTGAGACATCAAGGGTTCTTCCACCATGAAATCAAACTTGAGTAGCTCAGACTCCATGGTTGACGATGGACGATCATCACAATGATATTGATCCTGATGGTGATGGTGATGGTGATTACATTAACGTGATAGTTCTCGCTGAAATTTCTGTTTAAGCCAGGCTCTGCTTTAAGTGCTTTATTTTATTTACTCATTTAATCTTCAAAACTGCTCTACCAAAAAAAGGTAGTGTTATTAACCAATTTGATAGACACAGAAAATGAACAGAGTTTAAATAGGTTGCCTAAGTCTTCAAAATTAGTAAGTATCGAGGAAGACAAAAGAGAACTATAATCCCAGCCTGGCTCTGGAAGTGCTTAGCTGTGGTGAATAGCATCAATGGACCTTGATCATTTCTTTGGTGTTTTTCTCCAAAATTTCAGAACTACCCCAGGGATCCTTTTTCGGAGACACACCATTCTGAATCTGAGAAGGGATTACATCCTGCAGAGAGAGGAAGTTGTCATGAATCTCAGAGCTGAAGGCTATGATTCTAAACTCTCTGCTTCTGAGATTTTCCTGAGTGGCTCTCACCAGTCACTCAAAATGAAACATTTAAAAGTTGGACTATAGTAACGACTAGCTTAACCATAAGGGTGTAAGTTTGGGTTTTCTTTTCTCTAATGAAAGTGCCATATATTTCTCCTTTTGCTGGAAAAGTGTTTAAGAACTTCTCCCCACCTTCCTTGCTCAGTCTTTTAGATTACTCATTTGATGACACTGCCAATGTATTTCTGAGAAGTTATAGTTTTAAAAAAAAAGAAAACTTCAAAGTTTTTATTATTCTAAAATCACACAAGAGACACATTTGAGAAACAGCTCCCTTCAGGTGACAGTTTCCTCCAATACATGGTTCTAAAACTATTGAAATTGCTATCTCGATCACTTCTTATTTCATAGCTAGGCTTAATCACCCAACTATAAATTTAATACCTTCACATTGTTATAGATTGCATGTCAGTGTGAGATCTGGCAATAATGGCGCCATCCAACAAATCTGATGAAAATAGTGAGGTTTCTCTCACTATGCTAGCATTGAAGATGTTGATTGATTGACAAATTACTTGTTCTCACAGGTGTCAGAAGGAGAAGAGTTCAAGTTCTCATATATTAATTAATAATTAATAACAGGTATTATATATTATTAAATGATCATAAATATTTCTACACAACAGAGCTAGAGTACCTCGTGTGCAGTAGCTGAATAAATCACTAAACTTGACCATATCCTTGTATATTCATTGAGTAAATAAATAAGGAAGGGAGGAGGCTTCCATAGGGGTCTGTGAGGCTTTTGGAAATCAGTGTTCTTGGTCATTGGGCTTCATCTTTGCTTACTACATTTTCCATTTTTTTTTTTTTTTGAGGAAGATTAGCACTGAGCTAACATCTGCTGCCAATCCTCGTCTTTTTGCTGAGGAACACTGGCCCTGAGCTGACATCCATGCCCATCTTCCTCTACTTTATATGTGGGATGCCTACCACAGCATGGTGTGCCAAGCAGTGCCATGTCTGCACCCGAGATCTGAACCGGCGAACCCCGGGCTGCAGAAGCGGAATGTGCAAACTTCACCGCTGCACCACCGAGCTGGCCCATACATTTTCCTTTTTTGAGCAGACTTGAAAAAAGCTCCAACTCCTCCAGTTTCATTGCCACCACTTGCTGTTATTGACCAGGGTCCTCTCCTTCTTGAACCTCCTGTGGAACTCAAGGGGTTATCATAGATTCTCTTGTGTCCCAGTTCCTAATGTAAACTCAGTAACCATGGAGGGTTTCTAAGGTTTTTGTTCTGATGGTTACCGCAGGAATTAGATGGGAAGTAAAATGATGACTGGTTCCACCTACTCAACACACACACCAAAATATGTTTGGGCCTCAGCAGTGGAAATAGACACATATAGACGAAGAAACTAAGAGCAAGAAAGCCTACGGGGCTAGCAGCAAGTGAACCGTTTCCTGTAGACCAAGTTCATTGTTTAGGCACATAAAGTGCTTTCTTCTGCTTCCTATTATGTTCCTATATTATTATGCTTCCTCTAATGGGCTAGGCTGGTTTAAAATGTTGGCATAGGCTGCTAATTTTTGATACTAAATTGAAAGCTACAAAAGGATCAAATGCAAGGATCATCAGAGCGAAAATTATACATTTCCCCAGTATCTCAGATCTAAGTTCCACTTCGGTTCCACAGTCTTTGTTCCTGGTCTAGTGCCACAGACAAGTTTAGAAACAAACAATAAGCTTATTTAAGATATGGGGCTGGAGCATGAGAGCAGAGAGATAAGTGGCTCATGGGAAATGGGAGAGGTAGTGCTTAGAGACCTGCCAATCACTTTACAGGACAAATCTCTTAGACCATGTCCATGTAGACAAACACCAACTTCACTTGCTTTCAGTTCTTGTCTCAAAACTTTCATAAGATTGTCTTGGTTGAAAAGTTAGCGCCAGATCAAGAGTACCACTAAGGACACGGTGTGAGCTTTTGGTTTCACTTTGAGAGTCAGGGGGAAGCCACTGAAATAGTTTAAGCAGAGAAGTGACAAGATGTGATTTATGCTTAATAACTTTACTCTGGCTGTTGTGTAGAGTGTGGATTAAAGAGGGCCAAGAAGGAAAGCAGGGGGATGAGTCTTGGTGAAAACTCCCAGCGAGCACAATTGGAAGGTGATTTAGATAGAACTTAGACATCTGTGTGACTCTGCCCACCTCAGTCCCTGAGCCTGCTCTGTCCAATTGGAGAATGCTCCCCAGGCTGCAGTAACAGAGCTCGCCCTCTCCTAAGCAACTTTTGGGCAATCATTTGCTTCTGAAAATAATTTTTTGAGAAATTTATATTTCTATCTTTTAAATAGAGAGAGAACAGAAAAGAATAACTTGGTATGCTTATGGGCAAAAGTAATAGGAAGACAGTAAAAACCTTTCAGCATGAAAATAATTATCCAAAATCAAAGGCATGAAAGTGCTGGTTGGCTCTTATAAATGCGTTTGGCCTCACGTAAATCATGTTAAATTTGAAATTTGAGAAATTGTACTTCACTGGGCAGACTACATGTAATTTTCAGCCACATAAATTTTTTTCTCTCGAGCTCTAGATGGGTGTCACCTCAACCTATGGTCTAATGTGAGAAGCATCAGTCAGGTCAATGTATCCATGAAATACATTGGATGAGGCCCTGCCTCCTGTGCCTGGTATTTATCTTCTTAGTAATATTAAGCTGACATTGCTTAATAGCAGATATTATGGAGCTAATTCTGCATCACTTTCTGATTGCTAGAAAATTGGTGGCTGCCATCCAGGAAAATGGATTTCTGACGTTTTTTTCTCCAACCCTTCAGAGCTTTAAAGACTACTGTAAAAAGCATCTTTGCTGCTTCATTCATTAGGGGATATAAAAGGACTAAGTTTCAGAATTACATTTTTCCCTGGGACTCTTCATTATTCTTTATTATAAGCCTTTTGGCTTTTTTTGATTTTTTACATGTGAAATAAACTCCCAACCAACTTGAGCAACTTCTAAAGACCTATCTGCTGGTTTGGTGAAGAAAGACCTTCTCCATGATTCCTTTTTGCAGGCTGCTTCTGTATCTGTCTTCAGGGCCAATCCCTCTTATTATGTATACTCATCCATTCATTATGGAACCAATATTGTATGCAGGGGCTGTGGTAGGCACTGTGCCTCTGTTAATGACAAGACTGACTCAATTCTTGCACACCTGGAGCTTTCTCTTTAGGATGGACAAAGGCTCTTTCAGCTGACATTCTGCATTATGGTGGGATACAGAGCAGAGGCTAGTGCTGAGGTTTTGTTCAGAAGCGCGAAGCCAAACATTGCTGTTGTTGCCTCGTTCGGTTTAGGCATGAATAGCAGTTGCCCAAGGGCCTGGAGCCAGCATTTTGTCAGTGGGACTTTGGGATCTGTCATCGATAATATGGGACCCTGTACAGGCTCCTGCTTTAGCACAGAGCACCTCTTCCCTCACCTGCCAGGAGTGTTGACTGCTGAGGCTCATGTCTGTGTCCTCCTCCAGAATTGCCCTCTGCTGAAGGAAGCTGCCTGGGCCAAGGTTACACTCCTTCCCAAGGACAGCCTGCCTCCAATAACGGGTTGATATTGGGGAACAGATTGAGTTCCCTTGCCGCAATTTAGACAACTCCGATGGACTATCCAAACTCCCAGGATTCCATGGGACCCACTGAGGCCTGTGTTGAACCTACATCTCAGTTCAACTTCTTCCTCTCCCAGTCCCGCCTCTCTCACTTCCTCACATGTGTTGATTCTAAGCGCACTCCCCAATAAACCTCCTTTAAGAAAAGGTCCATTCAGAGTCTATTTCCAGAGAACCCTCCTTAAGAATGGGATTTTTACATGTTTTACAAACTCAGTTTACAATTCGGAGTATCTACTATGCACAGACTCTATAGTTGTTAGTCTAGCCAATTTCCTTCCTTTTTCCTTCGCTCTTTGCAAAATCCCTTCAAGCTAGATAATGATATGCCCAGTTGACAAATGAGAAATTGAGAAAAGATTTATTTGTCCCAGGCCACACAGCCAGCAGATGGTGGAGTCAGGATTCAAGCTTCCAGCTATCTGATGGGAGAGCATGCACCCTCCCCGACCCCACTGCACCCCTCTCCTCTTCTGCCCTTTTCAGCCCCTTCTGACTTTTCTTGTGGAGTAGGGTTAATTTCATTACTTCTTCATTCTCAGAACAGAAATTAAATTGCTGATGTCTCAAGTTACTTTCTGGTTTCCCCTCTCTCCTTCACAGCAACATTCCAACAGGGAACGAAGTTGGGGACAGACACTCAGCTTGGTGTGTTTGTGGCCATGTTGCACATAATGCTTTAGATTACGGCAACAAAAATTTCTTGACCTCACACATGAAAGTCCACACATAGTATCACTTAGCAAGAGAACAAATGAACCAAAAACTGTCAGCCAGAGGAAGGAAAGGAGGAGTTATGCAAAGGTGAGAAAATAACTGGCTAATATGACTGTAAGGTAGAATGTCACAAAAGACGGCCCAGTCATCTCACGGTGACTAGCAAAAATGACACTCTATATTGGAGTGGGTGATAGAGGATAACAGGACAACCATTTTGAACTAGCATCCTGATGTATTGGCTAATCAAATGGTCTCTGTTCAGAGGTGTACAAGGTTCTCCAGGTGGGATTCAAAGTCCCTTCTCTCCCCACCTCCAGCCTCTTGTTTGATTGACAAGAGCTTATCATATTCTGTGTATTTTCTGATTCCCTTCACCTGGAAGCCATAATAAAAACAAGAACTTAGGGGCCTGCCTGGTGGCACCAGCAGTTAAGTGCGCATATTCCACTTTGACAGCCCGGGGTTCGCCAGTTCAGATCTCGGATGCAGACATGGCACTGCTTGGCAAACCATGCTGTGGTAGGCATCCCATGTATAAAGTAGAGGAAGATGGGCACGGATGTTAGCTCAGGACCAGTCTTCCTCAGCAAAAAGAAGAGGATTGGCAGCAGTTAGCTCAGGGCTAACCTTCCTTAAAAAAAAAAAAAGAACTCAGCCTCCACAGTGGCGAGTGAAGATGGTTTGCAGAGCTACTCATTCAGAGCACATGGTCTGACGATTGAGGGACTGCTTTCTCAGTCAGAAGAGGGATCTGACTTTCACCTGGGCCATCTACAGAAGGATCTGCTGCCAGCTTTGTGAGATCTTGGGATGCTTGTCCGTGAGATCTTCTGATTGGTCCACTTTCCACTAAGCACTATGGAGGCCAACGGTTACAAACTAAAACACTTGTTGTGTTGTGGGTAAGTGGTGGGGAGGATTGATATCTCATAGCCCATCAGAAATTGTGCTAGCACCTAACTGACTCTGTTACAGGTCAAGGTCCTCATCTGCTGGACATTGAAGTACCTGATGTGTCTATTGACAACACTTCTATTAAGGTATTTCTGGTGCCTATCAGTGTGTGTTCCATAAAATTAGTTCCATCAATTTATTTCAGACATAAACATTATGTGTAATAAACTTTGACAATTAAAAGTTATGATTCTCTCACAACAACTTGAGAAAACCACCTCACTTCTCTGAATCTCAGTCTCCTTTATAAAATAAGGATAAAAATTCCAATCTTTCAAAATTGTGAAGATGAAATGAGGCAATGTAGGTAAATTACATAGGATCGTGTCTGCCACATTTAAGTTACTTCATCCAATTCCTCATCTCCCCAACCCCCACCTCTGGTAACCACAAATCTGATGTCTTTTTCTTTGAGCTTGGTTTTTGTTCTTGTTTTTAATATTCCACGTATAAGGAGATCACATAATATTTCTTTTCTCTGCCTGACGTGTCTCACTTAGCATAATGCCCTCAAGCTCCCTCCATTTTGTTGCAAATGGCAAGATTGCCTTCTTTTTTATGGCTGAATAATATTCCGTTGTGTATTTCCACCATATCTTCTTTATCCATTCATCTGTCGATAGATACTTAGGTTGTTTCCATGTCTTGGCTATTAATAATGTCATGAACAGGTGGGTGTAGATATGTCTTCAACATAGTGTTTTTGTGTCCTTCATATATATTCCCAGAAGTAGAAGTAGAACTGCTGGATCATATGGTAGCTCTATTTTTAAGTTTTTGAGGAACCTCCATACTGTTTTCCATAGTGGCTTTACCAATTTACAATTCTGCCAACAGTGCACAAGGGTTACCTTTTCTCCACATCCTTGCCAGCATTCGATATATCTTGTCTTTTTGATGATGGCCATTTTAATAGACGTAAGGTGATATCTCATTGTGGTTTTGATTTGCATTTCCCTTATGATTAGTGATGTTGAGCACCTCTTCGTGTGTCTGTAAGCCATTCATAAATCTTCTTCGGAAAAATGTCTATTCAAGTCCTTTGCCCATTTTTTAATTGGATTATGTGTTTTTTCTATTGAATTGTGTGAGTTTATATATTTTGGATATTAATCCCTTATCAGATATATGGTTTGCAGATTTTTTTTCCCATACCATTGGTAGTCTTTTCATTTATTTGATTGTTTCTTTTGCTGTGCAGAGCTTTTTAGTTTGATACAGTCTCACTTGTTTATTTTTGATTTTGTTGCTTGTGCTTTAGTGTCATGTCCAAAAAATGATTGCCAAGACCCGTGTCAAGGAGGTTTTTCTCCCCTATGTTTTCTTCCAGGAATTTTATAGTGGAAACATAAAGTATATTTCAATGAGGAGCCACCACACCGCAGCCTACACCTTGGCAATGCTTTTCAAATAGAAATGTGCACAGGAAGATCCTGTGGATCTTGTGAAAATGCAGATTTTGACTCAGTAGGTCTTGGGTGGGGCCTGAGATTCAGCTTTTGTAACAAGCTCCCCGGTGATTCTGAGGCTTCTGGTCCAGGAACAATACTTGAGTAGCAAGGAAATAGGGCATGTTCAACTATGTGGCTCCCCTCTGATGTGTTATTATTCCCAGACTAGGCTCATGTGCTTAGTGCCTTTTATGTGCACTCATTATACAGTTCCCATCCTCAAGGCCCTAATTGGGTGGTAGAAAGTGAAGAGTGATACTACACAAATACCTACGCATACGCCGCAGAATGACATTTTGGTCAAAAACGGACCACATATACAATGGTGGTCCCATAAGATTAGTACCATATGGCCTACGTGTGTAGTAGGCTATACCATCTAGGTTCCCGTAAGTACACTCTATGATGTTTGGAAAATGGCAAAATTGCCTAACAATGCATTTCTCAGAACACATCCCCATTGTTAAGCAAGGCATGACTACACTTACAATATCATGTGGTATGTAACATAAATTTTCATAAAATGTGCTATGGGACTACGAGGAATGGAAACTAATTCTGCCTAAGGGAGTCAGGGAAATCTTTACCAAAGATGTGATCTTGAATAGACTCTTTTAAGATAGAGAATGAATATTCCAGGTATGTGGACAAGGGCAAGTGTGGGTGGATTTCAATGTCACCCATATGGCTACGCATGGCACATAGAAAAGTTTTGTTTATTTGTTTTTCTAGTAACAGAAAAAAAAGAAATAAACTTGTGAACCAGAATTAAGTATTTTCCGATATTATTGGGGAAATCAATACATTCCTCCATCAATTTGTGAGCACAGTTGTGTCCATCTCCTTCACCTCCCTTTGCCAAACTCTAACCAGACTTCAGGCCTTTGATCACAATGCTTTCTCTGAACACTCAAGTCGGAAAGTAAATTTTCCTGCCTCTCAACTCCAGGTCTCTCACATTTACTGACTATAAGCATTTTGCTCATAGGTTCCTGATCTGAAACATCTTTGTAGCATCACACAGTACTAAACAGAGTTTCTTATACCTAATAATCACATTATAGCTATCACCTATGAGCCAGACACTGTGCAATTTTCACTTCACAAATTCTCTTCTTTAATTCTCACAATTATCGTGTGCAGTACACAGTATTATTGCTAACCTCATTTTACAGATCCAGATTCTAAAGCTCTGTTCAGAGAATAATTTCCTCAAATCACTCAACCAGAGAGTAGCAGAGCTAGGATTAAAACGCTCACTGTGAATGCAGTGCAATTAAATACCTCCCTATGTTGGATGAATGCATTGATAGGCTGTGTTGCTGATTCAAGGTTGCTGCAAATTCTTTGAATCTCTTTCATTTTGAGGTTGGATTTTTGTCTCCTTCTATCGAATCTGGGTGGACCTGTGACTGCTTTGACAGATAGAATACAGTGGAATTGACACCATGACAGTTTATGGGACCAAGTCTTAAGCAACCAGAACTTTACTCTTCTTGTCTCTTAATACATCCTGTCTTGGAGTCCTCAGCCACCATGTAAGAAGTCTGTTGGAAAGACTACTTGAGAGACCTTGAGACTACGGACAGGAAGAAGTTCCCAGTAGAGCCCAGCCTTCCAAGGAGCCAAGGCGGTAGTCATTTGAATGAAGCTATTTGGATCCCCTAGACTAGCCGAATAGCTCACTGAATACTGCTGAATGACCTCAGTCATAAAGCATTAGAATCATGGAGCAGAAGAATTGTCTAGCTGAGCACTTCACAAAACTCATGAGATACTGTGATGGTTGTTACTTTAAGCCATTGAGTGTGAAGATGGTTTCTTAAACAGCAGTTGAGAGCTGAAATAGCCTGTCATATCTGGAAACTTAGCTTAGGGACCTGAAAATGGTTTCCTTGAGCACTCACTCATGGCAGTCTTACATGAGATTTTATGGAAGAATGAAAAAAAATAGAAGATGATTTCTGACTTGTAAAATTTTATTTTCTCAGCCTGTGGCCAGTGTATGTTTGTGGTGGTGGTTGGGGGGAGGGAGGTATAGCAAACTCAGAATCTCTTGGGGTGTGGATAATTGGCACTAAACAAAACTCCCCAGGTAAATGTGACAGGTTTCTGCCCTTTGCCCTGAAGATTCACCACTAATCTCAAATTAAGGCTTCAGAGACAGAAGGGATTTTAGAAATCATTAATATTAGTCATTTATTTTACAAATAAAGAAAGTGAAGCCATGGAAAGTAAATCACTTGCTTAAGTACAGTGCTGGGAATACAACCTGTGGGAGACTGATTTATAATGCTATATTATGTGTATGTATATAGAAGTCAATTTCCATAAATTGGTATTACCACAATTGCTTATTAATATTGCAGAGTGAATGAATAAATTGAGATTCTCAATCAAAAACTGTAATGAGCTACCAGTGTTTCTTAAATTTGACTGCACATTAAAATCACCTGTGGTTATTAAAAAATAATTATTGTTCAGGATCTAGACATTTTGATTTAGTTGTTTGTGGGTGGCCAAGACAATTGGTCTTTTTTTTTTTTTTTTTCAGAACAATCCTGGTAACTAATAACTATTTTATTATTGGTAACTAATAATCTGGGGGTTTACAGTTTAATAAGTATATATACTACTAATGGTGCTCTTTCTCTCCCCAGCAACCATACATAATTTCTATGATTTCTGATTCGAGTAATTTGTCTATCTTTATCATTTTTTAAAATAATTTTTTAGTTGTTTGAACTACATTCTCTTAACATGTACTCATTTTTAACATGTGCTTAACGTGCACTTAACACAAACTTTTCTTTTTTAATCTCTTGCAAAAGAATTGTACTTTCTGCCATCCTTCTCTGAGCTTTCAATGGAAGATCCAAATGCAAAAAAGGACTAGTAGCCAACTGTTGTAAGCTACTATCTTTCACACTAAGTTGGTAAATCACTCAAGCAGGAGTTATTTGTCAAACATATGTATACTTGAATAAATGATATTTTTGTGACGAGTATGCTGGATTTATTAGCTAGCAGTTACCAATAATTTATCATACCCTCATTTGTTGGAAATATAATTCAAAAACAACCTATAACTAGATTTAATAAAAGTATCCATATCTAAGACTAATGCACTGAAGGAAATATAATTACAGCTCGTTGCCATATCATAAAAACCACTATGATGATTCCAATTGCCCTATCGTTGCTGATATATTTCAAAATGGTCATAATATAAGCCATTCAGTAACATTTTTATTTACAAATATAAGTTTTGTAATGGTCGAACCATTCAGGGAAACTGGTTAAAGGGCTCATGGGATCTCATTGTGTTATTACTTACAATTGTTTGTGAATCTATAATTATCTCAAAATAAAATGTTTTAAAAGAGTGGTTGATATTCTCCATTGCCACACGCATTACCTCCTCCCCTAGGTCTTTCTGATTCTGTGAGATGAATAGAAAATAATAATATTCTTGTATGTGTGTCAATTTGAAAGTCTTTGCTGTTTTCCTGGGCTCTAGACTGAATTCCAACATCTTAGGAACCACCACATCTTCATAGAACACCTCTGAAATGCTCCGATACTCAAAGGAAAATATAGCATCAGCTGTTATAATACTTGGGCAGAGATATGTTCCGATTTGATAGCGTGGGTAGTTTCAGTGATGGCTCTGCATTAGGGCCAGTGGGTTGGGTTTTGCTCATGTGGCCCAGAAAATAGAAAGGAGTGCAGTAAAATCCAGTGGTCAAGTGTGTATGCTCTAGAATCAGGCTGTGGACTTGGAATCTTGGTCCTGCAACTTCCTATCTGTGTAACCATGAACACATTTCTTAACTTTCCTTTGCCTCTGTTGTCTCATTTTAAAATAGAACTAATAATAACGTTCAGGATTAGAATTCCTGGAAGGACTGAATCACAGAATATACATGCCTGACATTGAGTGTACCTTCAACTCAGTAGTGGGAAGCTGGGTGTGGGGTGCTGTGGTTAAGATTTCACCACCTCAAAACACTTAGAGAAGATAAATAGCTGAAATTACAGAGGCTTTCTACTTTCAAGCTCTGTTTTATCTAATTCCTGAGTCAGTCCTGACCAGGTCATGGAATTCATCAGTAGTCTCAGCTTTGCAGGACATAGGGTGACCTGCCTGCCATAGATCTGACATTAATTGTGCCTGTTTTGTAGTCTGGACCCCTGAGTACCCAATAAGTCACAATCTTCTCAAACCCAACTTGCCACTATGTTGATTCAATCTTTGCTTCTAGGCTTGTACCTGGATTTTCTTTGCCCTATACCTGGTTTCCTGTTGAAAACAAATTATGTCCCTGGATCCCTGACACTCTACCCTGTCCTTGCCATCACCTTCTATAGAATTCTGTCCCTTTATCACCAGCCCTAGCCTGGCATATTGATGCAAATAGACCAGTTATGTACTCAGAGCCATAGCACTTCTGTTCATCTTGATTAGAGCACCATGAGTCACTTCTGGATTAGATATTCATAAATATCAAATGTATCTGAAACTCTTCTGAGGTTGCTATACCTTTGCACACTGTTACAGAATGCTAGCTACATGCCACATTCCTTCAGCCTGCTCAGTTTCTCTAGTTCAGTCCAAACCCTTCCTCTTACTTTGTACTACATTCTTACTTTGGCTTACATTCCTGCATGCACTGCAATTGAGATCAAATGTGGCAATTGAGTTAATGAAGGATGTTGAATTCTCTTTTATCTATCAAAAGATTTTTGGATGATGAAAGAGTGGATCAGTTGGTATCCTTAAACCCAGACTTTTAGGGGGCAGGCAAAAAGCCTTTTTAGAATATGTCATTTGCTTCTTTTTCTCCTCCCTTTGTTCTGGGTCCAAGAATCTCACTAGCAATGACAGTCTGAAGTGTCATAATTTGATTGTATTGTTTTTTAAAACATTTCCAGAATTCCAACAACAAAAAAAGTTAACTGGGTTTACATGTTCACCTTTTTCTATTTTCCTATAATACACAAATAGAATATGTAACATTTGATGGCAAACTGGTCATCAAAATAAGCTGAGATACATTATAATGCTTTGAAAACACTTCAAAAAGCAATCTTTTTTATTATCCAAGAACTTATTGAGAAGAGATTGTGCCAGAATCTCTTTTGGCTGCACAACTAGGCTTATAGTTTGGCAACGGCTCCAAAGAAAATAAAATACTTGGATATCTATACACTTACCAAAACATGTACATGGTCTATATGATGTAAATTACAAAATGTTGATGAAAGAGATCAAGGACATCTACATAAGTAAAGAGATATACTGTGTTCAAGAATTTGAAAACTTAGCATAATGATGATGCCAATTATCCTCAGATTGATGTATGAGTTTAATGCAATTCCCATCAAAAACTCAGCAAGGTCTTTGCAGATATAGACATAAGACAACTTGGATGAATCTTCAGGGATTTAAGCTAAGTAGGGAACAAAAAACAACCAAACAATTCTCAAAGGTTACAAACTATATAATTCCATTTCTATGAAGCTTTTGAAATAACAAAATTTTAGAACTGGAGAACAGATTATTGACAGCCAGTGGTTAAGGATGGAATTCCCACCCAATCTTAGGGTAGGAGGAAGGTTGGTATGATTCTAAAAAGGTTTCTTGAGGGATCCTTGGGGCTATGCGCCTGTTCATTATCTTAACTTGGTGGTAGATACATAAACCTACACGTGATAAAATTACATAGAACTGAATGCAAATGTACACACACACAAAAACACACTCACCAATGAGTACATTAAGCTGTGGCAAGTATAAATAAGAAAGGTGGATTGTACCAAGATCAATATAGGGATTGTGATATTATACTATAGTTTTGCAAAATGTTACCATTTCGGGAAACTGGGTATACTAGTTTCCTAGCACTGTGGTAATAAAACCACATCAACCGGCTAGCTTAAAACAACAGAAATTTGTTCTCTCACAGTTCTGGAGGCTATAAGTCCCAAATAAAGGTGGTGGAAGGGCCATGCTCTCTCCAAAGCTTTTAGGGGAGGAAATGTCCTTGCCCTTTCCAGCTTCTAGTAGCTCCAGACATTCCTTGATTTATGGCAGCATCAATTCAATCTCTGCCTCTGTCTTCACATGATTGTCTTCCTTCTATATGTCTCTATTTCCATGTCCCTTCTCCTCTTCTTATGGGGACATGAGTCATATTGAATTAGGGCCCACTCTAGTGATCTCATCTTACTTGATTACATCTGCAAAGATCCTGTTTCCAAATAAGGTCATAGTCACAGGTACTGGTTATTAGGACTTCAACATACCTTTTGGGGAATTCAATTCACAATATACAATTCAACCTATAACACTGAGTAAAGTGCACACAAGATCTATCTGTAAACTGCACGTGAATTTAACATTATCTCAGTAAAAGATTCATTTAAAAATAAAAAGCAAGGAGGTCTCAGCAGTGGTAGCCGATATGGTTGACAAGCAGCATAGGGTCCACTTCAAGAAATAGGTTTTATAATCTAGGGCCTGTATGGTTCTGTGCTGACAAGAAATTTTCACATATTAAGGTATATAGGGTAGCTATTCTTGTTTAAAACTGATTCACCTTGAACGAAAGAAGACTGACTTATGGCCTATCAAACATACATTGTACCTCTGCTCTAACCATTAAAGTAAAAGAATGCACTCTTTGAAGATAAGAATGCATACTTCCCCTCCTACAATGCCAGTATCGGAAATGCCCATATCAGTACTCCTGAAGATAACTTCTTTTTCCCAGACATCAGGGTTATGTTGACCTGCTAATTTGCAACTGAATATGTCTTTGAAACTTTGGTGATTATGTATCCTGGGCATGTTTGATGTATGGTTTTTATTCTAAAAATGTTTAAAAATGTACTGAAAACCATGCTTCTCCAGAACTCTTCCTTTGTGGGGACTTCCTCCCCGGGTTATAATCCTCAGCTTGGCTCAAGTCAAATTTACCTTATCTCTCCTATCTATAGAATTGTTATTAGTAAATAGCACCAACAGTGCAAAGAAGGGCTAGATGATGATATGGGGCCATGCCCCAGAGCAGGTTGTGGTAACCTGGTCCCGCAGATCACCCTTGAATACCCAAAAAAAATCATCAACGTGACCCTAGTCCCACTTCCCTAGGACTGAAAGAACCCTCTGATCAGATATGTCCTATATTTAAGATTCAGGAGAATAGTGGTGTAAATTGACGATTTTTGTGCTATTGAGGAAGGAAAGCTCAGGGTCTGATACTCCTAGGATTTGCGTGGCATATTCCCTGTGGGGAATTTTTCTGTGTTTTTGGTAGTGTTAGTTTGAAGAGAGGGCCTGGGGACTTGAGAGTTTAGGGACCAGCAAAAAGAGAGATACTGTTAAAGATAAAATTAATGCATATTCACGGGATGTTTGAAATGATTCGATAAATCTATGCAAAGCCCAAAGTACAGAGCCAGACACATAATGTTCAGTAAATGTAAGCAAGTGTCATTTTTATTATTCGGAATTTGTTAGCCGATTTCAATATCACACTAGATCACTCTTACCCTTCCAAAATGTCTGGGGTATTTTGGGATTAAAATAAAACCAGACATATCTCCAAGGCAAGGAGTTCAGAACAACACAGCAATAAAATCATCAAGAACATTAGAAATAAGAACGTTAGAGTAGAAATAAAGTTTTCCTTTCAAAACATGTTCTGGCTTTAAACCCAAACAAAGTTAAGTAAGAGAGAACTTCGATTCCTATATGTACTCGTCCAAAGGTTAATATGATGTGGTACAAGCCCTTTGCTACTTTTGGGGCTTCAATACTAAATCAGTTCCTTCCGGCTAAATGGAAATTGAAGAGCTTGTAAACATCTCCCGATGGGAGTCAGGCAGGCGATCATCTTTCAGCTGTTTCAGAGCTCGGAGTAGAGTCAATCAATTGACTCAATTGAGACAGACAAGCGTTTAATTTGTATTTTTTAAGGCCTCAATACAACATTTACTTTCGCTTTTTTCCCTGCTTAACACCTCTACTTTTGTTCACTCCTTATCCACAAAGATAACATTCTTCTGTAGAATTTAAAAAATGATCCCTTTTCAAATGGAAACTATTTATGAAAGCACATTGATGGGAATGTACCTAAACAAGGATATGCTTTCTAATTAGCTCTTCTCAGTTGCTCACATTGCATAAGTAAAGCTCATTGAGGCCAATTCAAATGAAGAACCGTCTTCTTTATTTTTTAAAGTATCATTTAAAGTGGCTTTGAAATTGGCATTACCCTAATTACCTATTCTGAGAAATGAGTTTTCATGGTTAAAGAGGAGAAAGTGAGATCAGCCTGGTAGTGAAGGCAGGCTTGTTGTCGCTCTTTGGTTTTCTAGTTTTGCTTTTGACCCCGAGGGCCCTGTCAAATAGTCTTTTTTTCTGACCCGGGTGGGATTCTTACCAATATACTCTTTCCCTGTATTTTGAATGTTACACCTGAGGCTTCTTTAAGGACCCACTGAGAGAAGCAGTGTTACAAAAAGGGATTCAAAGAATGAAGGGTTTATATTAAATTTATTTTTAAAATTATTTAATTAATGATAATTAAAATTTTGAATAGGTAATACATTGTCTTGGCTTAAGATTCAAAAGATGTCAAATGATATAGAGTAAAAACTCTCCTTTTCACTCCTGAGCTCCAGCAATTCATTGCTCCTTTCCAGTGGTAACCACCATTATCAATTTCTTGTGTCTGTAGGGGAAGGATAATATTTTTCTCTCTACCCTTCTAGGTTCTTGGCTGAGACACTCTCTGTAATAAAAGACAGATTAACAGGAGAAAACCAAACAAAAATTTCATAACATGTATACCTGCTCTATACAAAGGAGAGACCCAGGAAAACTGAGTAACTTTCTGAAATGGCCCAAGCCGCTTAAATACCATCTTCAGCTAAAGACAGAGGACATTGAGGGGAAGAGAAAGGCCAGTCATAGGAAGTTACCAAGGAAGACACAGTAAACACAAGTAAGCTTGTTATGGAGACTTAAGTCTTTGCCTTTGCTGATAAAGAGTTTCTAGAGTTTAGAATCATCTTTCTCTTCCTGGTACAGAGAGGGAGATACTCTAACAAGTGGAGATTTCCCTTATAAATGTAAGTATCTCTTACAAAAGGGTGACTTCTACTCAGTTTTCAGAACTTCATCTGTGTCTGCTGTTTCTTAAAAATAATCAGCTCAAGAGAATCCTTATGCCGAAGAGATTTGGGGTGACATATTCTGCTGCCCTTCGTGTCTTTGCAGATACATTTTATGTATGTACATATAAGTATATGCATATTCTTTTTTACTTCTTTCATAAAATACATATTGGTTTGCATCAAGATTTGTTGTTAACAATATATCTTGGAGAATCATTCCATATCCATACAAAGACAGTTTTTTAATTCTTTTTTTAAAGCTATATAGCATTCCAAGATATGGATGTGCCACAATTTATTTACCCCAGGCATTAATATGGACATTTACATTTTTTTCCTAACTTTTAACATGTACACAACTGTAGGCTAAATGCCTGAAAAGAAATTGCTAGGTCAAAGACTATGTGGATTTACCATTTGAGAGGGATTGTCAAACTGCTAATTTGTATTTGTATTCTAAAAATTATATTTATTTGTATTTCACCCGTCAATGTACAATGTTTCTCTTGACACTTGACAGTGTGGGGGAGGAAGACAATTCCTCTACCTTCTAGGTCCTTCTCGCTTGTCTAAGAATTAATTTGACATGAGACAGAATAACACAAGAAAATGAAACAAAGCTTTATAACATGTATACATGGGAGAAACCCAGGAAAAGTGAGCAACTTGCCAGAATGGCTGAGGTTGCCACCTTAAATACTGTCTTTAGCTAAATACAAAGGAGGATGTTGGATGTAGTGGTTTGGGGCTTCAAAGGGGAAGAAGGCAGTTTATAAGGAGACGAAAATGCAAATTGTTTGTTAAAGAAGTGTTTGCTGGGCTGGCTATAGACAATGTTATGATATTAGCTCCTTCCTGGAACAGGCCTTCTATCTTAAATTCTTTTAGGCAGTTAGAGAGAAGGTCAAAGCTTCTTTCAGTCTTTTGTTCCCCAAAATGATCAAGCCAAAGAGACATTTTGAGGTGGCCAATTCTGATCCCCCATATCAGCAGGTATGTATGTGATCATTATTTGTCTTTGCCCAAATAGTAGATGAAAAAAATATTTCATTATAGATTTATAATTTGTACCCACAATGGAGTGCAGTCATATTGTCCTAATTTCAAATTGGGCATAATTTATTTAAAAGTATATGTGGCATATCTGCAATGTGCAAGGCACTTAGTCTGGCATAGCAGGGCATGCAAAGATATTTAAGTCATAACTCCTTATTCAAGGTCTTTGTAATCTAGCTTGGGGCTAAAACAATGGGCTGATCTGTTTAGGTAATAAGCCCAGATATGATATATATCTTAAGAATAGGCAAAGCACTATGGGGCCTCAGAGGAAGGAAGGATCACAGTAGATGGAATGACAGCAAATCACAGAAGGTTCCTGGAGAAAATGACGTTTGAAATGGGTCTTAAAAGGTTGAAATTGGGAGTGGGATGGGCGTTCTGGGGGAAAAGAATGCTGACAATTAGGTCATGAGGTTGGAGGACCAATGAGGAGCTGGGACAAATCTAGTTTGATAGGAGTGTAGAATTCCTAAGGAAAAAGAAAGAGAGATGGATCTGTGAAGAGAATTTTGGCAAGATTGTGAATAACCTTGATGTAGGATCATGCAGGAAGTAGGGCAAACTAGTAGAATTTGAGAATATAGAAGGGGTGAAACGATCAAAACCATGTTTTTTGAAATCAATCATTTGTATGAATTGAAGATATTGATGGGCGTTTAAGTCTATTCACCAAGTGCTCAAAAAGCTGTTATTATTTTTGCACTATGATTAGAAGAAGGAAGATACCATCCTTGCCCTTCAGGGGCTTCCAGCTGTGTGTGTGTGTGTGTGTGATTATGTGTGCGGAGGAGGTGAAGGTGAGTGGTTCATCAAGTTGAATCTGGAGCCCTCTCTCCAGATACTGGAATCTACTAGGGTTGCAATATTTAAAAATCAGTAATTGGTGGCTTAGGTTATTTCAATTTCATTTTTGTACCTCACAAACTCATGCCAAAGACTCTGATGTTGCCATCTGTCCAGTGCACAGTGTAGGAGGAGAGGTGCTTGGCATGTGCACAACCATCTGCATTGTCCCTTTGAACCTGTTCTGGGAATTGGATGGGAAGAGATGTTGACAGATTTTCAGGTAAAGACAGGAGGCACATGCTGAGTCATCTGGATCCCTATATAGCTTTCTCTTTCTGAAACCTGGATAACATATGACCACTAATGCACTTAAGAAAAATATGTTAAATTAATAAATTAAGTAAATAAAAGAGAAATCAAATGACTGTGGTAAAAACTTAAGAATAAATGACCCAACCACATTCTAATCAGCTTTTTAAACTGGGATAATTAAGAAATAAGCAAGAGGGTGGAGCACTGGGGCTGAATGCTTTCCACATCCTGTCTAGTAACCACATGCCTTTTTCTCTTCATCCTGTGAGTTGTAATTTATAAATGTGCCTCCTCACTCCTTAATCATTAATCATAGCTGTCTTCGGCTGTTCTGATATTGAAAGGTCAGAGTTGACATTTTAATATAGCACCTGGGCATCTCTGTTAATTTCTTCTTATATCATTTCACTGGAATATCATTCCTAAGAGAATGGGGGCATGTGTTAGCAAAACCCTTTAAGTTACAGATGGCATTAGTACTTCCTTTAGAATAATGTAGCTGGGGCTCCCACCTCTACTCAGCCATCAAGAGAGGGAGAAGCATTTAGTCAATAAAAACAGAAAAACAAAATAGAAAGCGATTTCCATCCCCATAAGGTAGCCGGACAAAGGAAGAAGTTCGTTTAAAATAGGTCTGGTAATAAAGCTTTCATTAGAGTTGGGAATTTTGAAAATTTAGGGAGTGAAATTTCCAAAACTTTTTGGATGTAATGCAAATTCCAGCACTTTCCTGTGGAGAGGATTAAAAAATGATGAGGAATGGCTTCAGCTAGGGAGATGGGTCTGTATGGTGAAAAGGTGTCTGCACTAGGGGTGCTGAGTTGCTGGTTCGAAACCTCGAGAGCTTTCTGGGTGAAATGTGAAATTGGCCCTCCAGACAGGGAGTGCAAGGAGGGCCCGAAAAGACGGGAAGACCACTCCAGATTAGTAGGTGGCAGGTTTAATACACAAGAGAACTTATACCCCAGGCTTGTCTTGAGTGGCCACAGGATGAGTAGATCTCTGCAGTCGCCTGCCAGAATCTTAAAAGTTTAGAGGCTTTAACTGGGTTCAGTCATGTGTTCCATCCAGATGATCTCAACAACACATTGCTGTCTCAAGGCTGTGTCCTTGAAAATGGTGCCTATTGTGGGAGAGACAGGCAGAACGTACATTTCAAGGACAGAGGAGGGGATGAGGAGCCTCTGATTGTCCAGGTCTAGCTTGAGGGTCAACTGGCAGGTCATGTCCTCTTGATGATCTCGTCCAACAAGTGTACATTTGTGTACATGAGAAGTTGACCTCACCAATGCAATGGTTATGTTTTATATGGGCAGATAGAGGAGGATTTAGGTCAGAATCAAGTCACAGAGACATAGAAATTGGAAATTTCTGAGCCTCTTGAAGCAGGTGATTGAAGTCCAGGGTTAGCATAGCCTCCTTGCCTTCTTCCTTCTTTACTTCCTTCCTTCCATCATTCCTTCCTTCCTTCCTTCCTTCCTCTTTCCTTCTCTCTCTCTTTCTTTCTTTCTCTCCTTCCTTCTCCCCAGCTTTGTTTAGCTATAATTGACAAATAAAAATTGTATATATTTAAGGTGTACATTGCGAAGATTTGATATATGTATACATTGTAAAGCGATGACCATAATCAAGCTAATTAACACTTCCTCCACCTTGCCTACTTACTATTTAGCATAGCCTTTCAAAGATCCTGATTACTGTTTCTAACACACTGTGATGCACTCAAAAGGAAGGGTATTATTGAAATAATTTAGGTACTGTCAGGTGTGGAGTCAGGGTATTCAATTAATTGACAACTCAAGGATTTCTTACGACTTCGAGATTAGTGAATTATTATGTACCATATTTATTAAATGTTATGTATACTTAATGTTATAGTGAATAAATGCAAACTTTACTAGATAGAATTAGAAATTTGCTTCAGAAACAATGGATTACAAATCCTGGTAGGTTTCTACTCTAGCATTGGCAAAACGCATGCATTTTTATGGAAACAGGAAACAGTATGACTGTAATCATTTTCTAGTTTCTAATCATTTTTCATTTCTACATCACAAAATGAAAATTGGATGCATATTTACATAAACATTATATGTTTTGATCCCTTTGACTAGTGAGAAAGGTTTGTTTTATTTTTTCCTCTGTCCTCTTCTGCTGCAACTAGCATTAGGCCAAAAAGGTTCTAGCTCCTGTATAGCAAAACCGTGTTTTTCTCTTTGGACCATAAGAACCAGTTCTGCACTTTGATTCTGAAAATGGTGCAAAGACTGCTTCAGGGGCAGGATATGCATATCTGACCTCAGGTGGGAAATAGACTAATACTTGGGATACAGTCTCTCAAATTCCATTTGGCAATCCAGCATTTTTAGTTTCAGTGACATAAAGGATTTTAAAAACTATATGGTTTAGGATTCAGGAAAATGTCTACAGTGGATGCCCAGAGGCTGTATTTGATTGGACCTTGGGCAGAAAGGAGAGGAGACCAGGGAAGATCATCAAGTAACAGAAATGGAGGGAGGCAGATCAGAGAGAAAATACGGTATCCTGCTGGCTGCAGATGTGAGAAGAGATTCCAGGAATACAGGGAAGCTGCTTGTGTGTGATGCTGATCAGGGGGAAGGGCCTGATGAGTGAGATGATCATATCATATCTCAAACAACAAGATTCCTTCTGTCTTTGGTTTGGATCACTTCTAGAACCAAAGGTCTAGAATGACTAAAGTCAGATATGAGGGGAAGAGCAAGAATACAAACATCCACGCCATACTTCACAAGAAAGTGGCATATACCAATCTTCTTCTTAAGTGCTCTATAAGTGTTTGTGAAGTGTTTTATTAGACTTGTCTTGTACAGCACCTCAAGATATATTTTAAAAATTTTACCACAACTCTGTGAGGTAGGTACTATTATCGCTCCATTTTAAAGATAAGGGCATTGAGGCTTAGAGAATTTAAGTAACTTATACAAAGCTTCACCATTAAAAATAGTAGTGCTGGGGTTTGAATCTTGATCTTTAAGACCAGAAAGCTCTTAATTATTGTTCTGAATTACTAGGACACTATTAATATGAAGTAAATTTTTTAGAAAATTGAAATTAAATAACTACTATTTACATTTTTTAAAGAGATTCTTTTTAAAGAAGAGTAGTAGGCATTCAAATGCTGCATTTTATGCAATTAATAATTTGTGCCTTCTGCTTGCCACTCAGTGCTGGTACAATTCACCAAACATTATTGAGGTAGCTTTGAAATTTAGAGATGTTTGTTGGCAAGCAATTGTATGGGAGCCTGTGGTAAAAGTCAGCATTTTTTTAAGCAGAAAGGAAAAGCTTTAGAAAGAAAACTCTATTATAAAATCATCAACTTTTTCTTGCTTAAGGTAAAAATCTTACACCAGGCTGAAAAAATACATCACAAATGAGTGCAGACCATCATCTAGATTTTTGTGTTTCTGTTTATGCCTGAAGCCTTTTTATTTGATCATTGTTTTATTAATGGACTTGAACCAATGAGCAAGCTGGTGAAAGTTGCAGTACCTGTGGTATAAAGCATATCGTCTGAAGAATGACTTTTTTTCCACATCCAGGTATCATACATCACAGAAGTCAATTTAGCATGGGTAACATTAATATATAGTTGAGGGCTAGGAAATTTTTCATGGAAGTAAGCCCAGTCAAATTAAACCATATTGGAAAAAGAAATTCACCAGAGAGGAGTGCCTTTCTATAAGGTACATTTATTTGTATTATGATGTCCAAAGTTCTATTCTCAAAGGATTATGCTAAAGGGAGAATTAGTCAGTCATTTATGTAATACACAATGAACTATACATTCAAGATCAGGAAATAGTTTTTCTTGTTAATGCTATGATGGTTAGGCTTTGAAATTTCTAAAAAGACAGATGCTATGGCACAGAAGTGAGGTCCCTCATTAAAAATAGAGATATAGAGAAATCTGATTCAGTTTTTATCTCCTATAGAGCTGGTACATACTGAGCAAGTATTCAGTAACTAGTGAATGCACGTAAGGTTGGAAGGAAAGTGAAGACAGGAAAGTATACAATGGGTGGTGCCAGGAGTCAGAACTTATATGCATGATCTACAACCCTAGAGCAATTATTTTACATAAGGATTTTGGTATATGAGATGGCTGTATTTCAGGATTCATACTTTGTTCTACTATATATCAATCCCACATGATTTGTATCTGGATGGGATTTTGAAGATCACCCATGTTAGTCCCTATAATTTACAGATGAGAAAATAAAGGTTCAGATAAATTAATAGTCATATAATAGTACTCTTTTTAGATAATAGGAGAGCTGGAATTAGAATGCAGATTTTCTGACATTCCCTTCAGTACACAGATTTTTTCCCCTAATAATTTGAGCCTATGACTAGAGATTAATAGAATAGAATAAAATAGGATTTAGTTTTTCTCCAATTTTATTGATAACATGAAAAAGACAGCCCACAGTATGGGAGAAAATATTTGCAAATTATACACATGATAAGGGACTTGTATCCAGAATATGTAATGAACACTTACAATTCAATAATGAAAAGACATAGAACTCAATTTAAAAATGGACACTGCATTTGAATAGACATACCTCCATAGAAGATATACAAATGGCCAAAAAGGACATGACAAGATGCTCAATATTATTAGGCATTAGGGAAATGCAAAGAAAAACCACAAGATACCACTTTGCAACTACAAAGATGGCTAAAATAAAAAAGACAGACAATAACAAATGCTGACAAGGATGTAAAGATACTGGAACTTGCATATATTGCTGGTGGAATTCTAAAATGGTGTAGCCACTTTGGAAAACAGTTTGTCACTTTCTTAAAATGCTAACTATAAAGTTATGATATGACCCAGGAATTCCACTCCTTGGTATATACCCAAGAGAAATACAAACATGTGTCCACAGAAACACTTGTACAGAGATGTTCATAGAAGTATTATTCATAATATCAAGAAATATAAATAACCCAAATGTCCATGAACTGGTGATGGATAAACAAAATGTGGTATATCCATACAACGGGATATTGGTCAGCCATAATCAGCAATGAAGTACTGACACATGCCACAACACAGATGAACCTTGAAACATTATGCTAAGTGTAAGAACCCAGACACAAAGGGCCACATATTGTACGATTCTATGGAAAATAAATGGAGACCACCCAAATGAGAATAAGCAAAGGCTGTTTACTCAGAGCTTGGTGTAGCAAGTGAGGCAGCCACCATCACTTGCATTTGGCAGAGACTCAACGGCAGGCAGAGGAGTGGGAAAGCTTGATAGTGGAAAACAGGGACAGCTTCAGGTATGTCCTGATTGGATACTGTGGACATGCGGAAGCTGTAGGTGGGCTAACTAGAAGGAGGGCATCCTAAGTAATGGATTAGGGGCACATATTCGGCTTTCTCTGGTTGGTCCTAAATTGGAAATGGAGGCAAGGATTAGAAAATTGTCAGTTATTAATCAAGTCCTGGCCATTTTGGGTCTATTGTTATGGAGTTTATTCCTTGACTTCCTGGACTAGTTACTTTAAATAATGGGATGACTTACTGGTCTGATTGCCACAGTTTGTGGGTCAGAGTTCTATTTTTATATATATAGTCTGTGTATTGTTTTTTTTGTGTATTCAGTTTCTCAATTCATTGTATGAAATGTCCACAATAGGTAAATGCATAGACACTGAAAGTGCATTAGGAGTTCTCCAGGGTTGCAGGGGTGGGATGGAAAGTGATTGTCATTTTAATAGGTGTAAGGTTTCTTTTCAGGTTGATGAAGATATTCTAAAGTTAGATTATGGCGATGGTCGCACAACTCTGTAAATATTCTAAAAACTACTGAATTGTACACTTTATATGGGTGAAATTTATGTTATTTAAATTATATATCAATAAAGCTTTTAAAATAAATCACTAGTGATATTTGTGTTCATTTGAAATGATAATAGTTTGAGTGTATTTGGTTAAACAGATTTATAATTAAAATTAATTTCATTTTCCTTTCATGTTTCTTAATGTATTAGAAATTTTAAAATTACATATGTGGCTAGCATGTAATTTTTATTTCACATCTTTGTTCTAATAGGAAGTCAGATATTGAAAAAGTAATTACAAGTGTAAAGAATGTCATGAAAAGGGAAATTTAGTAGGATCTTTGATGTTATTATCTTTGCTTTTTGTAAACATAGATGAGGAAAATGAAACCCCTAAGAATTCATTAGGAAGATGCAGAAAAGCATCTTTTTCTCCCTGGTTTAAAATACTTCTGTTCTAGGGGCTGGCCGGGTGGCGCAGCAGTTAAGTTCTCACATTCCTCGTTGGCAGCCTGGGGTTTGCCTGTTGGATCCCAGACCCACGCACGGTTTGTCAAGCCATGCTGTGGCAGGTGTCCCACATATAAAGTAGAGGAAGATGGGCATGGATGTTAGCTCAGGGCCAGTCTTCCTCAGCTAAAAAGAGGAGGATTGACAGCAGATGTTAGCTCAGGGCTAATCTTCCTCAAAGGAAAAAAAAAAACACTTCTCTTCCAGCTCACAACTACTGTACCTTCATTGTATGTAAAGAACTATGAGCTTCTATCAATTGGCAACAACTTCAAAGATTTTTGACCATATTGAGAATCTGATGAAAGTCAAGGATACTTTTCTCAGAGAGAAAAAAAAAATAACGCACTTATGAATCATGGTGAAATCTTTTGTTTTGTCTGTATAACATCTATTCACACTTCTGGTAAGAACAGATGGACTTTCTTTTTGGGAAACATCCTTTCCACACTCACAGTCCTTGTGAGTTGGAGGTGTGGAGCAATGGCTTGTCACCTTTTCTAGTCACAGTGATTAGTTCAGGAATAAATGCTTTACTTTAATTGGACCACCTTGGGGACTTTAGGAAGGAGAAGCCCCCCCTTTCCTGAAATCCAAGCAGGAAAAGTCTAAGATAGATTTTGGGGGCTCTCAAGTGGAGACAGATGACCTGAGAGATAGAAAATAACCGAAACCCTTTAGTATCCAGCCTGTGGGTCCAGCCCTGCCTTAAACTACTTTGTCATTTAAGAAAGTAAGTACATTCATTTTTTTGGTCTAAGCTGATTTGAGATCAATCCTCTGACATTCACAACAGAAAGAACCCTAGTAGTTACTCAAAATAAACACAAGGGGTTTTACAGATGTCATTGGGCACATCCACAGACCCCATGTTAAGGATCTGTGTGGAATATATTGCAGGGAAGCCGGAAGGGTTGTCTTGCGAGCTTTGAACAGTGCATAATTAATCAACGTAAGTTACATATCTTCTTTGTGAATCCTCCTGGGTGCTTGTTTGGGGAGGGTGGAATTGACGAATTGAAAATCTTTTATCTCCTCTTTTTCCTGTGTGTTTGCCAATCACATCTGATAATTAGTTGAGTGGTTTCCAACATAGACTTTATCAAAATCACCCGTGTATTTAAAATGTGATGATCCTTGGACCACACTTTGAGACTACTGATATAATAATGTATAGTTTTGATTTTCCCCAATGCTGTCCCTCCAACCCCACCCCAATATGACCTCACACCACTATTAGAATTGAGTTTGTATATCAAATTAAATTATAGGTTCAATAAAGTGACTCCTGGGATTTGATTTGCATAGGGTCCTCTGTGAATAACGGGGAATTTTGAGGAAGATTTGGGTCTGTGGTGAAGTCTGTCATCTGAGTTTGGAAACTGTGAGACTGTGTGTGGAATTCTTCTCTCTTACCTCATGAGTGAGGGGAAAAGGCCATTTGTGGCATGAGAGCTCACCTAAACCAAAGAAGATTCACAAGCATCTGTCTGCCCTGGGAGACAGGAGAGGACATCTCACGGACAGGGGGCAGAGCACTTGTGAATTCAAAGACCAATTTGCAGCATAACATTCATTACTAGTGGGTTTGCACTAAGGCTATGCTTTAGCTTCTATCTAGAAGCAAGTAAACAGGAGCTGGCCAGATTGGAGGGACCTAACAGCTTTTTGAAGGTGTTGTGAGAGGAGAGAAACATTTAGGACTCTATAGAACAATCACTGGAAGTAACCATTGCAGGAAGCTGCTGCTACAGCTACTTGGAATAAGGACAAGAAAGCCACTACTATAATTTCATGGGAACAGTTGCTGGGAGCTATCACAGATTTTCATTAAGCACTACCTGTGTGTAAGGCTTTTGCTAGCTCTGAGAAGGTAGTCAAAGAGGGTAAGGCACAGCTCCTGCTCTAGGTGATTTTACAATCTGGAAGAAGATTGAGCAGCCTTGAGTGCCTCATCTATCCAATGGGAATATCTGTCTGACGGGGGTTCTTGTGAAAAATAAATACTGTAATCTTTTATAATATAAAACACTTAGTCCTGAGACATGGTAAAAATCTCAGTGAGCGTGTGGTTGATGATGATTACTCCCATTTCCTCATTATGAATCAAGAGATATGGAATAATCTGTATGCTTTTGATAGGGAAAGAGTTGTGCAACCCTGATCAAGATGTTTGGTTCTGTTGCAGTAGAGGGAGACCATTACGAGTTCATTGGGAGGGTCTTTGTTTTTCTTGGATTACTCCAGCTGGAACTTAGGAATGATGGCTGCTTCATCCACTTCCAGATATTGTCACAATTCAAATAAACATGTTTGTGTGTGTGTCTTTAACATTCATGCAAGAATTTACAATTGCTTACTTGGCAAGTTTCCCAAATGTGACTAGGATCCAAATACATGACTTATGTGATCCATTTTCCTAGGTGGCTGACATTTATTGAGCTCTCACTCTGTGCCAAGCACTGCATTAAGTGCCTGGCACATGTAGTGTTTACATAAACTATGAAATATAAGCACTATCATTATCCCTATTTTATAGACGAGGTGAATGAGGCTAGCTTTCCTACTCACATAGCTAATAATTATTAGAGCTGGAATTTTGTCCTAGTCAATCCTATTACAGAGGCCATTTTCTTAACCCCTGTATTTTTGTGATAGCTTGATGGCTGGTCTGAAGTTCTCTGGGCATTAGGATTATTGATTCTAGTCCAAGTGTCAGCTCTTCCCTCTTGGGCCACTCCTGGTTCTATAGATATGGAGTAAAAGAAGTGCTTTTCCCAGGCAAGATTGATTAGTACACTTATTAAACTTGACTCCTATCTCTTGATACACCAGGAAGGTCCACCCACCCCTGCCACCTGCCCTTGTCGCCCATCCATTATTATCTGCTTAGTTAAGCCCAGACAAGGGTAGATATTTCACTGTTAATCTTCACCATCGAAAGCATTCAGCTTACTCTCTGCTCCCAGAATTCTATAGGTCACCCAGGTGTGAATCAGTTGAAGGATGAAATAATTCGTTAAAATGTAGATCTCCAGGTCCCACTTTAGAAATATTGAAGCAACTGGTCTTGTTTGTACTACAAGCATCTGCTTGTATAAGTGCCCTCAGTGTTTCTGACTTATGTTTTTGGATCACGATAAGGCATATTGGTGTATATGGATGAATTTGTCAGAAAATGTGGTCTTAGTCCTTAAAATTAGAGTTGTAGTAAAATACACAGATAGAATATTAATATGAGCAGATGTAAATGATCAAATTTGATGTAAATTTTTATATAAATTTAAAGATATTTCTTCCTTTTCTGACATCAGCCATATGCTCTCTTCTAGTTATAGACATCTAACTTGTCTGCTGAGACCATTTTATCTTTTTCAAAGCATTTGGAATTTCAAGTGATAATCCAAACGAGGAGAATATGTATCGTCCCCATTTTACAGCTGAGGAAACAGGCTCAGCAATGTTAGATCGCCTTTCTAGGTTAACTAGGTTTGTACCCATTGATGTTAGCTCTGTTTATGTCACTGGACACTGCTTTAAATTGCAAGCACAATGTCTCAAGTAGATAGAGACCTCTGTAAGGGCGATTCTCTAACTACCAGGACAGAGGGCACCTAAAATGTCTTAGATAGCGGAGGGTAGCATCTAAAGGTGCCTTGGATATCAGGCTTACCTTGAGACTATGTCCTGAGAAATCCTGTTACTAGTAGCGCATCCTGCTTTTGATATCCTCAGCTCTGTCTTTGATGTCCTTGGTCATGTCCTAGCCAGAAGATAAGGAAGAGAAAATGAAGAGAGCTCAGAGATCCTCTAGTCCAAACCACTCATTTATTCACAGACATAGAGCCCCAGAGGCAGTGCATGTTCTGTCTACAGTGGCTACAAGTTAGTGGCAGGGCCGTGCCAGGCTGTCTGTCTCCTGAAGCGCCATAATAGGGGAGAATGAGCCCTGGGATTGGAGTCTAACAGAGTAGGCTTTGCAGTTTGCAGCTGCCCTTTGCTGGCTTTGTGACACTTTGAGCAAGTCTCTTAACATCTGTTAGCCTCAGGCTCTTCAAATGTGAAATGAGGATAACAATACAAACCCCATGGACCAGTTTTTCAAATTACCAATATCATTTCAAGGCATCTGGCTGACTCAGGGTATATTCTCGGTGAATGATGCTTTTCTTTCTTGCCCAATTTCCCTTTTTGTTCAAAGCTCATCTCTCAGGTCAAGTCCAACACCAAATAACTTGCTCTATAACCACTACTACTATACATATCGCTTCTTAGAGACCGTCACGTTTGTAAAGCAATATCCTTCCACATATTCACGAACGCAAGTCCGGCTCCACGGCTGCAGCCTTTGACTCTGCAAATTTAGATCTGGATATTAACAGGAATTTCTGCAAGTGTCTCTGGATTATCTTAGCCAGGAGTAGGAGGGAAAACAGTCAGTGAATACCTGAAGACATCTTTTATCCTGCTTACTTTTGGTCGGGGAGCAGTGGAATGAAGCGAGGACCATTGTGGGATGCATTGATGCAGGCTCCAGCACCCCTGGATTGTAAGTGCCATCGGGCAGGGAGTGTCACTACTTTCTTCACCACTGTTTTGGCAGCTGCTGGCACAGGAAGCAGGAGACAGTAACACACAGTTACTAGTACAAGACATAGTTAATACATATTGACGGAGAGAATCCCCAATTTTAACTCATAATAGTTTCCCCTGTTCTGTGGTCGGCTCTTCTATTTCACTAGGATTACTCTTATCCTTCCAGCCATGTTGTACCCTCCTCAAAGGTGGGTTCTGGTAAAATTAATCATAAAAGTAGCTGCAATTCCTAAAGTATCTACTTCTAGTAACAGGCCCTGTAAGATACACATCACAAACACAATCCTCCCCACATTTTCTATGAAGTTGATCATTATTCTCATTTGATAGATAAAGAAACAGGGAAGTCAAGTAACTCGCCCATGATCACACAGCCTGTTCATGGCAAAGCTAATGGTCAGATCCAAGGGCCGTATTTTTTGTCACCATACATCTTTACTATCCCATACAGCATTTTGCAGAGAGTTTGCACATTACAGGGGTTAAATATGAATCACGATCAGCAGAGCTGGGTAAGGTAAAAATCTGACATGGAGAAAGTGGCTCTTTCTGCCTGTTTCCATTTTGGATTGCCATCATGCTATTCTGGAGCTGTCCATGGGGCCCTGGCTCCCTGTTACTATAACCTATTTAGGCCTGTCTATCCCAGGAAGTGCCTCTCCTTGCAGTTTCCCTGAGCAACTCTCCTCATGAATACTTGGTTTGTTGTATTTTGTTAGCTGCCATTTATAAAATCTTTATGCTGATCCAGGATCCATGTTGTGATCACTTTATAGGGTATATTGTTTAATTCTCATAACAACTCTATGAGACAAGTTTTATATTATATCCATTTTAAAGATATGGAAACTGTGTCAAGGCCATAGACATATGACTTATTCCATTGTGTGTTCTATTTTTTCTTTGCTCCTGGGTCAAAATCCTAAATGCATAATGACTGAATGAGCAACGGTACTAACCATACCTTAGAGGTATATGTTTTGAAGATTTCAAATAATGTCTCACATTTGATCATCACACCAGCCCTCAAAGAAGGAAAAATAACCAGCATCAAAGACCTTAAGTGATAATTAGATAGCAGCAAGTGAAAGTAGCAAGGAAGAAAGGCTCTGATCTCCTGTCTTTATCAAGCACCCTTCACACTGCACCACCCAGACCCTTCCAACCATGCTTCTGTGTTTTATCAGAAGCCTTTCTGCAAACCAGTGTCTGAAGGTGTAAGTTACAGGCCTTAGGACCATTGGGAAGATATTCTGGCACAGGGAATATCTTTGGTGCTCCTTTAGTCTCACCGCCAGGCTTTTGCCCTGCTAAGGTCCAACCTTCTCTTTAACCCAAGTTGAGCTTACATTGGACTTGGGCTACATCAGAAGGGAATTAGCATGTGTAGTCTTGCAGAATCCTGCAGAGTTTGGGAATAAAAACTCAACTTCCTGGCTGTGAAGAAGCCTTTATTTGAAGTTCAACCCTTCTTCTTTATTCATTTCCATTTCTCTTGTCATGCTAAATTAAATTAAAATTTTTAATTAAAAATATTGAATCTATTATGATTCTGTTGAATTAGATTTATTCAATATAGCTATTTTTTCCTTTTGTCTATTTATTCTTAGTGAATAGAGAGTAGAAATGGTGTTCAACAAATGGTAATAGTGTTTTTCCCCTCCTTGGGATGTGAAGCTATCAGAGATTTTATTTTAACTCTCCTTTTTTGCATACTTCTATATTACTTATTTGCTAAAAGTTTTAAAAATTATTTTATTTTCAGAAATCATTACTAAAGAAAAAAATTAATTACTGCAGTAATTTCCTATAACAAAGTACCACAAACTTAGTGGCTTAAAACAACTGAGGTTTATTTTCTCATGGTTCTGGAGTCCAGAAATCTGAAACCAGTATCACTGGACCAAAACGAAGGTGTCCACGGGCCACGCTCCCTCTGGAGGCTTTAGTGAAGAATCGATGCCCTGCCTCCTTCAGCTCTGCTGACTGCTGGCGTTCCCAGGTTTATGGCTGCATCACTTCAGTCTTCAAGGCCGGTACTTTAAACTGTCTGTCGCACCTTCACATTTCCTTCTCCTCTATGTGTAGTCAAATTCCCCTCTGCTTTCCTCTTATAATGATACATGTTATTGCATTTAGGAAACACACAGACAATCCAGGAAAATCTCTTCATCTCAAGATCCCTAATCTAAAACATCGGCAAAGTCTTTGCCATATAAAGTAACATTTACAAGTTCCAGGATCTAGGACCTGATAATCTTGGGGACTAATATTTAATGTACTATGAGGAGTTTCCACAGGGAGGATGACAACCGTTGAAGATCCCATACCTGCTTTTTAAACGGATTCATGCAGCGTGAAGCTGTAATTTCGCGCCTTGCATCAGTTGCTTGTCTATATTTAGATGAATGTGTGGGTAATTTACCTAGGATAGTTCTAGTTTAGATCCACTGCCCATAGAATTATTGACACACCCTCTTTACTCTCAACAGTGTCTTAGTTTGTGTGATAAATTATATGGTCACCCTCCATATGCTACAGCATATGTCCACAAAGCCAGGCTCTTTTAGGTTTATGGGAATCATGATCTTGGGGCCAGAGAACATTGCTGGAGACAAAATGTGGTCACTGCATTCCATCATACATCTTCTCTAAAAGCAGCTGTCAAACGATAACGAGAAGGTGTCTTAGCAGACTGGGGCTGGAGCCCAAGTGCCTCCACAAAGGGTCTGAGGTTGTGTGCAGGCAGAGCGGCTGATGACAGGCATTTAAGCTGCTATAGGCTCTTTTGCTCTCACTTGCCCTTGTAATGGTGTCTGTAATTGCACAGCAAGGGCGAGTACATTCATCTGCTGATGCTCTCTACTAGGCTACATGGCCACGAGAAGACTTGGAGTCTTCTCTCCCCAACACTCCATCAATAAATGTGCTTGACACTTGGATCGCCTCTGGGCACATGCTCCTAGAAGGCTGCTGCTCCTCCCCTGTTTTTATCCTTTTTTATCTCCTAATTCATGTTGCTCCTGAATTATCAGTGAACTTCAAAGACAAGAACAGGCTCTGGTAGGAATGCTCTGGGAAGGCTATCTCCAGCCTGTCCTATTGCAGATCTTTTGTATAAATAGTCGACGTTAGACAGTTTTCTTTGGTTTTCCCTCTCTCCTTTCCTTCCTTCATTTTTTCTGCCTTTCCTTCCTTCCTTCCTTTCTTCTTCTAAATATTCTTTCTCATAAGCCTAACGTAGGTACTACCATTATACTCCCTTTGTAGATAAAGAATCCTAGACACAAGGATGTTAAATAATTTACCCAAAGTTTCTTCAGCTGCAGGTTGAGCTGAGATTCAAACCATATCTGTGTGACTCTGGAATCCACACTGCTAACCATTCTATTCTACTCCTTACCTCCCAAATAGGGTACCCATTTAAAAATGGACAACTTTACAAGCTATGAGGTCTGGGAGGGCACCTGTGTACTAAAATAGTAAGGGCTAGATCTATTCTTGAAGCTTCGACTGGTAGTAGGAGAGAACTAGGCTCACAGATAGCAATGGGATCAGAGAACACTAAATAATGGAGGCCAATTGGTAGCACTTAACCCCAAATAAATAGCTATAGGCTGGGATATGAGGAAGCCGATGATGTTATAGAAAAGTCCCAGGAGACTAATAGGCAATTGAAATAAAAGTGGGAAAGCCAGAAGGGAAGGCATCCTTAGTAGTTTAGGAAGAGGCTCTCATCTCTCTCAGCAAGAGGGCACAGAAAGCTGAGGACCAGGTACTGAGTCAGAGAGGCTAAGCTCCGGAGAAGATTAAAAGCCCTACCAAGGGAAGTCTGCTTTGCTGAGGACTAACAGGGAAAGAACGGGACCCTTTCAAGGGAAGTCTTATGGCCCCAACTTCCACCAGACAGACTTTAGCTGTCAGCCCATTCAGGGTTTGCTTCACTGCAGAGTCTCCTCCCCTAAGGGCATGACCAAAAGCCCAGCCATTTTGGCCTAAGATGGGGCAACTCAGACAAGCCTATGCACTTCAACACTTCTGGTAGGGCTGGCCAAGGTCTTGTATAACGCTTTGAGGTTAGACTTCTCCCTTTTACCAATCTCCCTTTCTCCAACACTCTTCCACAGGTATTGATCCCTTACAGATATCTGGCATGCCAGACGCCATCTTATTATCTGCTTCTGGAATACCGACCTCCAGTAGACCCTGAGAATCCTCAGGCCAAGCTCTGCTTTTCAGAATTAATATTCTTTCTTCCCTCATACTAAGGAGAAATCCCTTGGTCAGAAGGGTAGAGCATCCTAGATAAGCAAGAGAAGAGGACCCTTTTACGAAACATCTGTCATGCACCAGGCCTATTGCTAGGCACCGTCTGACCACCCAGAGACCTCATTCCTCTTTTCGTTCACTAGTTTCTGGTGCCTAAACACTGCTTTCTGAAAGCAGACAGATGGAATACAAATAGTGGAGAACTCAGTTTGCAAATGTCTTATCATTCTTGGATTTTTGATGGCTTACGCAAGGGAATGTTTTAGATCAAAATTGTCCTAAATCTGACAACTTTAGAATGCTTCAACGCCCATAGCTGGGAGGTGCCAGTTCTTGGAACAAAAACATCGCCTCTTCCCAGTCTTTTGGGGAGCATTCATTAACCAATTCTAGGGGATCACATGACTCTGAGATCTTTCACCCACCCACCCTTGACTACTGAAACGTGATAACGAAGCTCAGTCCAGCTGGGTGGTTGCCACAGCTGCCTGGGGTTGGTGTCATTCAGTTGCTTTGTAAAGAGGACCCCTCCAAGAGGGGCAGGAATTGCAAATGCTCCACCCCATTTCTATCTTGGAGAATGGCCATCATAACAACCTTGCTGTCCTCTACCATAAAATGCCACATGGGGAGGTATGTATCATCTTTAGAGCTGCTACAACTCAGGGCCTCAGGCTGCTACCATTTATAGCATCGAGTCAGATTTAATAGGTCCCTCTCTGACAGATTTAAAGTCCAACAACTCCCAGGGAAAATTTATCCAAAGGGCCTGAAGATGAAAGAATTTGCCCGTCTGCTAAGAGGAGTGAGTGAAACATTTCCACAGTCTTCAGCAGGTTATAACCCATAAATCTGTCAGCAATCTTTACCCTCCATGTGCATGAAATTATGCAAACTTCTTTTATTCTTTATTGTCATTTTGAATTATGCACTCTGTGTTAAGATAGATCAACTCTTCCTAGGCAGCTCACTGAGCTGGGGGAAGACAGAGATGTGTTTTATTTTCACGTCAACCTGCTCTGATTCAGTGTTTAGGGTGACACATACTCAGACATCAAGTTTAAAAAAAGATCTGTATTAAGTGTAAACCACTCATGACCAATGAGATGTAATTGATGCTATTGTCAGCTCTCTGAGCTGTATTGATTTTCCTATCATGCTGAAACCTTGATGACAACTTTTTTCACCCCAACAATTTGATTAGTTATGAACAATCACAAAGGAAAAAATATATAAATTACAAGTTGTTGTATGTTGCTATGCCACTTTTCCAAAAGAAGCAAATTTGGACATAAGTTATCTGCCACAACATGATAGTTGCCACTTAGTGACTGTGAAGCAGGGTTGCCATGTAAGGCTCTTCAGAGACCCTCTCTACTTGACAATTTTGGCCCAGAAGAAAAAGCACATTTTTCTTACTCCCATAAAGGTAGTATGGGTTTGTGGAAGGCTGCTACTGTGTGCCCACATGTGGAAGGTTTAAAGCACTATCACATTTAATTTATGTGGAACTCATATAAGGTGGATATTATTTCCTCCAATTTACAGCTGCAGAAGATGAGCTCATAGAGGTGATACAACTCAGCCAAGGTCAGACAACTAGTAAATGGAGGACTCATTTTAAGTCTTGCTCTGAGAAACTGTAGTGTCCTGGCTTATTCCTCCTCCACTGCGGGGTTTGCATTGCACCACAGAGATCCTTTCTGTGGAATGCAGCTGTGTCTTTCACTCGTTGGATTAGATACCAGTTGGCTTACCTGCAGCTCTCCCAAGCTGTTGTGAATACTTTTGCTTATGGTTTCCCTGGATAATCCCAAAATATTAGCCAGCATGAAGTGAAACTTTAGGAAAAGGAAGCTTTGCTTAGTTGGCTCCTTCAAATCTTTGCTTATAGAGTATAGGGGTCTTGATGACTACTATTGCTACTCCTGCTACTAGCTAACATGTATGAGAATTTACAAAATATCAAACACTGTTCTGTTCTTTTTATGTGTTAGCTCATCTAATCTTTATGAAAATCTTATGTGGTAGCTAATATCACTGTCCTCATTGTATAGATAATAATGTGAAGTTTCGGTGAGAGTAGCTCTTATCCAAGTCAGTGCAATGTCCAGAGCGTGTCCCAGGTTTACCTGACGCTGCAGCTTTTACTCTATGATACCACATTACCCTTGTAAGTGACTACAAACTAGCCAGTCAATACCTATTGCTGATGGAGTGCCCTTTTCGTGAGGAGCCACTTGTTTATTCATGTGTAATATACATCTGACCCTGTCTCTTCAACTAGACTTTGAAACTATTGTGGGCAGGAACCACGGAGTATGACTCTAGTGTCTTCGCTACTCTTCCTAGCCGGAAGCACAAATAAAGCTCACACATATTTATTGTCTGTCTGCACCTATGTCTTTCTTCAACTTTCAGTCCTCTCAAAAATAACCTTACCTATATTTTTTCTTCTTCTCAACTCCAATATTGACTTTCCAAAGACAAGAAGATTTAGCATTATTTTTCTGATCTCCAGACCCCTGAATATGAAAAATTCTCAACGATATGGCACCATCATCTGCCTAAGGCATTTATTCTGAATTGGTAATGATAAAAGCAGGAAATGCGATTGTCTGGTGCTGGTAAGAATTTCCTAAGGAAGTTGCACAAGAATTAAACACCTAAAACCAACCAAACCAGAATAACCAAAACACACATTTGGCACTGAATCGTGAGAAAAACTAGCACCTGCCTCTCCCCACATACAAACCTTGCCCTATTAACCTCTTTAAACTAAAGGAAGACTCTGAAACATCTTGTTTTTCATTTTTTCCTGAGGTAGATTCACCCTGAGCTGACATCTGTGCCAATCTTCCTCTATTTTGGCCACCAATGAATGGTGTAGGTCTGCACCTGGCAACCAAACCTGGGCTGCCAATGTGGAGCGAGCTGAAGTTAACCACTATGCAGCGGGGCTGGCCCCTAAAACATCTTTTTATTGTTAGCTGGTTTAAACAATAAAATTTCCTTCTTTATCTCCTCCCAGCTCTGCTACCTTCCCTACGAGGTGGGCTGGAACATACTCAGATCTCTCTGTTTCATGACTGCCAAGACAATAGTAACATGACAAACAAGAGCAGCTTTGACCATTAAGTGGTGTGTCCCCCGCTTCACTTAGCCGTGAGCTACGTCTGGGAAATGTCTTTTAGGACCAACAGATGCACAGGCACATTGAATTTCTCTTATTCTAAAGCATAAAGATGGTAAGGACAGAATAAGATGAGTGTTCACGGATTCCTCCATGAACTAGCCCTCTGACATCTTTACTCTTTATATCAACCAGTCTCTGAGCTGCACATAGAGGGGACATTTGGAGCTAAAGACCAGGGGTTGGTGCTGGCTCTGCTAATCGTGAACAATGTGACCTGAGGCTAACTATTTAGTTTTTGAGTCTAAACATTTTTTAAAAATTTAATTCCCTCATCTGTAGAATAGGGTAAATAATCTCTACCCTATTTTCCCACGTGACTGTTGTGAGGATATAATAGGATAATAAACGCTGAAGCACTCTATAAAATTACAAAACTCACGTAAGTATTATTATTCTCATCTTATTATTTCCATCTACTGTGCTGTTTACTAAATGGCTTCAGAATGTAGAAATACTTTTTCTTTTGGTCAAAAATCTTGAATTGTTTTCTAAGGAAACATTTTTTTCCCTTCTAAAAGGATAAGTCATTTTTTTTTTAAGATTGACACCTGCACTAACATCTGTTGCTGACGTTCTTCTTTTCTTTCTTCTGCCCGAAGCCCCCAGTACATAACTGTATATTCTAGTTGTAGGTCCTTCTGGTTGTGCTCTGTGGGGTGCTACCTCAGCATGGCTTGATGAGCGGTGCCATGTCTGCACCCTGGATCTGAACTGGCGAAATTCTGGGCTGACAAAGCGGAGGATGTGAACTTAACCCCTTGCCCACCAGGCCGGCCCCCCATCTTCATTGTGACCTCTCCTTAAATGACGTGGCATCTGGACTCTCTCCTTCTCTGCTGCTCTTCATTTTATTTTCTTCTCCTCAGGCCATACAGTATGCTTGAAAATACCTCAAAGAATATTGATAGATTCCCTTTCCTACTCCCATTTATCCATACACAAAATAAATTGAATTTAAAAGAAGCCTTCATTGATGACCAAAAAGAATCTTTGGCCCAGGGCAGAAATGTGGGTCTTTGAACCAGTAAAGTTTGATGATCCTCAAATCTCTAACAAATGGAGGCCCGGTGTGCTTGTGACTGACAAAGAACTCAGGTCATCAGAGTTCCCTGTCTGCCATTAACCTGACTTGGTTGATAAGAGTGCTGGTGGGCTATAGCATGGTGGGTCAGACCATGGGCTTCAGTATCTTACCAACCTGGACTTTAATCCTAAAACTACCAATCACTAGCCACAAGGCTTTGGGCAAAAACTTTAACATGCCAGGCCACATTTTCCTTGTCCTCCTAAAAAAATGGTGCTTATAATAAAATTCATCTCACAAGATTGTCGTGAGGGTTGAATGAGGTAAGATACTGAACACAATGTCTGGCACATAGAATGCCCCCACAAATTGTAGCTATTATAATTTCATTATGGTTATTACTGGGTGAATTTGTAAACTTAAAGATGTTCTGAAATGATAAAAATCTTTGCCTCTTCAGGACACTCAGGTAGCTCCCTTCTTCCAGTCCGCTTGCCATGACCTTTGCCCTCCTCTAGTTTTTCCCAGGACTCTGCACTTAAGTGGAAACCAGAAGGCAGTTCCTCAGGGGCTTCCTGGAGGCCAGGGCCTACCCTGTGAGGAGCTGTCCTCTTCAATGGATCAGGCTGAGCCCAGGGGTTATGACGGCATTAGATGGGAGCCTAGATCACTAAAGCAGAATGTAGTGTTGGCAGATCACTGCTGTCTAACTCATAAAGCCTCTCATTGTGGAGAGGGCAGCCTGGCTGATCTCTGACAAGGGGCAGCCCTTCTAGTTTTCTTCCAGTAATAGCTTATTTATAATTGATAAGACCCAAGGATATCTCCATCATCCATCATCTAATTTAATGCAATATCTTGTTAACTAAAACAGTGGTGCCTGAAATGTCTATTGATGCTAAAAGCTGTCACTGTGGACCGAGTGTAGTGCCACAATTAGTTAAATAAGCCAGACATTGACATCCTAAGCCCAAGCAAACTAAGAAAATACTCTCGGTGAAAGCTTTGCAAGAGCAAATGGGCAGCTACTGACGCGTGTGCCTCCTTGCTCGATCCCACATCTTCCAATCTTGTGCCAATTTAATGTCATGGCTCAGCACGGAAAAGGAAGACTAGCATTTAATTATCATTATTGGTCCTTTATTTGAAAGAGTACTTGACACACCTGGGGAGTAGAAGGATATGGCTGTGTCAATGGGCACTCAGCCAAGAAAACTGCAATGAGATTTCTGTGTGTGCCAGGACCCCCAGGCCATTGTATGTCATTTCCGCTGGGATAGAGCCCTTGGAAAAAGATCAGAAGAATTTGATGACTGTTTCTCACAACTACAGTTTGGGGAACTATTTAATGAAGTGCTCTTCAGTGCACTTGAGAAGTCATTAAGCAACTACTTTACTGAAGACAATCTTTAGACTTTCTTTGGACCAACTGAGTTGAGAGAATTTCTTTCAAAAATATGTATATACTTGGGAAAATAAAATGAAAACAGAATATCAATTCAGTGAATGATTACATAAGACTAGTCATGATAAAGAAGTATACAAAACTTACCATGGTTCCCTTCCATTACCTTGCTAGGCCAGCACTATCAAACCATGGAGGTGGGCAGCACGAGGTAGGTGGTGCATTGCTCCTCAACCCTGCAAGGAAATCACTCAGGGTTGGGGTGGGGGTTGGAGCGGGCAGGTGAGGAGCATGGGATGGGAGTGGTGGCTGCTTGTTCAAAATGAAGCTTTACGAGCCCCTTTGGAATGACTTATTGGATTGGTGAATTTGCAAACAATGTATTGGACCTGCTTGGCTTTTCCACTCAGGTGTAACTGCCTGCAGGAAGGTGGGGTTCGCTGCTGTCCTTTGAGAGGAGGCTTTTCCCCTGCCTCCTCCTTCAGCCTGGGGACACCTGTCCTGGCCCAGTGCCTCTCAGTGCACTGATAGTCTAATCCTGGGATTCAATTGGCAGACCTATTTGTTTTACTTATATTTATTTTTTTTTATACTAAGCTATGTCCCCTGGCTTTGATTTTATATTGTAAAGGTAATATTTTGAACTCTCCTTGGCTTTACTCTTTTGTTCAGAATCCAGGATGTGACAGAGCACCAGTATTTATTGAGTCTCCTGAGAACCTAATCCATTTAGCTGGTCTTTTCCTACTTCAGTGTGCCTACTATTTGCTCATTAGTACAGAGTAATGCACCGACATCTGCGTATGTCCTTTGATCTGTCTGCATCCAGCCCGTTCACTCCACTTGGAGAATCAAAATCAACTATGTTATTCGACAGTGACTTTCTTCTAGTCACAATCCCCTATTGGTATTAAATTCTCTTTTCTCTTGCAATCTCCACTCTTTCTGACATTTCTCTTCATAAATACTCCTTCTCTTCTCAATCCAGCAATCCAGGCTTTACGTTTTTTTTTAGCTTTTTGTTTTTCCTTAGCATAGGTAAAGTTGTTTATTCTTCAAGCACAATGGGTTTTCTTTCTTCAATGAAAGGTACTTTGAAAAGATATTCTTTAATCGATGCAGAAGAGACACACAAGAACTCCTTGGCAAAGGGAGTCTCTTCCTTTAAGTCCTGGGGCAAAGAAATGCTACCTCCATGAACTTTTCCTGTTATTTGTCAACCAGTTAGTTGCTCCTTCCATTCATCTTCCAGAAATTGCTTCTTTTAACATTATTGAAAGTTAATGTCAATGTGCCTTACGTAAGTAGTTTGTGTGTAATTATTTCTCTTGCTAAATTGAAGCCCTTTAAGGCAGGGATTGTGGGGCATTCATTTCCTTTGTATACATCTGGGTTCTAACCCAATTCCAAAAAGCGTATGTGATCTGGAGCATCAAAGGCCTCAGGCTTCTGTCCTGAGAACATAAACAGGCTCCTGAATGGATGTTTAGAATGTGGTACACAGACGTATACATAGGACAGAAGTACACCCAGCAGCCCAGAGGAAGTACCCCTGGCTCAGACTGAAGTGTGGGGAGGGCAGGGGTATACACACCAGTGGAGGCCACTCACAGTTGCTGAGGCGTTTTTGACCAGAGCGGCCTCTGTCCAGTAGCACAGAATAGAAGAAACGTAAGATCGGAGGGCTTAAAACTTTCCTTACTTTGGAAACAATTTGGGACAAGAGTATTCAGTCGGAACTGATAGTGTTTACAGGTTTATCCAATTTGTGATAATCTGTTTTAGTATGTGGATGTTCATCCAGAAAAAGAGAGTTGGCATAAAAAGTTTGCGTGTTTATTCACAACTACTGAGCTGAGAAAAATATTTGTATTTGGTGCTGATTAGGCAAGAATCAGGCAGCAAGCTGCTCATATCCTAATTACAAGATCACATTAAAATAAGGCAATTTAATTGCAATCAGTATAAAATAATTTATTTATAAACAGCTATTGTATGCATTTATATCCTATCATACATTTTATTCCAGCCTGGTACTCCATGTGCCTCACTATATTGTGAAGCGCAAGGTCATTAACCTGCAATTTCACTTGCCATCTTGTTTATTACACGGCATTCTGTTCTGATTTAGTATGGAAATGTTAAGTCTTCTTGGGTAATTTATTTGTTACTACTTAATTTCTCTGTGAACCTCTATAAGGCTCTGATTACAGCTGCTTAATTAAGTGTGACCTGTATGTAAGCAGATGGCTTTTCTTAAACATCTACAGTGGGTCCAGAATGGGTTCTGCTCTTCAGCCGAGTTTCCTTCCTCGTATTTGTCCCTGGTTGCTAGTGATTCTGGAAGCTCAATACTTTTTTCCATGTTTTAAAACATGAGACTTCTTGGCACCTTTATCGGGAACACAGCAAAGTGAATCATAGATAAATTCTGTAAGCAAAATGCTACTCCGGTTTCTGAAGTCAGCTCATTACTAAGCTTTGGGTGGTCTGGTTTGGTAAACTGAGTGTGGTTAAAATGTATAACAAGTCTAGAATTGTGGAGTGAAATCTCTATGTTGATAGGTTCTCCTAGATAAAACTTGTTTAACAAAATATACATGCAGGGCCAGCCAGGTGGCGCAGCGGTCAAGTTTGCACATTCTGCTTCTCGGCGGCCCGGGGTTCGCTGGTTCGGATCCCGGGTGTGGACATGGCGCAGCTTTCCAAAAAGCCATGCTGTGGTAGGTGTCCTACATATAAAGTAGAGGAATATGGGCATGGATGTTAGCTCAGGGCCAGTTTTCCTCAGCAAAAAGAGGAGGATTGGCAGTAGTTAGCTCAGGGCTAATCACCCTCAAAAAACAAAAACAAAATATACATGCAAACTTAGTCAAGGGCAGCCATCCCTGGGCACTCTTGATCTGAAACATGTGGATGGATCAACACAAATCTTCCTCCACTGCTGGCAGAGTGACAGAATATTGCTGTGAATAGGAGGAAACTACTCTTTACTGAGTTTGTGCTATCAATGCACCAAGAACTGCTGAGCTAGGCATCTTTCATTTGATATCTCAATCCAATTTCCCAAGTCTCGAAGCTAAGTATTATTAAAAACTTCATTTTACAACCAAAGAAACTGAGGCTCAGAGAGGGAAAGTGACCTGTTCAAGATGACACAGTTACTAGAAAGGTGAGCTTCAAACCAGGCTCTCCTGGCACCAGAGCTCTCCGCAGCACACTGCACTCCACTTGTCCCTTTAGCATCACCGTATATAATTTTCCAAGGGTTAGTTATCCTTTCCGAGGATCAATCCTATAAGTGCTCCCTCCCTCTGCATAATCCTATATTTACCACATGGTTGTCTGCCAAAACCTTTCCCACAGAAGGCAGTCAGAAGGCAGAGAGAGTGCGAGGCAGTGACAGTGAAAGTCCAACTATTGGTCACTCCTGGGAAACGAATATTTCTGAATAACCAAGTTTTTTGTTGTTGCTGTTTGTTTGTTTATGGAGCAGTATGCCCACATTTATTCCCTCAAAATTAAAAAATTAATTAAATTTTTAAAATTTAATTTTAAAATTTAAAAATTAATTAAAAATAAAAAACAAGGTTCTATTTGACTATTTTTCTAAGATGAATTTTGCTTCCTACCTCTTTGAACATAATCACATTACATATGAACTTGTTTGTTTCTTTTAAGTATCTGTCCTCACCATAGGATGGTAACTTCATAATGGCTGTGACATTGGTGGCACCTTATTATATCACATTACTATATGATTAATTATGTATCCCTTGCATCTATAACAATGCAAATGACATATTAACATGCTCAATACCTGTTGGGTTAACAAATGTCTATTGTGGTCATTAGTTATCCTGGAGCTTAGTATAATGTGCCTTTAGGGTACTGAAAAGTATAAGACTACTTGTTCCTTATCCTAATGGTCCATGTTCATTGTTCTCTTTTGTCTGTTTTCTGCAGTTTTTCAGTCTCCTTCTTCACTGTCAGCTCTTACCCCTCCGCTGCCATTTATTTAGTTTTCAGCGTATGTCTGCCAACAGGAGGCATCTGCTGCTTCTAAGATGAAAACTGTAGTGAATTAGGGAACCAGATGCTCTTCATTATTCAGATTTTATAAAGGTTCAAAGCCTCTCCTAAGAGTGAGCAAATATATTTAAATGAGAGTTTGTAGCATCTTCCACAAGTAAAGGAGCTCTGAGTACTCAAGAACAGCTTTCCTAGCTAGCTTTTTGGTCTAGATCTGTTTTACAACGTTGACAAGGGATCATAGAACACACTGTTGGCTCCCAGCTACACCCCCGCAGCTCTTACCTTTTCACTGCATGCTGGCCCAACTCCCAACTGCCAGATCCGCCTCTGTCTGTCAGAACCCTTCTTTGATCTCTAGAACTTGCTCTGCCTGTAGACTCTCCCAGCCAGGTGTACAGGGGAATTATCCCTCCAAGTTGGGGGAGGAGCCTCACCCGGTGACTGATGGGATTGATGCATAAGTACCCCAGCTCCACCCCTGCCCCCCACGTGGGATAACTGAGATGAACGTTCTCCACTGATTCCAAGACTTTGTTAGCGTGATCATACTGTAACCATCCATAGTTCTAACTGCATGATAGCTCACCACTGTTGGCTTCCTGCCTTTTGCTGTCTGGCTCCCCTAGTCTCCTACTTGTCTTTCCCAAGATTTCCTCCCAAAAGGTACACCACCTGCACTGGGATCTTTGTCTCAAAGTCTACTTCCAGGGGGCATTCAAACTAAGGCACAGAGTTACAGATAAGTGGTGTTATAAGTGAAGTATTTATTACAAGGGAATCACTTTGTTTTAATTTGGGTTAATATTTGAATGCTAACAACTTCTGAATTCTCTTCAGCTTTCATAATCCAGGCTACCCCGGTGTCTCTCATCCACCCATCTCTTAGGTATTTTTCCCAGTAGATGTTGTGTTCTCACTGCACTATGGATTCAGAGTTAGTGCGTGTGTTTAATGTATCTACTCCTTAGGGAAATGGTGCTGAGTCAGAATACAAAGTGCAGGGAGCTGAGCAGCTGTTTGAATTCAGCATCAAGTCAGCACCACAGAGGCTGGAAATGAGTTTGTTGGCATCTGTGGCATTTAGCAATAAAGGTGACATTGCCACAATACATCACTGGTTTTCACTTTTTGTCAATGATACAGGGGAATTTTCACTTTTTTCTCCTCGTACTTTGATCAGGATCAGCAGTTCAAAGGGACAGTGCTACTGTAATGCAGCTGAAGAAAGGAAATAATTTTAAAAAAATGAACTTTTCATCCAGCACGCATTTGTCTGTCTTCAAAGCACCATGCTCAAAGGTGGGAAGAATGAAGGCATTGCCTTAGAATTCTTCTTCTATGAAACGAGATTGCAAAGACAAATGTGGACTTCACCAGAGGAAAGAATACTCTTTTCAACAAATGGTGCTGAGGCGACTGGATATCTACTGGATATCTATGTCAAAAGAATGAAGCTAGACTTCTACCTCATATCGGACACAAAAGTTAACTCAAAATGATCATAAAGTTAAATGTAACAACCAAAACGATAAAATACCAAGAAGAAAACCCAAGAGTAAATCTTTGTGACCTTGAGTTGGGCAATGGTTTCTTAGATACGAAACAAAAGCAAAAAAGTGACAAAAGAAAAAAATAATTTGGACTTCATCAAAATTAATAACTTTGTGCTTTGAAGGAAACAGTCAAGAATGTAAAACCACAAACCACAGAAGTGGAGAAAATATTTGCAGGTCACATATCCCATGAGGAGCTTGTTTCCAGAATACATAAAGAACTCTTACAAATAAGTAATAAAAAAAAATATAATTCAATTTAAAAATGGGAAAAGCTATGAATAAACATTTCTGCAAAGAAGATATACAAATGGCCAGCAAGCACATTAAAGGATTCTCAAATCAGCAGCCATGTGGGAAATGCAAATCGAAACTACACTTAGCTACCTCATTATACCCACTAGAATAACTATAATCAAAGAGACAGATATTAACAAGTGTTGGTTGGGATGTGGAGAAAGTGGATCCCTCATACGTTGTTGGTAGGAGTGTAATATGGTGCAGCCAATTTGGAAAACAGTTTGGCCATTTCTCAAGCTGTTAAACACAGAGTTACCATATGGCACAATAAATCCACTCCTCTGCATACAACATGTTCACAAAGAACCTTGTATGTGAGTTTTCATAGCAGTGTCAATCATCATAGCCAAAAAGTAGGAAAAAGCCCAAATGTCTCCAAATGATTAATTGAAGAATGAAATGTGGTTTATCCATTCAACTGATTATTATTTGGCACTAATAAATAAAGAAGTACTGTAACAATGTGGATGAACCTTGAAAATGTTATGCTAAGTGAAAGAAGCCAGTTACAAGAAGACATATTATATAATTCCATTTAAACAAAGTAGCCAGAATAACTAACTTTATAAGACAAAATGTAGGTTCATGGCTGTCAAGAGCTTGAGATGAAGGGGTGTGGGAAGTAATTGGTGAGTGACTGCTGATATAGGGTTTTTGAGGGATGGTAAAAATGTTTTAAAATTGATTATAGTGATGGCTACAGAACTCTATGAGCATATTAAAATTCACTGAATTTTATACTTTAAATGAGTGAATTGTATGCTATGTGATTTATAGCTCTATAAAGCTGTTAAAATGCTCATTGACTGTTTAATTACAAATAATAGCAATGCATTCTATATTTTATAACTTTTGCATAAATAAAATGTAAGACAACAAAAGCATAGAGTGTAGGAGTAGAGAAAGCGAAGGGTGCTATTAGAAGTTTCTAAACTAGATATCAGAATATTTCACTTTAGCATTAGTGTCATTTTGGATTGGGTAATTTTTTTTGGGTGATCTGTTGTGTGTGTTGTTTAGCAGCATCTCTGGCCTCTACCTTCTACCTAGTTGATGCCAGAAGCATCCTTCCCTTCCCCACCCCCTCCCTCTGCTTTGCCTCCATTTGTGCCAACAAAAAATGTTTCCAGATCCTGTCACTAATCCCCTAGGGGGGGAAATTATCCCTCGTTAAGAATACCTGCTCTATGTGAAGTGGTACAAGATAACTTGAATATGATGTATTAGTTTCTGATGTCCACTGTAACAAATTACTACAAACAGTGTGTAAAATAACATAATTTTCTTATTTTATAGTTTTTAAGCTCAAAAGTCCAAAATGTTCTTCCTGGGCTACAGTCAAAGTGTCAGCAGGATTGTGTACTTCCTGGGTTTCTTTGGAAGAATCCATTGCTTTGCCTTTTCCAGCTTTTAGAGTCATTCCTTGGCCGTGGCTCCTTCCTCTATCTTCAAAGCCACCATGTAACATCAAGTTTCTCTCTCTCTGTCCTCTTCTTTGTTATCACATTTCCTTCTCTCTGACTCTAACCCTCTGCTTTCCTCTTGTAAAGAACTTGTGATTATTTTGGGCTCACCTGGGTAACACAGGATCATCTCCTCCTCTCAAGATTTTAATCTAGTCACGTCTGCAAAGTGCCTTTTACCATTTAAGGTAATATATTCACAGATTCCAGGGGTTAGAACTTGGACATCTTTGGAGGGAATTATTCAGCCTATTACAGTAGACTTTGATAAGTTAAAGACGTACATTACAACCCCTAAAGCAACCTTTACAATAATAATGAGTTACATATTTAACGGTATCCTGCCGGTCCCTGAGACTGTTCATTTTGCATTTTCTCTCTGTTCTTTGGCTTGACTAATTGCTCCTGCTCTATCGCGGAGGTGTTAGCCTCCCCTCATTGTTTGTCACTAAGATATCTTCTATCTTCAACAGCGCTCCTGGGTATGGATTTTTCCATGCTCTGCTCTGAATAAAGTCAACATCCTCAGGCAGGGACACATAGCTGCTGACTCTCACTCCCTACTTTCCTATCTGGAGTGGAATCTCTATGCCACAAAGCTAGAGCTGGGGCAGAGAGCGGACTGAAGCTGCCAGTTCACGCGACTTGTCCAGTCTGTCCAGAAGTAAACTTCTGCAACTTGGAGCTTCCTGATTTAAATACTACATAGTCCCACTATTTTTACCAAGATTAATTAGATTTTCTTGAATAATTATTTCTCAACTTGTTGGATGCTAGAGAATTATCAATTTTTTTTTTGGCTGAGGAAGATTTTCCCTGAGCTAACTTCTGTTGCCAATCTTCTTCTTTTTGCTTGAGAAAGATTCACCCTGGGCTAACATCTGTGCCAATCTTCCTTTATTTTGTATGTGTGATGCAACTACCGCATGGCTACCAACATGTGGTGTAGGTCTGTGCTCGGGAACTGAACTCGGGCCACTGAAGCAGAACATGCTGAACTTAACCACTAGGCCGTGGGGCTGGCCCCGAATTATTAGAAATTTTAAATGGTTGTTTTTGAAAATTTTGTCAAGTTTTATCACTACTGTTTGGGAGAGAGGATTTGTTGAGTTCCTTACACGGTCATTCCAAAAGTCCCACCTCTGTGTTGTCTCTTTGTAATGCTTTCTCTTTTCCCATGAGACTGACAAAGCAGGATGAGACTTGAACGTTCTTTGATTGGAAACACTCCCTGTTGCAGGATGGGCTGAGGCCATGGTTTGAACCAAATCTGCTCTGTATCTTGAGGCAAACTCCTTTATTTTCCTTAGAGAGCTTTACTTAGGTTTGCGATCTATCACCACCAAATATTTTAACATTTTTGAGCATGAAGTCCAGTGAGGGCATAGTGATGTGCCCAGGGAGTATGCTCATACTCTTTTTGTGGCAGGAATTACACCATACAGGAATCAGGCTAAACAGTTCCTGGGATTTCCAATCCAGCGCACAAGTGAACTACATAGATTCTTTGGAGCAAAAACCTATAGACTATAAAAGCCATGCATTTTTGGTTTACAAGAAAAAGAAACCTACTTAAGCAAATTCATGTGCATAGGAGAACAGAGCTGTTTTAAGAATTCAGAGATCTTACAGATTTTATGGGAATTACATTTGATAACTGAAAACTATTAGACATTTTTCTGCATCTAAATGTGTCTCTGACCCTGTCAGATTGTCCCAATTTCTATTTCTCTATCTGCGTCTCTCTCTCTCTCTGAGATCGCATTGTCTCATTTCTGCATCTGTCTGCTCCTGTGTCCCATTATTCTCTCTGAGGATAAGCATCATTCGTTTTAATGCATCTGCTTTGCTCCTTTCACTTTCTCTTGGCCCAAACCTTGGTTTTTGTGGGGCACAGACTCTAGCCCTAACACCATGTGAACTTTTAGGTCAGACGCTTACAACAAGGGACACTTATACCAATGTTATAAATTAGGGAAACAATGCTTTTTATCTAAAAAAGAATGCTATTATGATGTTTTTCCATTGATAGCAGAACTTTTCCTCTTTTCTTCCCTCTTAAGAGTGGAGATGGGTGTGCTCTGTCACCCGCAGTTTCTGGCATAGATCTTTCTGTAACTGTGGTGGGGAACCATGGAACTGTCTGAAGGAGAAAACAAAGCTAAGTGATCCACAAAGAAATTTCATTCATAACCCTGGCTTTACTAGTGTTTTACCAGTTACCAGCAAATCAACCAATGAGACTCAAGAATTAATAATTTCTACACGTAAGAGAATTTCAGGCAAATGTTTCAAGGTTGATTTTAGAGACCCCTAGAAGCTGCACCAACTAGATTACTTTGCATCTGTTCATGCTTACGCCCTAGGATGTTCCTGGTTAAAGGTAGTTTCCAAGCAGCTTGGACAAAGGAGTTCATTTTGATTGATGATGAATTTTTTCTTGTTGGTTTCAGCTGTGCAAAAGGGAGAACAAACACTCCTTTGTGTTGGAGGACTGGTCATTGGATCCACAGATAATGATGGGGTAGCCATATTACTCACCTAGCGTCCCTCCCATCTCGAGGCAGCCATGTGGATGTTATGAGCAGTTTAATGCCCACCTTGTACTGCCTTGTTCTGCCTTCTCACTCAGTTGGGAAATGGAGGAGGTCCATCTGTCCCTTGCTCTTGCCCTTATCTGGTTCCTCCAGGAACTGTTTGTATCTCTCTCTTAACTAGATAATCAAGAGGATGTGATGTTTTGACTATGATGAGAGGTGAGGGAAGGAAATGAGTTAGGTGTACATGGGTTACAAAGATGAAAGCTGACTTGTCACTTCAAAAGAAAAACCTGGCTTTTTTGGTTAAAGAAGTGAAAAATACGCGGGCTTTGGAGATCTCAGGCGGAACTTAGATCAATACACCTCTTCACTTACTTGTTGTGTGACTTTGAGGAGATTGCATAAACTCCCTTAGCCTCACCTTCCATATTTTTGAGTTGTGGATGAGAATACCAAGCCTGCAGTATTGTTGAGAGGATTAGCCACTACCATGGTTGAATATCAGCTGAACTCTGGCTATAGAGGGTAAGAACTGGTGATGGGAGGCCAAGAACTGGGGTGAGTTGTTTGTTTCCTGGTGCTCAGAATTGCTCACTTGCTTTGATTTTAGCACTTGGCTTTGAGTTCCTCAAAGAACGCCCTCTATTCTCTTTGATCTGCCCAATTATGGTGACTTTTTGCTTTTCTGGCGCAACTTCTTCACTTTCCTATGGTATATTAGACACTCCATTCTCACTTATAAAATATTTATAGCAGGGGAATCAGAGGTCTACTTATTTATCTTTAACACAATTAAAGTGAAGTGTGGTTCTCAAATATTCTTTTTATAAATATTTCCTTGGGCATACTTCTAATGTATAAAGTAAGATTTGCTCATACTAGAGTTTAAAATAATTTCAGAAGAATTATGTATTATTCGAACTTTATTTTATAATTTATACCTTATGATTTACACTTTTCTAAGCACATCATGTAGATTACTTTATTTGATTCTCAAGATACCAGAATTATTTCCACTTTTCAAATGAGAGGGCTCGTAACTCAGGGGAGCAGCAGAAATAAAATTGGAACTTGGGTCTATTGATTTTCTAACCCAATATTCCATCTATTTTACCATATTCTCTCCCGTCTATAATGTTAATTTTTATAATGTGGTAGTAATAATACTGTGAATAATAATGAGATGTCTTTCCACTAATTTATGACCCACATATTTCTGATTCCTATAGAAAAAACCTTGCTTTACTCCTAAACATATGCAAGAGTTTATGATTTTCATATCGTTATCTAAAGAAAAGAACTGTTCTTCACTTCCCTCCTAAATTTTCTCTCCCGCTCCATAAAATATTTTTCAGTACTAGGATTTCATAACTTTAAATAATGTTACAAGAATGAGTATTCAACCATGACATTTCTAATTGGCTAGAAATATAGTCCAATATCCTCATTTTACCATATTGTCAGAGGAGTTAATTGGATTTGCATAGTCACCAGCAAAATATATTGATTGAAGCAAACACTGACTCTCATTTCCTCCATAAATATTTCTGCACAGGAGCAATGCAGACAGAGGGACACGGAGAGAGGTTGCTCAGTGTAACTTCAAAAGATCAATTTGGTTCCAATTTTCTATTTAGATAGATAGGCATAGAAAGAAATACCATTAACTTGTTTTAACATATATTATTCCTTCTAAGTTGAGCCAGACCAACAAATGAAGAAATGATAAATTTTCCAGTGCAGTCCAGCCCAGACAAAATCAGGGGAGGTGGACTCTTCCATGCCATTTCCTACCACTTCATGTACCAAGTCTGTAAAATCTTTAAGAATTAACACAGAGAGAGGAATTTTGTTTTTTGATAATCAGTATATATCTCTCTAAAAAAAATAACCTTACTTATTCAGATTTCACTGACTTAGACTGGGTGGATTTTGGCCAATGCTTACCTGAGATATTAAGAAGAACTTGATTCTATTGATTTCTAGCCCCACCCTCTACACACACCTGTCCTTAGGCAAGTCACAAAATACTTTTAACTCTCACTATTTTGCCCATGAAAGTGGCTTTACTTATCTCTTGAAGATGAGTAATGATTAAATGAGATATGCCACTTTAAACTTTAATGTGTTGGACATATTCAAGGGAAAAATTATAAAACTCAACAAACAATAAAGCAGACAGGTATAAAAGGGAGAATTTAACTTATTTCAAGGGAAAGGCTGTTTTCAGTCAGGCAGGGATCATTGTTCACACCCTATCAATAAATAGAGCGATGCCAAATCTTCATGATTAGTTTGCTAAAGAATGTTTACTATGTGTAATGTTTTCTGGTTACATTTTGTTAATCAGATTCAAGTTGTTTCAACTTTTAAATATTGGTCATAATTCTGAATTTTTAAAAATTCAAATCGTTACTGTAGTCAAAATTAGTGAGCTGGTCACTAATTGGGAAAAAATATTTACAAGCCACTTATCTGACAAAGGGTTAATCTCCATAATATACAAAGAACTCACACTGATTAGCAACAAAAAAACAAACAACCCGATCAAAAAATGGGCAGAGGACATGAACAGACATTTCTCAAAAGAAGATATAAATATGGCCAATAGACACATGAAAAGATGTTCATCATCGCTAATCATCAGGGAAATGCAAATCAAAACTACACTTAGATATCACCTTACACCCGTTAGATTGGCAAAAACATCCAAAACCAAGAGTGACAAATGTTGGAGAGGATGTGGAGAAAAAGGAACCCTCATACACTGTTGGTGGGAATGCAAACTGGTACAGCCACTATGGAAAACAGTATGGAGATTTCTCAAAAAGTTAAAAATAGAAATACCCTATGACCCAGCCATCCCATTACTGGGTATCTATCCTAAGAACCTGATATCAGAAATCTCAAGAGTCCATTGCACCCCTATGTTCATCACAGCATTATTTACAATAGCCAAGACGTGGAACCAGCCTACATGCCCAGAAACTGATGATTGGATAAAGAAGATGTGGTATATATACACAATGGAATACTACTCAGCCATAAAAAAAGACAAAATTGGCCCATTCACAACAACGTGGATGGACCTCGAGGGTATTATGTTAAGCGAAATAAGCCAGTCAGAGAAAGACGAACTCTATATGACTCCACTCATAGGTGGAAGTTAGTATATTGATAAGGAGATCTGATCGGTGGTTACCAGGGAAAAGGGGGGGTGGGGGGAGGGCACAGAGGGGGAAGTGGTGTACCCACAACATGACTAACAAAAATGTACAACTGAAATCTCACAAGGTTGTACTCTATCATAACATTAATAAAAAAAAAATAGTGAGCTGGCATGTCATGCTTCAGAGTGGACAAAACATTGTCTCATATATGACAAACACTGTGGGTTTGATCACTTAAGCTGAGATGATTTTGAAGGATATTATTCAGACTGGGAGCTGATTTTTGTCTCAAGAGTCAGTTACCCTGTGAGTCCAGTGTTCTGCTTGTTGTGGGGCTATGTATTCTGCTTCATATAGGCAGTTCTAAACCTCTTCTTCCCCAAATCTGTGCCCAAACATAAGTATACTAGGAATTTAACAAAGTTTGTGGTACAAATTGCTAATAATACAACAAAGGTATTTGTTTCTTAACTATGCTATTAATAATAATTCTTATAAGACTTTAAGGAGCTGACGATCTACAACGGATGAGCTATACATCAAAAACAATGGATAATAAATACACTGGATCATCAATGAATGTAATGTGTAAATCATTATTATTATTATTACAGAAGGTGGGGGAAAAGATTGACAGCTATGGGTATGGTACTTGGTAAAATCTTCAAGGAGAAAGAGAGAAGTGTGTTGAGTATTGTGGAATGTGCAGAATTTAAACAGAATAAAATGTTGGAGAAAGGCTATTCAAATGGAATTGAGAAAGGGGCTATAGGATCAAAGTAGTTGATGATTTTGCCTGGTTATATATATCATGTTATTCTTATTTTCTTATTCTAGTTTTATAGGAAGGTATACTCAATTATATGGCTGATGCAGGGCCTTCCCTTGTATAAGTAGTTATAAGGGATATTTAATTATTTTGTTTGACCAATAGTCCTCCATTTTCTAGGAAAAGCAAGGCAATCTTTCCTGAAATGTTACTCTCCAACACCACTTAGTTTACAAAGATATTGTCACCCAGGGAAGTCCTAAAACATTTTCCATGTCTGATGCTTTGTTTTTAAGTTACGCTTGCTTACAGGAACAAAGGCAGACCAATGCTGGGTGGCCAAAAGGCAGAACCAGTCCAAACCAGAAAGGTCCAAGTGGCGATGGGGTGTGGTGCACAAAAGCAAATGTGTGGAAAAGGTGCCTGTGTGCAAGAAGGGAAGATCTGTGCATGCCCCAAATGCCCCCACCTCAGCAGTGATGCAGACAACCCTCCCCCTTCACACCCCATAAGAACCCTGCTCACCTTCCCTTTGGGAAGAAAGAGTTTTCCAGCATGAGCTCTGCCTCCTCCATTCATGGATCAATGAGTAACGTTTCTGGTCTGCTATTCCAAACCCTCCCTGTCTCATTCTATTGGTAGAAGTGGCTCTGGGCAAAAGGACCCAGTTGCGGGTCTCTGGTCCCTAAGGGCTCAGTAACAATATGACTTCTAAATAGGTAGCATTTATTATATTACCCACCCTGTTGGCAAAGTTTCCTTTGTTTAAGGATGGAGTGACTGCCACAAGCTGTGCTGATGAGTCTTTTCACGTTTTTGAGACTCGGAAGAAGAGTGAAAGGTCACGAAATGAAAGAACGTATAACTCTCCTTACCACCAAAATGGACAAACAAAAAACCCCCAAATAAACAAACAAAAATCCACTAAAGTATCTGGACATTTGCTAGACTGACGGAAAAGCACACCATTAGACTTTGAGTCTTGTAAAAACACTTCAATGTTCTAAAATGAGTAAAAAGAAAATAAAATCCAGAGAGACATATTACAGAAAATCTTGAAAAAAAATTTTACACAAATCAACTGAGTGAAATCCTCTTAATTTCAGGACAACCACTATAAAAGTAACTAAAAATTATAGTAAAATAAATGACAAAGGATTAAAATATAGACTAGAATATATCTATTTAACAAAAAAGGAAGGCAGCAATGGAGGGATAAAAGAACAAAAAGGCTTAAAACATAATGAAAACAAATAGCAAAATGACAGATGGAAATTCTACATTTAAAATAAATGAATTAAATAAATAAAAAGAAAAAATTGGAAAAAAAAATATGATCCAACTAAGTATGTATAAGACACATGCTTGAGATTTAAAGATACAAATAGATTGAAATTAAATGGATGGAAAAGGTTATACCATGCAAACAATTTTATAGGAAGAGATATGGGGTGGCTGTACTAATATAAGTCAAAACAGACTTCCAGACAAACTGTTATTAGTGATAACAATAAAATTTTATAATGATAAATGGATTAATCCATCAAGAATATAAAATAATTATAAACAGATATACACCTAACAATAGAGCTCCAAAACATACGAAAAAAAAAACACATAAACTATCAGAATTGAAAGGAGAAATAGATAACACAGCAAAAATAGTTGGATGGTTCAATACTCAACTTTTTTATTGAAAAGAAATTCAGTTAAAATGAAATTAACCATTTTAAAGTGTACAATTCAAGGGCATTCAGTACCTTCACAATGTTATGCAACAACCACCTATATTAAGTTCAAAAATACTTTCATCACCCAAAGGGAAACTGAATACATGCATTAAGCAGTTATCTTCTATTCCTCCATCTCCCTACCTCAAGGCAATCAAAAATCTGTTTTCTGTCTCTATGCATTTATTTATTCTGGATAGTTAATATAAGTGGAAACACAGAGTATGGGATAGTTGTGTCTGGTTTCTTTTACATATGATCATGTTTTGAGGCACATATGTGTTGTATCATGTATTATCATGTATCAGCACTTCATTCCTTTTCATGGATGAGTAATATTCTATTGAATGTATACACCACAATTTTTTTAATGTGTTCATCTGTTGAAGGACATTTGGGTTGTTTTCACCATCTTGGCTACGGTTAATAGTGCTGCCATAAACATAGTTGGACATGTATATATTTATTTGAGTACCCGTTTCCAGTTCTTTTGTGTATATACCTAGGAGTGGAATTGCTGGGTTATAAGATAATTCTTTCTTCAAGTTTTTGAGGATTCACCAAAATGTTTTCTACAACAGCACAACCACTTTACATTCTCAGCAGCATTGAATAAATGTTCCAATTTCTCCACAGCCTTGCCAATATTTGTTTTTTTTTCTTAAATTATAGCTAACCTACTGGGTGGAGAGCAGTATCTAATTGTGGTTTTTATTTGCATTTCCCTGATGACTGATAACATTGAGCATTATTCCATGTGCTTGTTTGCCATTTGCTTATCTTCTTTGGAGAAATATCTATTCAGGTTCTTTCCCCCTTCTTAAATTGTACTGTTTGTCTTTTCGTTGTTGAGCTTTAATAGTTCTTTATATATTCTAGATTCTAATCTCTTATCAGATAGATGATTTGTATTTCCTCCCATTCTGTAGGGTATCTTTCCACTTTTTTGATGACGTCCTCAAATGCACAAAAATTTTTAATTTTGATGAAGTCCAATTTATCTACTTTTTCTTTTGTTGGTTGTACTTTTGGTGTCATATCTAAGAACCCATTGGCAAATACAAGGTCATGAAGATGTACTCATATGTTTTCTTCTAGATTTTAACTCTTCCATGTGAGTCATCAATCCATTTTGAGCTAATTTTTGTGTATAGTGTGAGGTTGTATCATTTTTCTGCATGTGGATATCTAGTCATACCTCCAACATTTGTTGAAGAAGCTATTCTTTTCTCATTGAATGGTTTTGACACATTTGTCACATTTGATAAATGTGTTTATTTCTGGACTCTCAAGTCTATCCCAGTGCTGTATATGCCTATCCTTATTCTAGTACCACAGTTCTTTGATTACTCTAATTTTGTAGTAAGTCTTGAAATCAGGAAGTGAGTCCTCCAACTTTATTCTTTTTTTTTATATTGTTTTGGCTATTCAGAGGCTGTTGGAATTCCACATTAATTCAAAGATTTCAGAGCTTTTCCATTTCTGAAGAAAAGGCTATTATTATTCCATATAAATTTGAGGATTCCAATTCTTTTACGTTCTACAAAAAAATACTGTTGGAATATTCATAGGAATTGTGTTGAATCTGCAGATTGCTCTGGGTACTATTGCCATCTTAACAATATTAAGTTTTCCAATCTACAAATGTGGAATGTCTTTCCATTTATTTAGGTCTTTTAAATTTTCTTCTGGCATTATTTTGTAGTTTTCAGCATGCAAATCTTTAGCTCCTTGATTAAATTTATTCCTAGTTATTTTATTATTTGGATGCTATGCAAATGAAGTTTTCTTTATTTCCTTTTTGGATTCTTCATTGCAGGTATATAGAAGCACAACTGATTTCTGTGTGTTGTTCTGTGTGTTCTGGAACTTTGATGAATTTATTATAAACTCTAGTAGATTTTTAGGGTTTTCTTTATACAGGGTCATGTCATCTGCAGATAGAGATAGTTTATTTTCTCCTTTCTGATTTGGATGCCTTTTATTACTTTGTCTTGCCGCTTTACTCTGTTTAAAACTTCCAGTACCATGTTGACTAGCACTTGTAAAAGTAGGTATTCCTATCTTGTTCCTATTTTTTATGGGGAATACTTTCAGATTTTCATCATGGAATATGGTATTGCCTGTAGTTTTTTCATAAATATGCTTCAGTCTCTGAAGATGTGTCATATTATCTGATAAATAGGGTCTAGGGCACTCATTGGGGCTTTGAAAGGTTTTGTGAATAGCTATCAGAAGTGGTTTAATGAGTTACCAGGATATTATTTGGGCACTCTGAAAATAGTGCTGTTGTATGACTGTCCTTGGGCTGTGATTTATCCATGAGCTGGGGCACTGGTGGCACAATGTCCCCAGAGGATGAGAGCCCTGAGAGCAGGTGACCCTGCTCATGTCTTAGGGGCTGTACAGTATCATGAATGGAAGGGATAGAATCTTGAAGATGAGCAGAAAAAACTCTAGTGTGTATTTGAAGTTTATATTTATCTACTCTAATAACAAACCTGGTTTGATAATCTCCCCTGGGTACAACTTGAAGATGAAGTATTTTTAAAAAGAGCTACTGCAAACATTCATCTTCTTTGTCCTTTGTACTGTCATTTTCCTTGGATTTCACTTTAGGTGGAGTCTCAGGGGATGCAAGACACAATTTGAAGTTACAAATGACTAATTTTATGCTGAGGCTATCACCATCTGCGATCCACAGAAACATGCCAAAGAAATGCAGTAGATATTTCTCTCAGTGATTTACCCCTACTGACCTTCAAAATATTTAACTAACGTTCTAATTAACAGATAACAAATCCATTTATCCTCTAGTAGAGAAATAAAATCATTTTATATCACTTTGAATAGTCTGATTACTTATCCATACCAACTGGAGAAGTAAGCTCCTTAATTAAAAATCAAGTTTGCAAAAACCTACCAAAGAAGGCTTTCTCCAGGAAGGAGACTTTCTCCACCAAGAAGTCTATCTCCTTCTTGATATTTTGTTATTTCTTGACATTTCATGACATCATCATCATCAACATCTTCACCATTCCCATAACAGTCATGGAAAAAATTAAGGTTTACTATATATGATAGAACACTTTACATGTATTTTTTGCATTCTATTTACACAAAAATCCTGTAAAGTGAGAGTCACTCTTATTATTCTTACTTTACAGTGAACTTTAAAGAAGTTAAGTAACTTGCCCGAGGCCTCACAGCTAGTGATGCCAGAATCATGTTGCCTATCTTTCTGGAGTAAGAATCTGATGCTATAACCCTTTTGCACTCAACTCTCATCTAAAAGCATCTTTAACGTAAGTTTTTCAGTGCCTGCCACAGTAATAAATTAATTTCTAACTCTGTCCTTGAGAGACAGTAGCATCACCCAAAATAGGACTAAACAATCAATGGACAGAAGAGATTTTATTGATCAAGAGTAACAAATCAATGTCAAAGTTGGGAAGGAAATGCAGTGTACTCACGGCCAATATCTCTGCCATAATAATCAGAATTTATTACTTCTGTTCAATGACTAAATACTTTTTAATTGATTTCCCTTTAGCAACAGGGTTTTATAACAGGAAACTTAAAAATATTTATTTCCCACCAGTTATGTTCTGGGTGCTTTTTATATCTTCTATTTTTCTCACAGCAACCCTGAAATGTAGCTAATAGTGTCATCATTTTACAGGTATAACAAGCTCATAACTTTCCTAAGTTCACCCTTCTGGCCGAGTTAGGATTCCTACATCTTTGGATGCCAAAGTCCATGTGTTTAATCTTTAAGCCAGATGGCCTTTCTGATGCAGTTGGTATTGCGCATCGAAATCTTGATGTGAAGATGAAGAAGGAGAGAGGAAGCGGCATTGAGAAAAAAAAGAAATGGAAAAAGTACCCAGAGGAAGTTTGGGGTCAAGTGTTGGGGACAAAGTGGGGAGAGGGGGTTGGAGATGCAGGGAAAGATTTAAAAGAGAGGGTTTTCCTGCGTTTTATAATGCTGGATTTGGGCATGACTCCAGAGAAGGAAAATAATGACATGATATAATGTTGCTTGTTCTAGACACTTCTCTGTTGATTCTTGCTCTCCTCATTAAGTGGCTTCAGTTAGAATTGATACTCATTGGAGTTGCTGTCACTCAGCACAGCCAAGTACTTGAGCTGAGGATTGGAAGGAGAAATATCAAAGAGAAATTCTATTTTTAAAAAGCATGTGAATAAACAAGTTAAAAAGATAAGAATGGTTGTTTCTGGGAGCTGAATTTGGGGAAGTGGAGGCATTTGGTATAAGACACAGCGGACTATCTTTTTTCTTATTGATAAAAAATTAGTATAATTTCTTGCTTTTAACTGTGATTTTCAGTATATGCATGACTACTATTATGGAATTTAAAAAAAATCTCACAAGTAGTTAAATGTAGATAACGAGCATAGTCAAAGGGAAAAGAAATGATGTTTGTTCCTGCCTTCTGAGACAAAGTTGGGAGAGTGACTTAAGGTTGGTGTATTATGACATGTCATGAATGATGTCACAGCAAGTGCTTGTCACACTGAGGTTCACCACCAGGAAGGGGATTAGTTCTTGGCACATAGTAGACACTCAGTACTTGGCTATTGAGCTGATCTTAATTAACTCTCTGTAGCAAATGCAACAGCCAGGCCAGTTCTCTCAGCTGCCAAGCATCTTTCACTTGCCCCACTTGAGTAAAATGGGGTACTTTCAGAATCAGAAGTTGTTTCACATTAGAGGGACCACAACTTAGTTAACCGGGAGGAAATATGCTACAGTATAAATAAAACATCTCAAAACAAATACAGATGATATTATGGTTCATCTGTAGGCTTGCTTTCTTGCCAATTTCTATCATGTCAATATGGGGCTGAGGCATTTGTCTTGTAAGAGTTAGAGTCAGTCAGAGTCCCATGCATTTCTTGAGGAGACAGCAGTTCTGGTTTTTTAAAAACCGAGATGCTGATATATAAACATCAAATTAAAGTAGTTTAACTTAGCTTGCTTTGTCTTTCTCATCCAAAATATTTTTTTCCGTTCAAGACAAAGTAAAATGCAGGGAAAAAAAAGCAAACCAAATCAAACCAAACCAACAAACAAAAAAACAGTACCAAGCAGATGGCCACTTTGGGGCTAAATAAAATAAAAGTTGCTTTGAAATTGTGAAATCTTATTTCAGGGAAGTGGGAAGCCGGTGATGTTGTGATATTCTCATAGTGCAAGAAGCGCTCCCTCTAGATAGAGCATCTGCACATTATTCTGACTCATGGCAAGTAACTGCCATGACACAGGTACACACATTCTTTCAAGACATCCTCTGATTCAGAGCATGTTGTTCCCATGAAGATAATAAATGCCAAAAGTATTGCAGAGAACCCAGAGAGAAAAAAATGAAGTGCACACTTTGGAAATGGAGACAGACTGTGAGAAAATAACTCTACACATCCAAGACTAGGAACTGAAGGGCACACCAGCTGCACTATCACCATCAGCAGAACAGATTCCTGGAGAGTCACATTTTGATCATATGCCTTCGGATGCCCACCATTTATTTCTTGAAGTAAGGTGGGGAGGGAATTCTGGAGGCAGCAGTTTTTTATTGAATATCTCTGCTCCAAGAACTTTACGTTTATTTTCACAATAAGCCTCTTAAATGGCTGTTATAAACTTTCCCTAAATGTGGCATGAATGGCTCAAAGTAATTAAATAATGGATGAACAGCTAACGTGTGGCAGAGCGAGAATTCAAACATACTGCTTTCTTTTACTGTAACTTTTATATTATTTTATATTATTCCTTGCACAAAGCTAGGATTAGAGGTGGGCATCTATCTATATTTTCATAAGTCTATGTTCATGTTCAGCCTCTCATGTCTCATCCTTCACTCTGAGTCTGTCTTTATCTTTCTCTTCTTATCCCAGTTTAGAAGTCTGTTCACTTATCCACTTTTCTACCAGTGGGGAGATTGTCCTAGGTCAAACGAGGCGGCTATGTTGGATCATTCAAAATGATTAGTACAATCAACCTCGTCTTGATAAAACATCTGTCCTTGGTGAGGTACTTTTACTTTCTTTCTAAAGCAATTGAAAAATAGTTTTACAATATTTTACACTACCTAGAAAGATAGAGGCTTGTATTAAGAATGATTGGAGTGAAATAAGAACATCCAAGATGAGCCTGTAGCTTCTGAGAGAGAGCAGGAGTTGTACCATCTGGAAGCAGAGAGGAACTACCTTTCACTCTGGCATTAAGTTTCAAAGGGGTACATGAGGTAAAGTTGCATTGCTTCCAAAATCCATTAAGAAGATGCCACTTTGGAGACACAAATGCCATCTCTCAATGAGTCTAAGTTAAATTCCCCTCTGGGGGTGGGCCCCATGCATCTTTCTGTGACTGAGCATCTGATGAAGTAGTTGGCTCATCTACACGCCATGCCATATGAAAAAGTTTTGTGTTTGGGACACTGAAAAGACCCCACAGCAGTTCACAAGATCCCAGTGTGAGAGACACTGAGTCTGATGAGGGGCATAAGAGTCAGGTCTCACATATCTGGTTCCTCCAGGGAGCATACTTATTGCACAGAATGGCAGGAGGCCGTGCCTCTCACTGATTGGCTGGTTACAGCATTCTCCCTCTCTTCTCTCTTTCTCTCGCCTCTCTTAATTTCTTTCTCTCTCTCTCTCTGGTAAACTTTCTTCCTTCCTTAAGTAGCTATAGTTGCAAATTTCCATAGGATGCAAAGTTACTACTGTATGCATAATGGGTAAGAGTCTCACTGCCTGCATAAGGTTTCAGGACTTAGCTTTCACCTTAGGTGCACAACTTAAAATCTAAACTCAATTTCATCATCTGTAAAATGGGGATTATAATAGTACTAATGTTATTGAATTGTGTTTAAGAGGGAGAAGAAATGTGAATTGCCTAGCACAGTGCTCACCACTTGGTTATTTCTCAATAGAAACTCACTAGTAGAGTTATCTTGCTGCGTGTATCCATTGGTGAATACCCGATGCCCATTGGGGCCACCTGTCCAGGAGCCTCTTCCTCTCCTAGCCTCCTTAAACAGTGTGTTCCAATGTTTCCCATTTCTGCCAAGTCCCAGAATTCAACATATGTTATCTAAAGAATGATTCTCTTCCCTTTAGCTTGAGCCTTGCTGCTGCTGCAGGGTTTCACTGACGTCTGCTTTGCTGTTTAGAGAATCAAATTTGGGGCAAATATTTAGTGATCTGAGCTAGGTTTTATATTCTAAGTGGACTTTTTCCTCCCTGAACTGGCAAGATGTGGTAAAATGAAGCAACAGCATGGAGAAATAAGTGGAATAAGGGTGGCCAGGAGGACTGTCATCTTTCCAGGTGGTCCTCTCTCTCTGTTTTATTTGTTTTCTTTTACACAAATACATCTAGTCCTGCTTCTTTTGTCTGTTGCCTTTCTCAGCTCATGTTTGACAGGAAGTCAAACCTGAGAAAACTTAGCAGAACGAGTGGCAGCATTTGTGACACCATGCTATGCACTTAAAAAAAAAAAAAACTGGGTAAATATTGTTACTTTGGAAATGAGATACTGGAAGATATATATTTGAAAAATGAGTATGTTAAAAATATGAGCAGCAAAATTAAGTTTAAATATAACAGAAAGTAAGAGAGGAACACACACATGTCAATGGCTGTGTGTTTATCGAGGGTTAGTGCTGTTTATCTTAGGTACCACTGAGCAGGAGTTTAAATACTGAAAGCTTCGTGAAGGGGAATGAAAGCAGGGAAGCAGAGTTACAACACAGGGCTCTAGTTTGATGTATACCATTCTGACAGAATAAAGGGAGAAGAAGAGAATAGGATCAAGGGTAAATTTCCATGTTCATTTATTTTTCTCTCTTTTCTGACGATGTTTATATACTTTTTGCTTATGCAGTGGGAATGCCAGAAAAAATAAATATATATGCTTCCAGAACAAAATCCTTTATATATCTTTATGGAATTTATTTCTTCTAGGAATGTTTAGATACAATATGTATGTGCAAAGCAGTGGGGGTCTTGGTGGTGGTGGACTCGATATAGGATGAGAGTGGTCTCCAGGCTGATGGTTGATTTAACCCATAACAAAGTCTCACTGCCTGATGGCTCTTTGTGCTTACATGTGAGCCAGAATCCAATTAGGCTTCAATACACTTGGACAGAGTTGGCTCAATGGTAAAGAAAGGAGATAAGAAATTTCATTCTCAGAAGATGAGCAGGCAATGACATTGAGGAAAGCCCAGGGAAGATCAAGATGAAGATGAGTGGCATTGGGAATTGAGGATGTTTGTTTAAAAAGATCCCCGTGACCCCTGACTCTCTGAACTTTGCCTGCTGCTATGATTAAACTGAAGATATTTACTTTTCTCCATCTATATATACTAGAGAGGGAGGGAAGAGAGAGTGAGCACTGAGGTGACAGAGATTATATGGAAGATAATGAATGCATACAAAATAAACCAACCAACAGTATTTTTGGATGTTTTGTTCTGAAGATATATGAAGAAAAGCATTACTTGTGTTTGGTTATAAAGATTGCCTGGGATGCTAAAAATGTCACCTGAACACTTAATAAAGATATAGAAGAAATGCAAGCTCTTCTCTACAAGATTTACTTTGTTTTACATTCTAGGATTGGGAAATTTCATTTATTTGCAAAAACTTTGTCTCGAGGACAAACTATTCAGTTCAGTATTAAACTGGGACTCACAAAACATCATTGATAAACACGTGGCTAAGATTTATGTGCAGGGAGAACACTCAGTAATTTTATTATTAAAGGAAGAGAGGAACATTCTGCAAATTAATGAATTAGAAGTCTATTTAGATTCTGTTGTGAAAGAAAATTCATTTTTTATTTGAAGGGGTAAATATAGAAATATAATCCAAGTGAATTCTGTATGCAAACTGGAACAAAATACGTGAAATAAAACAGAAATATCAAAACACAAACACATTTTAATTTACTAATGGACGCTAATGGCTTTGAATAAGACTAGCTTTTCCACTGATAATAAATGACTGACCTCAACCAACAGAATTATAATTAATGTATTTGATCATTATTCTTTTCTGTTCTAGACATTAGGTAATCACCAGTCTCTGGCTATGACACACATATTTCATGCACTTGTTACTAATCTCTGTCATTTGAGGAAGATGCTGTTGAAGATGGTTATTACTTACATGTGCAATTGTAGCTACAAAGCCTGGTCGATCTTCAGCTGTTCTTTCCATGTTATTGAGTGACTGTCTATCAATCTTGGGTAAAAATTTCTGCTTTGGAGTTTGTTGCTATAGCCAACTTTGACACTTGCCTCCTTAGTTGGCCCAACTCAACTAGACCTCTTAATTTCATACAACAGAGGTTTGGTTATTATCATACTTTACACCATCCTTCAGGTATGCCTTGATGCTGACATACAGGCATCAGGATATATTTTAGATGTTTTTTCTTTCTGCTTTGCTGCTCACACCGCAGTGGTTGGTCTAGATGCGATGAGAATTGCCATTATAATGTATGTACTAGTGTACGTTATGTAACTCACAAGTTCCCCTGTTTACACTGACCACGAGGAAACTGAGAAGCAAACTCAAAGTCCATTCCAAGCAAGTGTTTAGCACTTCATGGCAGTCCTTTCTGGAAGGGGATGGGGTAGGAACTGACCAATTAGGTAATATTTGTGGTGCCATGAGCTATGCCTTTGGGTCCTTCATACTTTGTGGTCAGTGCTGAGCTCTTTAATGCTATTTCTTCTCCTAACCCAATAAACAAATGAGGCAAATTCTGGTAGATATAGCTGCTGTGATTTGTCTCATTTGGAAATTTATTCTATTTTAAGTTTGCAATTTCATCATAGCCCAGTTCAGTGGTTACTTACCCACTTGGTTTCGATTTTACTCTGCTAGGCCATTTGGGAAAATCACAAGACAGCTGAAGGCTCTTATTTGTAGTTGAGGGTCCAGTCATCTATTTTCCATTTTCTCTCCTCTCCATCATTTTTCATCATGACAACTTTCTTCCACCATTGTCCTTGACCTTGGGAGCTGCTCATGTTTGTTTTCCTGCAAACCTTTGTGTTCTGGCCTTCCTGGTGGGTTTGCTCTCAATAACTTAGCCAGGAAAAGATTTATGGTGGGAGGGAGTTGTGAATGGTGCCAGGTGCTAAAGCAACTGAGTTTTCTTACTGAGCTATCACACTGGCCATAGAAACACATCAGATTTGAGAGTACATCATATGTCTGGCACTCTTGCCCATATTGGGTAGTGGCCATTGCTTGCTAAAGAGAGACTCTATGAGCAATTGTACAGATCCTTCTGGAGGTATTTAAATAGTGATCACTCTTTGGCTGTCCATTAAGGATGGTCTATCATGGAGCCCAGGATTATCAAAGATTGACCCATGGGCTATGAAAAGTGTCACCACAAGCTCATTATATTTTACTGGAAAATCTGAAAGCCAGTGGTCCAGAGAAAACTAGTTTCCAATTAGAGAGATGAAATGCATATACTACTGCAGGAAAACATGACAGTTTCCAAGAACAGTTTTTGTTTCTTTGATTTGTTTAATTGAAGTTTGACAAAGAGCTGCTCGGAAAAGTCTTTGTGAACTGATAGTTCCAGGATAGGTCCATGGAAAGTTTAATTCCTTCATCTGTTAGTAATTTCTCCCCACCTCTCCTATCACTGTGTCTTCATTCTTCACAAAATTTGCTCAGGTCTGACCCAATTTCATCTCACTTGACAAGGCAGATCTCTCTCTTCCTCATTCCTGCTTTGAATTATATATTATTGTTTCCTTGGCTTAACACTGTGAAAAGACAGCTCTCTTTGGCATTTCTAATACTTATGACTGACTTACAGTTGAAGGTCCTGCAGGGTAATCTGATTCAATTTGTCCCATCTGAGCTCCACTTCACTCATCTCAGGTAATGAATAAAATCAGTGAGTTTATGGCAATTCAATCCAGAGGCCTCCGTTCCAGCCTCTTCCTTTTTCTCAACCCCCATTTGTAATTGGTCACCAATGTATGTTGATTTAACTTTAAATTTTTTTCACAATCTGTCAACTCCCTGGTTCACTGTGTGAGTCCCTACACTCATTGCTCCTTGCCTGAATTACCAAAATGCCCTCTTAGCTTGGCTTTCTGCCTCCTGGCCTTACTTTTTTCAATCCATCCTTCATACCATCTTCTGTGTCAAAAAGCCAAATTTGTGTTAAAAGTCAAATGTGATCATTCATCTCCTTTGTTTAAATTCTTTCAGGGGCTCCTTGAATCTGAGCCCCTTACTGTACTATACAAGATGCTGCACAATATATCTCTTGTCTGCTGTGGTGCCTCATAGCCTCCACTCCCCCTCAGGCATGGTTTAACCTGTTGATCCCCTTGCATTTCCCTAAAAGCATCACCCTTTCACTCTGGGCCTTTTCACATACTGTTCCTTCTGACTGGATTTTCATTTTCTCACTTCATCTTGTTTGTAAGTTTAGGTTCAAATACCATCCTTTGTAGGAACTTGTTCCTCCTAGTCACCCTCCCTTCCTTCCTTTTCTCACTTTACCTCCAGGTGTGCTGTCTTTCCTTTGTGCTTTTCTTTATATTTTTATCTCTCACTGTTGTAATCATACATGCTCTTGACAGAGAACTGTGAACTCAGTGAGGATAGGAACTATGTATTGGCTTCTATCTCTTCTTGAGGCCTGGCTTACTGCCTCGGTGCCTATTTAGTTCTCAATATGTGCTTATTAAATGGGTAAATTAAAGAACAAATGAATTTAAAATTCTATTGTGAATAGGTTTTATTAATTTGAAAAAAAAAGTCTTGTTAGTTTTATTGTCTCTATACAGCTGTTCATAGAATAACTTTCTCCCAGGAACTTTAGGTACTTTACTATGGAAAGATTTGGAGTTTCTATTTCCTCTCTGTGGTATAATAGACATTAAGGGAAACAAGGGTTGTCTTAGAGAAAGAAGAAGAGAATCGGAGTGTTCTAACTCTAGGCTCAGATGTTGCTGTTGTCTGTTTTGTTTTTTAGGCTCACACTTATTTGTCAATGACTCATCAACAGAAGTATCTATATGCTCATTATGTACCCAGCTGGGGATACAGCAATAAACAAGACGAACAGAATCTCTCTCGTCTTATAACTTATACCAAATTATGGGTGAGGTTAAGGTGGATGATATACAGACTATAAACAAGTCAAAAATAGATGGATAAATTAATTTCAGATTGTGAAAAATGCTATGAAACAAAAGAAAAAAGGTGATATGAAAAGTGCTGTCACTTCTACCCTGGATTGAGGGGACCAGGAGGACTTCGTTGAGGACATGACAGGATATCTGTGCTTTGTCTGTTAGATGATCATGATCTGCCCTTCATCTCCAAACCCTACCTCAGGGCAGAGGGTTAGCCATGGGTAGCTGGGGGGGAGCCTCAGGGATGGAGTAGGATGAACTTGACATCCGTTAAGGGCTAATTTAAAAAGCTGAAACCTATATGTTTCTGTCTTAGGCCATATTAACATATCTTCATTTAAAAAATGGTTATAACAAAGTAATCCATTAAAGAAACAAAGTAATCTTGGAGTACCAAATAAATAAATGGATAGAGAGGCCCTTTGGGGACTCAATGGTGAAAGCCAGAGACTCAGGCTAAGAAAGTAAAAGAAAAAGAAAAGATCATGGCCACTATCAAAATCTTCTCCACCCCATTGGAAATACTGGAGGTAGATTATGTAGTTTGCAGTGCTTTGGTGGAAAGAAGGCAAGCAATTAGTTAGGTTCTTTGATTTTCCTGAAGGCAGGAGCTAGAGACTGAAGCCAGAGTAACTTGACATGCAGCCGACATGGAGAGGAAAGAGAGCAGACTGACCAGGAGCATTTGCTGAAAGGATTTTCCTGGTGAGCTCCAAGCTTTAGTGTTTCAGGAGAGTCTCAAAATGTCGGGTGGGGCCTCACAGAATAAGCTTCAGCCCTCGGTCTTAGGGAATAACCCAGGAAAAGAAATAAAGGATCAACTGCCATGGGTTAGGTCAATGGGCTTTGTGGATTTAGTAATCTTCAAAGACTACACGCAGCCTCTACACTCAAAGCTCAATGTTTGACGCTCATTTTACGTTGTTTTTCATAAATGTAAACCTCATTGTATTATTACTTTCACATATATTTAGATATCCTTCATAGTGAGGAAAAAGGGAAATATACTAACCAGATATGTTCTATACCCCTAATTTAGTGAATTGATAAATGACACGAATGGAGTAGCTACCGTTGGCTCTACAACCAGCCAGTATACTCCTTGATGGCAGGAACTGTGCCACTTGATTCTGTACATAAATAAATCTCTAGCACAATGTGGATTGTTAGTATCTAAAGTGATGAATAGAGAGCTACTTGGATGGGAAGACTTCCCCCCGTAAAAAATGGTAGATGTGAGGAGAGATGACTACTTGAAGGCAGGGGCTGTGTTAGTACTTAATTTGTTGTATCTCCATAACATGTACACAGTAGATACTTAAAAGAAAATTTAATGACTGAATTAGGAATTTTTAACTTGCAAAGTTCTGATAGTTGCTTTCAAATACCTGATGGAGTTGTCTATGAGATGCAAATTCTATTTTTTGTATGTATTGCTAGAGAATTAATCCTGAACAGTGAGTGGGATTTATATATGAGAGTGTTCAGTTAAAAATAAGATGTGCTGTAATGTCATTTCTGGTTTTGTTGTATCTTCTGCTATGTTCATAGCTGCCTGTGGTAGAGATCTCTTGTCCACTGTCATGCTTCTAGTCCCTGGCACAGTGCCAGTCAGATAGTAGAAATTTAATAAACTTTTGAGTTAAAGCGCAAATGAATGATGATTAGAGCTTTTCACGTTAAATTAGTGAGCTCCCCATTATTAGAGGAATTGTAGCATTGCCTAAATGATGACACATCATGAACCTATAGCAGAGATTCAATAGAGATTCATCTAGTTCAGAGGCTGAACTAGATGACACAAAATGATTGTTCTAATCATGGAAACTGTATTAGTCAGGGTTCTCAAGAAAAACAGAACCAATAGGTTATATAGTCATGCCCCACATAACAATGTTTCAGTCAACAGTGGACTGCCTATATGACATTGGTCCCATAAGATTAGTACCACATAGCCTAGGTGTGTAGTAGGCTGTACCATCTAGGTTTGTGCAAGTACACTAATGTTGCCACAAATATGAAATCGCCTAACAGACACATTCAACAGGACATATCTTTGTCATTAAGCAACACATGACTATATGTATATACAAGTTTATTATAGGAATCAGCTCATGCGGTTATGAGAAGACCTACAATCTGCCATCTGCCTGTGGAGAACTAGGAAATGCAGTGGTATGGTTCAATCTGAGACCCAAGCCCTGAAAACCAGGAACTCTGCTGTCTGTGGGAGGGAGAGACAGATATCCCGGCTCAAGAAGAGAGAGAATCTGCCTTCCTTCTGCCTTTTCATTCAATTAAGGCCATCAATGGATTGGATGACGCCCAGCCCCATTAGTGACGGTAGGTATTCTTTGCTCAGTCTACTGATTCAAATGCTAATCTCTTCTGGAAACAGCCTCACAGACACACCCCGACATACTGTTTTACAAGCTGTCTGGCATCCCTTGGCCCGGTCAAGTTGACACATAGAGTTTACTATCACAGAACCCTTAAAGGGATCTTTCTAGGATTCACTTAAATTCTTCTAAATTGAAGCTTGTATGTTACTTATATGTAACAGTCCCTCCACATAATTTTTAGGGAAATATTATTCTTCCTCTAACTATAAATCAGTCTATAAGGAAGACAACATACATCTGTGGTCAACAATAAGAAAAGAGAGCTAGGTGCTCCCTCTCAGGACTATGGGGAAAAAAATCTTAGTACGTCTTGAAGAAATCAATCTTTTTTCCCTTTGCCAGATCCTTATCTCAGGATAGCTCTCCTGGGTTTCTGAAGCTGTGTGTTTCCCAGGCTAGTGTCAAAAGCACCCCATTCACCCCGGGAGGGTATAAAATAAAACCATATTTCTGAATGCTGGCTGATTATGGAGCTTCTGCAGGGAATTCAGGCCAGACCATAATCCTTAGAATTTGCGCTATCAGATGCTCCTTCAGTGTTGTCCCTGAGAGCCATCTGTTGCTTTGATGTATTTTTGTGCATGTGTGTACGTGTGTGTGCACGTGCTGCTTATCATGGACAGGGCAGCAGAGCCATGAGAGAAATCACGGCAGTGTCTTTGGTACTTGCTGGAGTCTTCTTCTTTTGGAGAAAAATCGCATTAATCGGAATTTCTTTGTCTAGTGGAAATATTCTGCTGTTGAAGCACAGTGCTGGAGCGGCTGCATAGCATTGCTCATTTCCTTAGAAAAGCTGCTCTGCTCTTAAAAGTAGCACCTTACTGAGGTTTTTAAATCAGCCTTGAATGATGGGGTGTCATTTCCATGTTTACCTATTCACTTCGTCTTTCATCTCTAAGTTGATGGGCAGAAATGCATGTTTACTGTTTTCATTTATCCTTAATTTAAAACTTTTCTTGGCTATGGGGACAAATTGGGATAACAATTTTCAGATAGCAGTGAGCAGAAAATACTAAAATATCTTCAAAAAGAAAAATACATAAAGTATTGCATAGGTAAAATTTTGTAACTTGCCCAAAAGAACATTTATGACTAAATTTCACAAGATCTCTCAGCAGGGAAAGAGAAGGGTGAAGAAATAATAATAGCTAATGTATATATAACCCTTTATATCATTCATTCTTCACCTTTTTGAAGATTTGTCAGGGTAGAATTAAATTATTATGATTTGACAGGAGGGGAAACTGAGGTACAGTGTGGCCAAGTGACTTGCATAGTCACCTGGTAAATTAGTCCGCAGGCTTAGAGAAGTGGTCCTTATGCTCTTTTGGTTTATAGAAACGTTCAGGATTCCTGTGAAAGCTGTGAGTCTTCTCCCCAGAGCACATGTGAGTATGTGTGTGTGCATGCACACGCGTGTGCACACATGTGCATACGTGGACACACAATGTTCCCTGCATTCAGATAAATGTTTCCGGTTGACTTCAGATGGTCTCTAGGCCCCTCAAGTCCATCTGTGATAAGAACCCTTCATCACCTGAGGCGTATTCCCCAGGATCCTGATGACCAGGTGAAGCACATATTATTAAAATGTTAGGAAGAGTATTAAAAATCAGGTAGGGTGTCTAGTTTTTGAAAGCCATTGGCAAAATAAATTGCAAACAGCCTCCTAGGAATGGTTAACACAATTATGCTCTTGTTCTAGAACATCTATGACATAAGCCTCGGATGAGAATTAAAAACTTCCATAAGGCTGATATCTTGGAGCTGGGGTTCCAGGCTGGTGCACAAAGCAGGGCTTTGACAAGGTTTCACCAGTCCACAGGGAATTAAAAAAACAAAGAGGACAAGTGAGTTTTTTACCTCGTTAATACTAGAGTCCACCTTATGTGTGGTGGTCAAGAGAAAAAGCTCTGTTGCCAAACTCCCTGGGTCCTAGCCTGCCTCTCCCATGGGGTTAGACTGGGCAGTGCCTCCAACCTCTTTGACTTTTAGTTTCCGGATCTATAAAATGGGAATAAGGATTGTACCCACTTCATAAGATGTTGTGCTGATTAAATGAGTTAACAGATGTAGATCACTTAGAAGAAAAAGCTCTCAGTAAATTTTAGCTAAGATTAAGAGCAGATGGCAATGAAAACATACACATCCTAACACGGCAAAATATTTTGCAATCCCATGTCAATTTCCCAAGTTATTATTATTATTGTTGTTCCTATTATTATATTGAAGTAATACCACTTATGAAAATTCAAATGTGTAGCATGAGAAAGGGGGACAAGAGACAGATAGTAGGGAGATGAAAAGAGCAAGCAGGAGTGAGGAGAAAAATAGCCAATTAGTTCTTTTCTGAAAAATACCTTCTTTGTCTAGAAGGGGATGGGAGAGAGATTAGGTTAATTAAGTTCCATTAGAACTCCTTTCATTTGGGGCCCTCATACTAAATTTACTCTCTGTATGTGTGTGTGTCCCCTTTCAGAGTGTCAGCTGTGAAATCATCAGTCTTGTCTGTCTCACTCATTGCTGCTTCCTCAACACACAGAAAAGTTTGTGGAGCTCAATAATTATTTACTGAATAAAAGAGTGGCGATTTAATAAATCCGTTAGTACTGAAGGCTCTGACATGAAATTGTCCTTGTGTTGCAAGTACTCTGTCCTGCCTTGGCCTATGCATCCCGCTAGCTAAGGGCACAGCCTCTGCTCAACTCAGTCCAGGAGCCCTCACTGGTGGGGGCAGCTTGAATCTTCCCTCAGCTGTGCTACAACATGGGACACAAACATTGCCAGGTAGTCCCATCTCTCTCTCTATCTAGGGGTATATATATATATATTATAAGTATACACACACACACATACATATATATTCAGCATGTCTTGCCTCAGAGTAAATTAGCTGCAGGCAATTAGTTAATTGACTTTTTAATGTAGAGTGCTTCCACCCATAAGATTAAAAGGTGTTTGTCTTATTTAAGGCAGAGAAGGAATGAACATTTTTTGGTGGTGTGAAAGACACAGCCATCAGTGTGTTTTAAAACCCTCTGCTTATGAGCAAGAATAATTAATATTTTTCTCTTTTTAAGAAAAAAACTTCCTTTGCTTTTATCAGACATAGCAAAGAATAAATAAATGTCTTAGCACTTTCACTGACGTCAAGAGGAAACCACTGACAGCAGCAAGCACAGGCAGCCTGACCAGCTCTCAGGGCTTGTCATTCGAGATCTTCACCCGAGCCTGTGTGTGGCCGCTCTGAGTGTGGAGGGCCCATCCATCCTGTTCTTCAGATTCACGGGCTTTGTGCCCATCACGTCCCATCTGGTTCAAGCAACATTCACTCAAACAAACAAGAAAAAAGAAAGCTATCGCCTGGACCCTAGCCCCAGCTAACAGCATCCTGGGCTTCTTAACAATATATAGTTATTAATCTCAGCACACAGCAAATTAACCTGTATCCCTACTATTTATATTTAAGTTGAGGAAAAAAATCAAAGTTCTAATTCATTTCTTTAATGAAGTTTATTGGAGGAGATGGAGTTTGGAATGTCAGTTCTGTTTTTCTACACAATGACTGTAACTTCTAATTGTCAGTGATATTTGCAAATACTCTGATTATTAAGGGCTCCCTTCTCCACTCACCCCTCCAAGATAGTATTTTAAAAGGAACAGTAGCGAGACAGAAAGCATGCTGGAATTAAAATTCATGCTTTCCTCCTGACAAAAGACTTACGGGCACAGTTTTAGATAGAGGTGCTGATTCTTCTGTGGCTGTCCATTTAACATCCATCTAATGGTGATGCCAGGTCTCCACGGAGCAGGCAAGATGAGGAAGGCAGTTAAGCCAAGGAAGTGGGTTAGGTGAGGAAGACAACTTCCCTTTACTTAGAGTATGATTTCTCCAGTTATCCACCCTTCTTAAATTAAATAATGTATCACAACTGGCCCAGGTGGTTTCTGTTTTATCTGAAACTTTTCATATATATCTTAATACAGATGAGAATTCTCAAGCAGTTTTTGGCATATGTTAATTCTTTAGACCATTAAGAGATGTTAATTGACAGGGGAAACAGAGCTTCATGGCATTACATAATTGACTTTATCCAGAGGCTCCTAAAGTTAAACGGGGGAGCACACAGAGGGGGAATCTTGTGCATTGTGAATCCTCAAGGGGTGGGGGGTAGTTCATGCAAGACTTCCAAAGGTATTTGAACACAAGACCCACTCCCTCTTTTATTCTCTGTAGAGTGTTTCATGGGCGGGTGTGTGGGAGGAGTTGAATAGTGCACAGAATATGTTTTGGGATATGCTGGTATAGATTTTGGCTCTTCTCATTTGAATATTAAAGTCTTGTTGGCAAAGAGTCATTAGCTGATAATGGCTAAATTCTGAATACCCTCCTCAGAAAAGTCACTCTACCCCTGCATGGGAGGGCATGTATGTGTTATCGGACAGGACTGATTTCTCCTCAACACTCTCCCTTTGAGTTTAATGGGTTGTTATAAATCAAACTTTACAGTAATAGGAAAACTTTCTCTAATCACCCCAACTAATTACGGGGAAGAGTGAATCAATCACTAAGCATCACCAGCACTAGTAATAAATCACAAAATCATTTGAACGGAGTTTTAAATCCCAGAAAAAAAGAGGAGAGTGCTGAACAGTCATATGAGTGTCCCTGTTGCCAAAGGCTTAGCAAGATATAACCTATGGGGCCCTCCTTCCATCCTCTGATTCAGTCCAGTGTTTCCGGAGCATTTATCACATGGTGGGTAATGTGCTGGGCAACTTTGGGGTATCTCATTTAGTCCTCCCAGCAGGTATTCTCTCTTTATGATGCTTGTGAAGCTCAGAGGAGTTAATGTTTGCTCAAATCCTAGAGTTTATAAAATGGAGGAGTTGGGATGGGAATGAGGCTTCTGGCTCCAAACCACCCTCCTCCAGCTTCCCCAGCCAAGCCCTGACCAAACCCACAGGGCGTTCTGGGTGGCTAGGAGAGGGAACATCAGAGTGACACACAAAACATTAGCTATTTTTAAAAGGAAAAAGAAGTGCTTTGGGGCCGGCCCGGTGGCAGAGCGGTTAAGTTCACACATTCCGCTTCTCGGTGGCACAGGGTTCACCGGCCTGGATCCCAGGTGCGGACATGGCCCCGCTTGGCAAAAAGCCATACTGTGGTAGGCATCCCACGTATAAAGTAGAGGAAGATGGTCATGGATGTTAGCTCAGGGCCAGTCTTCCTCAGCAAAAAGAGGATTGGCAGTAGTTAGCTAAGGGCTAAGCTTCCTCAAAAAAAAAAAAAAAAAAAAAAAAAGAACTGCTTTAAGTGCTATGAAACATCACGTAGGAGAAAAGCATGAGGCTAAGTAAAAGTGATAATATATTAACCAGTCATACATATTTTATTAGGAAGCAGACAGGAGAGTGCTTTTACAAGTTAGGTCATTAATCTCTGTGATGACCTTATAAGGAAGTTTCTATTATTATCCTCCCATATTACACATAAGTACTTATGAGTACACTGAGGCTAATAAGGATTCAAACAACATGTCTAAGATCACAGGCTTAGGATTTGAACCCAAGCAGACTAACTCCAAGGTCATATGCTGAACCCCTCCTCTATGTCACCCTCAGCAGGAGTGAGGATGTCTGACCTTGTTCCTAGAGCTACTAAGGACTCAGATGCGGGAACTCAGTCGAAACTAAAAGACACTGATTTTTTCATTTGTGAATTCAAAGAGTTTGACCAGAATAGATGATATCTAGACAGACTCTGGCCTTGCAAAAGCATACTTATCTTGTAATTTTTCCTTAAAAATATCTTTAGGGCCTTGAGTTGTACTGGTCTGGTGTCTAAATGATGGCCACACAATCACAGGCACATTGGGAAGACCCTCTGCTTGTTCTTATACGGATAGTGAGCTCCTCCTTCTTAGGGCTCATCTCACCTGAGTCAAGGATGTTTTTTATTTTTTATTACTTATTTATTTATTTGAGGAAGATTGGCCCTGAGCTAACACCTGCTGCCAATCCACCTATTTTTTGCCGAGGAAGATTGGCTCCGAGTTAACAAGAGTGCCCATCTTCCTCTATTTAATATGTGGGACACCTGCCACAGCATGGCTTGACAAGTGGTGCATAGGTCTGCACCTGGGATCCAAACCAGGGAACCCCAGGCCACCGAAGCAGAGCTCGTGAACTTAACCACTATGCCACCAGGCTGGCCCCAAGTAAAGGATGTTTTTGTTGAAGAAAAAATATAATTAAACACAAGGAGAACAGAATAAATTAAACAAAATTTATCCAAGGAAATCGAGACGGTTTTATATCCTTTGTTTTACTTTATCCCATGTTGTTTAGATTTTCTGCAGTAGACTTGTATTACTTTTATTATACAATGGATATAAAAGAGAGATATTCAGTGATTAATCACTTATTTTATTTTGCCTCTTTGCAGCATCCAAATATAATATTATTTTATATTATTCCTAAGTTTTTCTTATACCATTATATTACATTATAGTATGCTCAAGGTTTTGTCCATATGTGCCTTGTCCCCTTCAACAGGTTGCAGTCTCCTTGAGGACGGCGGTGTGCCACTTCATATTTCCTCCTTGGATTTAGTTATTGTTTTGACATTGTAAAACTACTATGTGTCAATTTCAAAAGTGCAAATACCTCATTTAAATATTTAGTTTGAAAAGAACATTATGAAGTCTGTCTTTGGACATTTTTAAAGCTTGGATACACATTTTCTAATGGTTTCCCTCTATCATAGTACACTCTCAACACAAATATATGAGTGCCAGCTGAATTTTTCCAATCGTTGGTTATCTCCATTAAAAAAAAATACCCAGCATGATAAGTAAAAATAATATCTCCTGATTGTTTTAATTAACATTTTTGAAGGTTGGGCACTTTTCTATATCCTTAATGTCCTAATACACTTCCCCTTGTGAATTGTGTTTTTCAAATTTGATGTTCATTTAGTTTGGCCTTGGGTATTGTTATCTGTTTCTGTTAGTTTGTATGGAAAAACATCTTAGCCCTTTGATGTACTTCCTAGAAATACTTGTCTCAAACTGTGTTCAATTAGATAAAATTGGATTTTAAATTTTACTTAGCAAAATAATTGCAGCTTCCTGTCTTGCTCTCATGCTTATTTCATGTTTTCACAATTCTTATATTCTTCAAGGACAGCTTTGTGTTTACTCTAGGATGTTAAAGTGGAAAATACAATTTATAGTCAAGAAATAAAATAAAATTTTAATTGCCTGGAATAAATGGCAAGTGGTTAGATTATGGAAGTGGTTCACACATGTTTCACTTTCCCCAGGTCTAGGAAGAAGCCCTTTTTCTCCCACTCCAGTCAGTTGAAGTCAAGCCAATCAAGACTTTACTGAAAATATAAGTGTATCTCTATATTATATAAAGGAAAAAAATCTATTGCACTTTGACTGTTTGTCAGGCTCTGTGCTAAAAGCTTGTATAGACAATATAATTTAATTTTTATAGCAATTCTCAAAGGTCAATTTTATTACTTCCATTTTACAGATGAGAAAACCGAGGCATTAAAAGTTTAGATAACTTATCCAAACACACACAATTAGCAAGGAGAGCCAGGTTGGAATCCCAGATATTCCAACTCCAAATTCTGATAATATTAGCCACTTTGCAAAACTGCCTTCCAGATGCCTCCAGATGTCATATGCTCCACCACTCCATCTTCTCACATCACTGGTTTATATCACCTCCCTAGCCTTTGTAAGCACTTAAGTTTCTAGCACCTGCTGTAGCTTCTCACCTCTGTGTTCTCCAAGAACAGTGTAGATGGTTGGGGAATAGCCCTATTCACTATCAGGGGACTGACATGGTGACTTTTGCCTCCCCTAATCTCTGAAAAAGCAGTTTGCCTTTAGCTAGGAGGAGGTGAGTCTCCTAATTTTGAGGACTCAAAGATGAGGCCACCAAGAATATTAACTTTCCCAAAGTCAGACAGCTGGTGACAAGATGCACAAAGCAGCCTTTGAAATGTTTCCGTAAATGTAAGTGTCCATCAAACTGAATGAAAAAGAGGACTGGAAATTGGAAACTTGTGGTCTTTTGGGTCCTCTTGGTCATGAGGTTGACATGTTACATTTAATGACAGATCCTGATGACTGCTTTGTAACTTCTGTTAGTAACTTGGGAAGTTGATATAGGCTTCTGTCATGGAACAAAAAGAAAAAAAAATCAGATTGTACTTTTTTTAAAAAGTTACTTCTTTATAACCCACAGTACTCAAAAGCTAGATGATCAGGCATAAAGATTAGTTTTTCTGTTTCCTTTGAAAAAAAGGCTATCAATTACTTTTTCTGTGTGTTTTGAAAAAAAGTCTATCTCGATTAATTTTCACACCAAAACAAAATCTCTTAAAAAAATCAACAAATAAAATATCTATAATGGATTTAAAGAACAAACAGTGTATTCATTGATGGAATGATAATTTCTAGTGTGTCTGTGTGTTTTGTGTTTTGACTCACCATCAAAAAGGAGCGTGTGGTATAAAGAAATACAAAGTCTTATAGTGAGAATGAGAGTGTGATGAGATATAGTCACATTCTAAGGTCAGAAATACAAGACAGTTCTAACTCCTGCTTTGAAAATTACTAATTTGATAATTTGGGGGATGCTGCATAGTTGCTCTGAACCTCACTTTCTTTACTTGCTTAAATAGGGATAATAGTATTTACCACAAAAAATGTTGCACAACTACCATTTGATTGAGAAAGATAAAGCATATGAACATCAGCCTGTAGCTAGTTTTTTAACAGATGCTAGTTTATTTCCTTCTTTAAAGCAGCACTTCCCGAATCTCCAGCACATGGTTGCCCTAGGAAAATTCAATGATGAGAGCTGGTGGTTTGACCATGGGACTGGCCAACCCTTCATCCTAATCCCAGTTCCAAGCTCTTAGTTATAGTTTACATTTAAACTTTCCCTGAGAAACAAAGATCTACTCAGAGGGTCAGTCCAGGGTGATCAGTTTCTCATGCTGACTCAGTCCATTTCTCAAAGTAACTCACCTCTCTGGGCCTCACCCATCTCATCTGTTTTGTGTACCTGTGGTCAATATGAATGCCATATTTCAGAGTAATATTTTATTTATTAATTCTAATTGTAGTGAGTAGAGAGAGTCTCTGCCACAATTAACTTTTTATCCCAAGACCCTGGACTTTGCTGGGCACCTACCTAGCCACCTTAGACTCTGAACAAAATTGTGTGTTGGTCTCCATACCAGTGAAAGCAAGTGGGCAAGCTCTCCATTGACCGGATTAACAAGCTTTTCTTCTTAAGCACTTAAGCTCCCAGTATACTGTAAACACACAGATTATTGCTAAGGGGAGGCTTGAGAGTGGAGCTCAGAATCAGATAGATCTTATTCCATTTGGCCTCTGATGCTCTGGGGGTTAGAACAAGTTAATTAACATTTATGAGCCTGGTTTCTTCATCTGTGTAACAGGAGAATGGTTCAGAAAAATCACAGGATTTTTATGAATATGTGAGGGAATTCTACATGTAGCCCTCTTAGTACAGTTCCTGGAATATAGGAAGCCCTCAATAATGGTAGCTATTGCATCATCTTCATCATCATCAACTCTTGCCACCAACCTCCAGCTTACAATCTCCACTCTGATACAACAGAAGTAAATTGGGTGGGAAATTTTGCATCAGTGAAGACTTCTGTGTCAATTAACCCATGTGTTAGGTGGAGAAGGCAACTTGATGTGGGAGGTGGGAGGTGGAGTGTGGGAAAAAGAAATTTGACAGTCATAGTAAAAGACTTTTTTATTGCCTTGTCTCACTTTCTGTTATCTCTGAGATTTATTTTATAGATGTGTATTTGGTGAGGTCTGTCACTGTAAGTAAATGTCAGTTCCTGACAGTGCAAGATATTGACACTTATTGATAATAGCTATATAGCAGAGACCTTTCTATTCCCAGACAGATGTTACTCATACACATGATGTTCCAGATCTATGCATTTATTTACTAAATCAATTTGGACCCTTTAGTTTAGAAGCAATTGAAAATTTGACCCAAATTATCTTAGGCAGAAGAAGAATTTCATTGGTCTAAGTAACTTGGAGTTTCAGAACTGACTAGTTCCATGAAGGCTTGATATTCAGGCTCAAGTGATGTCATCAGGACCTAGTCTTCTTCATCTCCTGAATTTTACTTCTATGCTGTCTTTCATCCCAGGGTAAGTGTAGAGGGAAGATAGCAAACAGCAGCCTCAGGCTTATATTTTCCCAAGCTCAAGGTCATTACTGAAGCAGATGTCTCCTTTTTAGTCATTAAAGCAGAAGTCCTATATAAGCCCTAAATACGTAAACCAATTCCTAAACCAATCACTATGGACAGTAAAATAGGATGATAAGCCTAGGTTACATGCCACCAATAACATCAAATTCATTCAAAGAACATGGGCTTAGAGTGAAGCTTCTTCAAAGGAAAATAGGGCTATTTTTCCAGGAAGAGAGTGACTACATACTAGCCAGAGAAAATAAAATCATACATGTTCTTTATTTTCTATGGAGAATCTTCCTTCACTATCTCCATCTGTTCAGTCTAACCATTTGTTTCAGTCCTATTTAAAGTGTCACTTCCTCCATAATGTATATCTTGACTCAAAGTCCCATTATCCTGGGTAAATTAGCTCTCTTCCTCAATTTAATCCAAATGACACTTGTACTTATGTGGATTTTATTATAATACACTTTGTTTTACTTAGATGTGTTTGTATGTTTTTCTTAACTAACTAAAGGCTCGCAAAGGGCAGAGACTGTGTCACATCATCAATGAATCCCTTGAAGCAACCAACACCGTGACCCACACTCAGGAGATATATTGTAAATACTTTCTGAATTAGATTCCCATAATAATTCTATGTTTCTACAATGATAATTATACTTCAACTGGAAAATTAAACAAAACAAAATAAAAACTAAGCTCCAACTCTATTTCTTTGGTGGAAACATCATCCTAGATTTTGCTTTGAAATGTTGTTAAGCCTGGACTCAGAAATTGGCAGTGATTTGAATTTAGAAATTTGACATAATGTGATAGACAAATAAGGAGTATCTCTGCAACTATAGAGCAGAAGCTGTTCAATGTAACTGTTTTCCAAATCACCATCTTAACATGGTGATTTTTTATGTGAACTGAACTGATTCTTAAGTCAAGAAGCAGAGGAAAGGCTGGAAAGAGACATATGTTTGAATGGAAATAATGTTTCTTTGTGAATGTTTGGTCTCCCTAGAGTTTCTATATGATTTATAAACATGAAGGGTAACTGAAAATTATATTCTGGCCTAGAGTTTTATGTACCATAGACAATATCAACAACAAAAAATAGGTAAAGTCTCTTCATTTGAAATCTACCCAATCCTGTTACTCAATACATCATGCAGGGCTTTAAACAAAAATAATTACAAGGCATGTTAAAAGGCAAACACACACACACACACAAATACACACATACACACACAATTTGAAGAGACAAAGAAAGCATTGCAGACAGACTCAGATGTGGCATAGATGCTGGACTTATCAGACCAGGAGTTTAAAACAACTATGATTAATATGCTAAGAGCTCTAATTGAAAAGTGAACAGACCACAAGAACAGATGGGTAATGTAATTGGGAAGATAGAAACTCTAAGAAAGAACCAGAAGGAAATGAGGGAAAATAGCACTGTAACAGAAATAAAAAAATATCTTTAATGGGCTTATCAGTAGGCTGAGTCAGTGGGCTTGAAAATATGTCAGTAGAAAACTTACAAACCTGAAATGCAAAGAGAAAAAAATTAAAAATGGAACAGAATGTATAAGATAAGTGGGACAATTGCCAAAGAAGTAACATATGTGTAAATTTGAATACCAGAACAAAAAGACAGAAAGGTGCAGAAAAAATATTTGAAGTAATCACAGCTGAGAATTTTCAAAAATTCGTGACAGGAAAAATACCCAATAAGATCAGAGAATACCAAGTAGGATAAATACCAAAATATGTACACCTGGATCTATCATACTCAAACTACAGAAAACCAAAGAGAAAGTGAAAACCTTGAAAGAAGGCTGGTGGTAAGAGCATGGAGAACAACTTATCTATAGAGCAACAAAGATAAGAATTACATCAAATTTCTGATCAGAAACCATGCAAGCAAAAAGGGAGTAGAATGAAATATTTAGTGTTGAAAGAAAAACTCCATCAACCTAGAATTTTATATCCAATGAAATTAACCTTTAAAAGTGAAAGAGAAGTAAAAACTTTCTCAGAAAAACTGAGTGAATTCATTGCTAACACACTTGTGTTTCAAGAAAAGTTAAAATAAGTACTTCAGAGAGAAGGAAAATGATATAGGTCAAATTTCATGTCTGTACAAAGAAAGAAAGAACATCAGAAAAGGAAAAAAATGAAGTTAAAATAAAATCTTTATTTTTTTATTTCTATCTGATTCAATAGTTAACTGTTTGTTCAAAGGAATAATAGCAACAATTGTTGGTTGATTAAGCATTTGGATAAGTGAAATGAAACGCAGCAAAGTTACAAGGGGTGAGAAGGAGGAATTTATATACTCTGCTGTAAGGTCCTTGCTTTACTCATTAAGCTGTATAGTGCTATTTGAATGTAGACTTAGATTAGTTGAAAGGTATACAGCAATCTCTAGGGAAGCTACTTAAAAATTTTTTGAAAAATGCAATTAGTAGGCAAAGAGAAGAAACAAAACGAAATCACATAAATGTTTAATTAGCACCAGAGAATACAGAAAAAGAGGAGAAAAAAATAAAATGAAACAAAGACCAAGTGCAATGAATACAAAGGAGTTATCAACATGGTAGATATAAACAGAAATATATCACTAATCACTTAAATGTGGATGATCTAAATACACTGCTGTGGTCTGAAAATGTTTGTGTCCCCCCTCCACAAATTCATATATTGAAATCCTAATGCCCAATGTGATGGTATTAGGAGACAAGGCCTTGGGATGTGCTTAGGTTTTGAGGGTGGAGCCCACATGAATGAGATTATTTCTCTTATGAAACAGACCATGCAGAGATCCTTAGCCCCTTCCTACATGTGAGGACACAGTGAGAAGTTGTTGGCTGTGAACCAGGAAGAGAGTTCTCATCAGAATGCAACCATGCTGGCACCTTGATCTTGGACTTCCCAACCTCTAAACTGTGAGAAAGAAATTTCTGCTGTTTATAAGCCACCCAGTCTGTGGTATTTTGTTATAGTAGCCCAAACAGATTAAAACATACATCAACTAAAAGATAGTATATAAAAAACCAAGATCCAACAATGTGTTGTCTACAAGAAAACCACTTTAAATATTAATGCACAGATAGACAAAAAGAGAGGGAGGGAGAAAAACATACCATGTTAACACTAATCAGAAGGCAATTGGAGTAGCTGTGTTAATTTTAGAAAAGGCAGACTTCAGAACAAGGAATGTTATCAGGATAAAGAGGGCAATATATAATGATAAAAGGAGGGTCTATTCTCCAAGAAGATGTAACAATCCTTACATGCATTCACCTAACAACAGTGTCAAAATATAACGAGATGAAAACTTATAGAAAGTTAAGGAGAAATAGACTAATCCACTATTATCATTGGGGACTTCAATGCCCCTCTATCAGTAATTGATAGATCAGATAGAGAGACAATCACCAATGATATAGTTAAACTGAACAGAACCATCAATCAACTAGATCTAATTAACGTTTATACAAACTTCACTCAACATCAGAATATACATTCTTCTCAAGCTCACAAGGAACATTCACCAAGATAGACTCTATTCTGTGCATAAAACATACCTTAACAAAGTTAAAAGAACGCAAATCGTACAAAGTATCTTCTCAGACCACAATGGCGTTAAACAAGAAATCAATACCCAAATGATAGCTATAAAATCCAAAAATATTTGAGATTAAGCTATACACTTCCAAATAACACATGGATCCAAGAAGAAATCTCAAGGGAAGTTTTAAAAAATATTTTGTGTTGAATGAAATGAAAATACAACTTACCAAAATTTGTGGGGTATAGAAAACGAAGTGCTTAGAGAGAAATTCATGGCATTGAATGCATATATTAGAAAAGAAGAAAGATCTAAAATCAATTATCCAAGCTTCCATGTTGGGAAACCAAAGAACGAAAAGCAATATAAACCTAAAGCAATCAGATGAAAAAGAAATAATAATAATTAGAGCAGAAATCAATGATATTGACAACAGGAAAACAACAGAAAAAATCAGTGAAAACAAAAACTGGATATTTGAAAAGATAAAAAAAATTCGATAAACTTGTAACTAGGCTAACCAAGAAAAAAAAAAGAGAGAGAAGACATGAATTACTATTTTCATAAAGGAAAATGGGATCATCACTACAGATCTCATGGGCATTAAAAGCATATTAAAGGAATATTATGAACAACTCTATGCTTCAAAATTTGATAATTTAGAAAGTGGACTAATTCTTTGAAAGACACAATCTGCCAAAGCCACACAAGAATAAATGATAAACTGAATAGCCTTTATCCATAAAAGGAATTGAATCAATAATTAATACTCTTCCAAAACAGAAAATACCAGATCAGGATGGTTTCAGTGGTGAATTCTTTCAATCATTTAAGGAAGAAATGCTACCAATTCTCTACAATCTCTTCCAGAAAATAGAAGCAGAAGGAGTACTTCCTAACTCACTCTATGAGGCCAGCATTAAACTAAAACCAAAACCAAATAAGGACATCACAAGGAGGGAAAACTATAGAAAAATATCTATTCTCGACATACAGCAAAAATTCTCAAGACAATATTAAAAGATTAAATCCAGCAACATATAAAAATATCACCTGCAACGATACAAATATTTAGTTTTAACTGAAAGTGGAGGTTATGAGTGGGCAAATTTCTCAAAAGTAATCAAACTACACTTAACAGATGTACATTTTATTGTGTCAAAATTATACTGCAATTTCAAAGAGTGTTCAATTCAGTGAAATTTGACAGATGCATACACCCATGTGTGTACAAATATGTGTGCTGAAGTTGTACTGGTTATAGGATACATTTTCTTAACATATCTATTTTATTAGCTATATGCTTATCCATATTTCACCAGTTATAGATGCAAAATGTGGATGTAAGTTATTGAGAGTGTGGATTTTCTTCTCTTCTTTTAAAGAAAGTTGAGTTTTGTTCTGGAAGATAGTTAATTTTTGGATGGATATGCTGATCCTTTCCTGGCTTGATTTTAAGCCTTATTAGGGCAAGTCTGAACAATCCCCTATTTTAGGGCCAGAAGTGCTTTACACCTAAAGTGTGGCCTTTCTGGTGGGTTTAGTTGACTGCCCCAAGAGTTCAGCAAGGTGGTTCTACTCTGGCCCATCAGAACTACTATATTTTCCACTTCCTTCGATCTTCTTCAACCTCCATTCATCTTGCAGCTCCCTGGCAGCTGTTCTCTGCCAGCCTTCAGACCCTTGCTCTTTCTATGCACAACTTAACATGTGGTCTAAGACCTAATGGGACATCTTTAAATTTCTGGAGCTCCTTTTTTGTGCATAGCTTTCTTCTGCTTAGTACTTTGTCCCACAAATTCCAGTTGTCTCAGTAGTCTGGTTTCCAGTTTCTGTCTCCTCATTTCAACAAAACTGCCATGTTTTGCCTGAACACTTAACTCTCTCATACCACAGTTTCAAAAGTACTCTGAGGAAGGGAGCTAGAGGAACTGAGGGGATCATTTCACGTGTTTCTCCTCTGGCAAAGAGGGCAGCCAACTGTAGTCCAGTGAAAAAAGTTGCCTCATATATTTTGTTCAGTTTTATGGGTGTTTGTGGTGGGAAGTCTAGTCCAGAACTCGTTTCTTCATGATAGGCAGAAGCAGAAGTCACTATAATTTTACTTAATTCCTTTCAATGACTAATGGCTATTTCTACTTCACTTTTGAATAACGTTATCAGGGAGATTTAATCTTATGTTGTTACTCGCAACACTAGTTTTTCCACTCTCTCCTTAGAAATTATCACTAGGATAATAGATTAGATTGGTCAACCTATTATAGGTAATTTTCTGCATTGTCTGTAAGACATGAATAAAGAGAAAATTTAATATTATTGCAGTGATAAAGTGAAAAGCATTAATAAGGAGAGACAGTTGATAATACTTGTATGTGAGTGGATTGGAAAGAGCAACAATATATTAGATGAAAATATTTATTAAAAGTCTAATCAATTTCTGTTTGCAGTTTTGTCATAAGAAATTAGCATAAATTATGATGACTATTGTTAAATACCGGGGACATTGAAGAAAACAGAAAGGAGATGATGTGAAACAAACAGATAATTTATTTTTCAGTCACAGATGAGTATTGAGTATAGAAATATGCAAGTCATATAGTTTATGATCCATTTTAGCATTATGTTTATTAGTATAAAAACAAATACATTATCTCATTAGGGCAATGATGGAGAAATTTGCTAACAACACACTCTCATGGCCACACATGACATGTATGCCTTAAACCGAACCATGAGGGGGGTAATATTTAAGCAGCCAAACATGGCTGAGCATGGAGATGGAAGAAGACATGGTCAAAATTGGAATGCAGAAGACAGAAGGGGCAACAGTGTCATTTTGATAGGGGTTATTTGTGGTTGGTAAATTTTCTTATCAGATAACTATTCTTAGAAATTATATGTGTCTCCCAGCAAAAAATGTGTATTTCAGACTACATCCAGAATGTAAATAAGTAATAAAGAAAAAAAACCCATGGCAATTACATTAAATCACAGCAAATATGTGGCTGAACATTTCAGAGAAGGAGGAATTATGGTACTTATTGGATTCTCCCAATCAGTAACATGAATAATATCAAAGTCAGAAGGCTTACTGAGATTTAAAATATCCCATATAAAAATTAAGAAGAGTAGCTTTATAGTAGAGGAATCTGAAAAACACTATCTCAGCCAGTTGATCAATATTAACATCAACGTGATCATTCATGTTGATAGTATATACCCATTAAATCATGTGATGAAAATGTCAGGTCTCATCTGTGATCTCCCTCCCCAAACACATAACCATTGTGCAATCATAAGAAGAACATCAGGTAACCTCAATAGAAGGATATCCTACAAGATATTTGACCTGTACTCCTCAAAGTGTTAAGGTCATCAAAAAATAAGAGAAGTCTGAGAAAGCATCACAGCCAACAGGAGCAAAAGGAGCTCCACCTACAGACTGTAACGTTGAGTCCTGGATCCCGGGACAGAAAAAGTACATTAGGTAGAAACTAAGGAAATCCAGTGAACTATGGACATTATTTAATAATAATTTATCCATATAAGTTCATCAATGTGACAGATATACCATAATTATGTAAAATCTTAATAATGGGGGAACTGGGCATGGAGTATATAGAAACTTCCTGTACTATCTTTACAACTTTTCTGTGAATCTAAAACTATTATAAAATACATTTTTTCAAAAGGAAAACCACAGAATAGGAGAATACATTTGTAAAATACATGTCTGTTAACATCCGGATTATAGAAAAAACACTTATGAATTAATTTTAAAAAGGCAGACAGTTCGATAGAGAAATGGACATAGATTAGAATAAAAGATGATTACAAATGATCAATAAACGTATAAAAATCATCTCAGTTACATTAGTCATCAGGAAGATAAAAATTAAAACTATAATGAAGTTCTACTACAGTCTCTCCAGAACGGATAAAATGCAAAAATACTGAAGGCTGACAATAACAAGTGTTGGAGAGAATTTGAAGCAACTAGAACTCATCACTGTTGACCTAGTAGATTATATACAGTATATATATTCAGTGGGTACATATATATATGCATTCAATGATTGTACATATATATATATATATATATATATGTCTATATGTACACACATACACACACACCGGAAAAGACATGTACTAGAATATTCATAGCAGCACTATCTGTAATCACTTAAAACTTAAAACTACTCAAATTATCAACAGTACAGTGGACTGAGGTATCAGATATTCAAATACCGACATTAAGACTGGAGCATCAACAACTCCATGTAGCAATATGAATAAAAATTACAAATGCAATGTTGAACAACAGAAGCCAAAGATAAAAGTGTAAATGCTATACAATTTCATGTCTATAAAGTACAGTAATAGGCCAGAAAAAAAACACCTATGGTTTAAATGTCAAGAAAATGGTTTTTCTTGAACATGTGGCAACTGGAGGGATGCAGGATGAGAGGCCCCCAGGGGACTCCTAATGTTCTGATTCTTGATCTGGCCATGGGCAGAACTAGTCTGTTCCATTGTGAGAATTCATCAAGCTGCATGCTCTGTTAGGTGCTCTTTTCTATGTATATGTGTATATGCATATATGTGTACATGCGTATGTCTATATATACTAAAATATACATATTCAAAAATGTGTTAAAAATACAGATACCAAAACATTACAGAATAACTAAGAGAATATCCACAGAAACCAAAAGCAGTGCAACAAATCAAAGCATGAAAACCAAAGTTAGAAAAAGCAAGAATCATGTAATAATGATAAGGAGAAAATAAAGGAATCACTATATCATAAAAATCTATGTTTAGAGAATGTATTACTATGTAACATAAAACTAAGCAGTGAGCTTCCTGAGCACCATGGCCAAAAGTGAAGAAGTACATGCATGACAAAAAGTAAAGACAAGATTTAATATTTTATGTTTTAAACCAGTTTTGAGCTCATAGAAATATGGCATTTGAATCTTCCTGTCAGGGACATTGGGGAGCCTAATGTGTAATATTGCTAGTGTTTAAAACACCTGCACCCTTCATTTCATTCTTTTTAAGAATGCTCTGAAAATAGACAACACCTCCTTGGAATATACACACCCAGGACCGACAGGTGGGAGCATTCATTGTGGGACGTTGTGTGAGGTATTCCTTGGCTCAATCTGAGACTGATAATTTATTCATTCTTTAACACTTGCAAGCCTCTAGCACTAGTTGTGACTTTCCAACCAGTTCTGTGCAGAGAAGAAACAAATTGAGAAAGGAGATGACATCTATTGACCTTGTCTTTAAATGACAAAATGGTTTTTCTAAAAACATCTTTATACAACTTCCTCGGTTCCTGGAAAACAAAGCTTGTCTTATGCTGATTTAATTTAATTGATACAAAACAGAGAAATATCAAAACCTGTGATATACGGTGAGAACTGTTTCCAAAATAGTATTTTATTTTACAATTTTTCTTCTGGTCACTTCTTTCTCTTTAAAGTCCCTATTTATTCATTGTATTCAGTTCTCTGAGCAGGTGATTGACAAGTGCAATGACTCTTCAGGAAAGAACACTGCTGTGAGCAGAAGAAAAACTCAAGGATCATTGGATGCTTTCGTTATGTATACAGAAATCCTATGAAAGATCGAAATGTCACTCCAAACAGCAACACAAAAAGAAATTTTGTGTTTGTTATTGGAGAGCAGGCAACTGGAGGGGTTTGGAAGTGATCCCAGTTGTGTATGAGGCACTGAGTAAGGGGAATTAGAGGAAACCCACATTTTCACTAAAACTACTAACAAAAGCCTCACTCAGCTCCTGATGACAGGGCCTTGCTCAGACCCCACTACATTTTTGACCGTTTAGGAGGATCATACCCCAACACTGACAGTTCCCTCATGGCAGTTAGCTTACCATGTGCGTGCAAATGCCTAACCAAGTTGCTTAGAAAACCCATCACTGTCCAGAATGGACACTGGTAGGGGCACTCCTGAGGGAGGCAGGAGAGGAGAATCAGTGTATTGTACTCTGTGCAGTTGACATTATTCAAAGTCAGAAACTATCTTTAAGTCAAAGGGCAGGTGGCTGGGAGACTTTAGGGGTGGTTATGGAGGGTTCAGAAGCAGCGGGCAAATTCCTCCTCCGTGTTGACACCCTTGACCGTATCAACTCACAGGATTGCTTCTGTCTTACTTGTTACAAAACTAACTAATTATATCATGGCATATATCGTAACTTGCCTTGAATTATTGTAATTGTATGGACATTGATACATTTTATATGTATATTTTTCTATGTATATTGAATTCTACATATTGAATTTCTGTTGGATCATATTTCAGTGGGCCCCCAAATGCGTGTCAAGTCAGATGTCTGCCCCTCAGGCTAACACTCCAAGACAAGCAAATTAATCTTCCTACACAAAGTCCTTGCTGTCTCTGGATCGGCTCCTTCCAAGCTGGGCCCTGAGGTGGGTGAATCCAGCCCTTTAAGAGCAATTTCTCAGACCGCTGTAGCCTCTGGGTGTTGTGGACATGAGCCTCATTGGTTTTCAAAGCTAGATGTTTTGGGAGCTCATCTCTCAGGTGCAGATCTTAAAAGTTGGAGGGTGCCTGATATGGTGTTCAAACCCTTCACTCTTTAGGGGGAAGCTTGAGGTTTTGAGTTCTCTCCCAACTATGGGTTGCAGCTCAGGGGCTGGGGTTTATGGCGAGACTGTGTCCCAGCCTCTCCTACCTGCTTCAGTATGGGCCCTCTCTTGTTCCACTGAAGCATAGGAATCACCCACCCAGTTTTCAGTTTCTTTCCAGAGGAAGTTATTCCATATGTAGCTGTACATTCAGTATGTTCATGAGAGTTCAGAATTCTCTTGTGTAGACATCTTGAACTTGAAATTGTCTATATTTATACGTGTATTTTAATGCATATTTTTCTACATGTGTTTTTCTGTTTTACTTTTTCTATGTGCTACAGTGCCATAATTAAATTGCACCCTCCATAAAGATATAGTATGGTGTGTCAAAAACAACTAATATGTACACTGAGTTTTAGAGTTCCACAACCACAATCTCATTTTGTTTGCATGCCTCACACGTCCTATGAGACAGGAATTATTAATGCCTTCTTTTTAAAGCAACTGAGGTTCAGAGAAGGAATTTCTTCATGATTATAAAGCCAATAATATCTCAGAGCTTCTGTGTCTAAATGGCTCAGCTCTGCTCTGGCTAGTGCCTTTTCTATTTTAATTCCCATTTTTGGATCAAACACAGGGCTGGTTCGTATAGGTACTCAAAAATGTTTGTGATTGTACAAAAAAGTATAAATGCACATGCAGCTTGATGGGTATGTACTACTAAGTGGGGAAATCAGTGTGGGGAGTGGTAGATCTCTTTTCCTTCCTTCAAAATGTTTGCAGTCTAATGGAATCATGTAAATAGAAAAAATATAAAAAAGCCTGTTAAGAAACATCATGAGTCGTTAACAAAGGACTGTGGGAGTATGGACAAGAGTAGTGATTCTAAGCCCAGTAGTAGGTGCTTTATGTATGTCATAAAGCTAATGAGCTAGAAAAATCCCACAAAGTAGATTATTCTTATTTTATTGATGACGGATCTGAGGGTGAGAGAAGATAAGTAACTCACCTATGGCCACAAGTTGATAGGCAGTGCATCCAGGATTTTACTCCAGATCAACTCTAACACTTTCTATGTATTTGCTGGTAATAAGAAGGAGGGGACACACCTGCTAGAAACTGAGAGACCAATCATGAAAGAGGGAAATGGTAGATCAGTACACTAGACTAGTAAGGATGTTATGAGGGCCTGACCTATGGCAGAATCAATGGGCTTGGTGAGAAAGATGGAATTTGAGTGATGTTTCTAAGGTTGACTCACTCTTGCCCTTTTGGAATCCAGCCACCATCAAGATTACAGAGCATTCTTAAAAAAAAAAGAAATCACGTCATTTTCCTTTACATCAAGTTGACTGAAAAATCAATATGGGAAATAAATATCTGCCAGATTTTCTAAACTCCTTTCCTCCATTCAGGAATTTCAATCTTCCTCAAATTCTTCCAATGTGATGAGTTCTTTCCAATCTCAGAACCTTTGCATATGCTCCTTTTTGTCTGAAATTAACACTTGGTCCCTTTCTAATTAGCTAATTTACCCTACACTCTCAGCTTAAATGTCACTTCTTCAGAGAGGGATTTTTGATTAAGGACACTTCTAATGACAAAATCTGGCCAAAATAAAATAGGCCTACCTGTGCTGTAGTGAGCTACCTGTCATGAGGAGGAGCTACCAAAGATTTGTTAGAAATTATACAGGCTACAATAAAGGAGAATAACCAAGGGCTTAAAATATGTTGAAATATAAGGACATCCTCACTGAAGAAGCTCACTGAAATTTTGGCTGAAGGCTGAGAAAGAGCCAGTTTTATAAAAGTAGGGGAGGGCTTGCTGGTGAAGTGAGGGGAGTCAGAGAAAGAGCATGCAGGGAAGACAAGAGTGTGTGAGGACTTGGGGTACAATGAACTCGATATACTCAAGAACCAGAACGAAGAGCAGTGCAGAGGACTACACAAGGCAGCGAGGTGAAGGGTGGAGTGGCAGGCATGGTTATTGTGCAGAAATGGGCCTTGATGCCCATGCTGAGAGGTTCCCTTAGCGCAACGGGGTTCAGGAGCTCAACTGACCTTCATCTTGAGATGTAGGAGTAAAATTGCTTTTTCTTGAGGAAACTGAAGAGTTGAGCATTGGCCTCTGGTCCCAGCCAATTTCATCAGCCAACAAGTTACCATCCACCCGTCCTGATGGAAAATTCAAAGAAGTCTCTTGCAAGGTCAGAATATAAAACAGATTAAATCAAAACGTGTCTGAGGAAAAGGTCAGGAATGCACTGAGAAATCTTCCCGCACTTCGCACATGAAAGAGCACTTCCAACCCTGTCTTGTCAAATGCTCTTGTTCACTTCAATACTGGTCTTGGCTGAGGGAAAGGCCTGGGGGGTTTGCGGAAGTTGGCTCTTTCAATACAGAATTTTTCATGCTCCTTATAAAAATGTCACTGGGTTGATTCAAAAATATTTTTATTGGCACCTGAGTAGATGAGTCTGTAAAAGACTCTATACAAGTTGATTCTTTAGAACACACCAGGCTCCCTCCAGGGAAGAACGAATAAAACCCTCAGATCTGAATCTGGAGAACGTTCCTCTCAAAGCTCTTTGCAAACACATTACTTTACGGCAAATCTGAGACAACTGTATTGGCCCTAGCATGCCAGGAAATAGGCAATTTTCTTTCTTTCTTCTTTCTTTCTTTTTTTTTTTGACTTTAAAATTACCAGTTCAAATAGTTTGTAAGTTTTACACTGTACCCATTTTTTTGTTTTAGAGTGACAGAGACATCACCAACCTGCACTCCTAAAATAGTCTGCTGTTTTTTTTATCCCCTGAGCTGAGGCATTAAAGAGCTTCCTTCAGAGAATAACAAGAACCCAGATTTAGTCCTCTTAACAATGTAATGTGCGATACTTCTTTGACAAGAGGTGAAGAAAGCGCTGATCTGTCAACTCAGTCAGTAACATGGGATGAGGCCATTAACGAAGCTGCTCCAATCACTTCCCTCAGACCTCCACGCAGGGTCAAAACTTCCCGCAGTGTTCCAGTTGAGGTTATTTTGAAGCCAAATGCAGTTTTTCTTGTGGAAGAAAGGGCGAGGACATGCTGGGCTATGGCAGTGAAATGAGGAGAGCAGCCATGATGTCAGAGGTTGGTTCCTGGTAATCACAGAACGGTCTTCTGGGGGTCGAACACATGTAGAAATACGTCAGATATTTGTACAGATAGCCATCGCTCTCTTGTCCAAGTCATTCCCTTTGCAGGCAAACTCTGAGGGTCAGCACAGTGCAGTTTGCTTTTGGGTTTTCAAATAACCTTTTATTTTTCCCATGAGAAAGAAGAAAAACAATTACTATTTGTTGAGCATCTACTATGCATCAGATACTGTGCGGTACCTACTATTGCAGCTCAGGCACCAAATAATAAAGTGCCGATGTCTTTGTGGTTTGTTGAGAGTTAAGCACCATAGATGAATTATTTTATTCAACATTTTAAACTAAAACATGGATATTATTATCGCCTCTGTTTTGCACATGTGGAAATTAAGTCTTAAAGGTAATGTAAGATAAAGCTCGTTCTGGAACTCCGTTAAGAATGCTCACAGAGCGTAAGTTTTCAACACACCAGTGGATAGGTTGGTGATGAATGGAGGAGTCGGGAGCAGAGTAAACCATGGGTCTCCCAGTTACTCATGTGCCCAAGAGAGATCTCTTTGAGGTTTGGTTTCCTTATCTGTTAAAGAATGATACATAGAAGTCCTTGATGAAAGTTAAATAAACCAAAGTTAGTAAGTGTGTCGAACCCACTGCCTGATATCAGGTAGGCAACATTTGCTTGACTCTGAACTTTAGAATCATCTCAAAGGCAGAAGACGAGCTGCCATTTTAGTTCAATTAAAGGCATTTTGCTTCACTAGAAAACATTTTTGTAAGTAGTGGTTGGCCATTCATATACTTGAGGTACTTGAACAATCCTATCAAGTCAGACACAGAAAAAGATAAGGTACAGCCTTATTGGGCAGGTGATCAGACTCATACATTTGTGATCATCACATATATTGAGAAGGAATTCACAGACAGCTTCAATCAATAAATAATGTTCATTTCTTCAGCTGCAAGATACGTATACAGTTGTTCATTGTATGTGTTGATTTTCTCACCATATATAAACTATTTCATAGTAACAAACAAAAATTTAATGCTAACAAAGAAAGCCCTCTCACCTGCAGTTTTCAGACTAAACATTATTTTATTTAATATTTCCTATTTTTATTTCTCTTCCAAGGGGCCTATCCAGAGGCAGACACTCTCTCAACCTTGAGCTGATCTGTCTCTGAATCGTTGTGGATAACAGTCAATATTATATGGTTTATAATTAAATCACTCTGTAGTTGTGTCATATGTGATTCTCATGTCTTTAGCTAGGATGTATGCCAGAGAACAGATACCATATCTGTCTTTTTTAGTTATTCATGGTGTGAAACACGCTTAAGAACAACCCAGATAGAGAGTTCAATGAGGGCAAGGAACCTATTTGTCTTTTCCTGTTGGATCTTTAATGCTAAGATAGCATCCGGCACGTAGGGGGCTCATGGTATATTTGCACGTTAGCTGAACTGATTGATTCCATGCTCTAGGATTTTATAAACTCTCATAATTAAGGATAAGATATTCTTGTCAAGGACTGTCATTCCTCAACTTTCGACTTTTAACATTCATGTTAATTAAGCTTAGGAAAAGAGCAGCAGATGTAAGGCATGGCTAGAGGCTATGAAATAACAACAACATCATCAGCTACAATAATAACAATGAAAGTTAATTACGCTTATCATGTGCCAGGTACTGCACTTAGTGCTTTATGTGTTATTTCATTGAGTCCTAAGGATGTGGAAATTTATTATCAAGCCCATTCACAGATGAGAAAAATGAGGCACAGGAAAGTTAAGTAACTTGCTCAAGGCCCTAAAGAAATTGCCGAGCTGGGCTTTCAGCCTGGCCATCCACCACCAGGGCCACATTCTAACCACCATGCATCGTTGTGATTCCAGGTCTGCAGATCCTAACCCAAGAGTGTTGCAAATTCTCTTTCCAAATAAGAAATGAAGATCCTAGGAGGCTTTGTGGGGGGCTTGTTTTCTTTCCTCTAGCGCTTGTTCCTAAGGGCATAAAATATTAATTCCATATCTTCTCTTGGCAGCATGATGAGGCAGTATACGATGGTTAAAGGAGGGGAGCTGGATTCAGATAGAGCAGATGAAGAGTCCTTTTTCTGCTGTTTAAAAGCTGTTTAATTTAAAAAAACGTTACGTAACTGACTAAATCACTTTCTTGTTTTATAAGTGGCAATGAGAATATCTAATAGACCTGTATACTGCTCGGCAGCACATATGCAAAATACTTAGCACAGAGTCTAATATATAACGGTAAGCTATTATTATTTTATAATCGCAATAATAATTACTGTAGAAGTAGCAAGGAGTCATTGTGTCTCTAACATGAATATGGAGCAGTGAGTGAGATTTAGATATAGATGCTGAGTAATTTAGAAAATCTTAGATTATTACTTTTCCCTCATATTTGTACAACCTTTCCAAAAAATCAACTGTTAAATAAAAATTATGTGGTTATAATGATCATATTTTCCAAAGAAAAAGAAGAAGATCATATGATCTGACCAGAGATTCTGTTTTGATGTATAAACAAAAATACATACACATAGAGCCTTACCAATCCTTAATAAAGGATTTAGTTGTGTTTTTATTGAAAAAGTCATATGGATAAGAATAAAATTGTCTCCCACTATGACTGTCTTAGAAAATCCAAGATGCAGAGCCACCGTATCTATAATGCATAGTACCAGGAAGGCAGATACCTCTCTCTGAATTCAAAGCCATTGAAGCCTACTTTGTGTAAGACATACTTTTCAGTCTCCCAAGTTCAGAAACTCTCTTCTCCCCAACTGTCTCATCATTTTTAGTGAATGTTTCATTATCCAACAACACTGTCCCTTCATTTTCTTTCTAGTTTGATTGTCTAAATTGTTCTCATTTTCTCATCCTTTAGGGAATTTCCATTCCATGGGCTTATTGCCCCATTCTCTCTTGCCTACTTTCCATTACAGTGCATGGTACTAAATTTTGTTTTTGTTTTATTCTGGTTTTGTCCCTTCCCATTCCTTTTTCTTCCCTTCCTTTCCCTACTCTTTCCTTCATGAACAGGTAAGTCCTAAAGCCATTATATTGGGCAGAGTGAGATCGGTACCTGTGCTGGAAGGAAAGGGAGGCCACAGCGGCCCAGCACAGGGAGTCAGAAGTGAAGGAGGGTGAGGAGGGTGTTGATACATGTGGTGGGAGAAGCCCAGCTGGGAGAATTGGACATCAAACAGGTAAGGGATGAGGGGTTCCCTGTAGGGGGTGACCCCGCATAACGTGTTGGAGCCCAAGTTGGGTAAGGCAGGGTTTGGAAGAGGTGAAAGATTGGTTATGTACAGGGGGATCAATGAAAAAAAAAATAAATCAAGGATAATGGGAGCCTAGTTTCTCACTCCCAAAGAAGAGAAATCAAATATCAAAAGGGAGAAAACTGAAAAGAATCCCTTCAGTTTTGGTGGATTGGAATTTGAAATATCAGTATGACTTCATGGATGTGTGCATGTGTATTGTTTGATTTCATTTATTCCTTTTCCTCAGTCCATTGAGAGGCTCTGGGTGCAGTGAGATACCAATAAAAATGAGCACAACTTATGCCCATATCTTGTTTTATGAATAAATTATCCAGTAATAGGAATAAGGGATATCTTTTTGTGCAAGAAAGAAACAAAACGCTCAAAGAATGATGGGTACATGTCGAAAAGACACAAAAGCCACTTAGGAGGGGGCTTTCTGTGCCAAAATGAGCATAATTTGAGCATCAAAATAAATAATGCTAGCAACAGATTATAAACCATTGCATAAAATAGGAAACCGTGAATCCAATTGTATATAAGTAAATGAGTAAATAATTTTGAAGAGGAAAGGAATCTTTGCATAGTTTCAAAGTAACTCTTAACAAGAAAAAGACTTAAAAAGAAAAAAAAGAGAGCTAACTTTCCAGTGGGGAAGGACCAATTACTCAGCATCATCATTTGTAATAACAAAGTGAACGTTAACAGTAAAGGAACAAATTGAAATCACTTAGATGGCAAAAGAAGAAAATAGAACCAAACATGCCTGTAATCTAATCATGAGGTAACAGCAGACAAATCCATGAGGGACATTTTGCAAAATATCTGGCCTGCGATCTTCAAAAATGTCAAAGTTATGAAGTCAAGGAAAGATAGGAAAAATTCCAAAGTTGAAAGAGACTAAAGAGACATGACAATGAAATACAACAAATGATTCTGAAAGGGATCTTTTTGCTATAAAGTCATTCTTAGGACAGTTGGTATCTGAGTACTAAATGGCGGTAATGTATCAATGTTGATTTCTGGCTTTAATGCTGACTATTGTATTGTGGTTATGTGGGAGAATGTCTTTGTTTATAGGAACAACACAAAAGTGTTGTGGGGGCATCGGGTCAGCTACTCACTCTCAAGTGGTTCAGGGAAAAAAAAATTCTTTTGCTGTCATTTTTATGGTTATAGAGAGTGTATTGAAGTGGCCAGTGGCTCTTTTCTAACCTGGAGTCTGTTAGCAGCTCTCTTTCTTTTTCTCTCCCTCTCTCTTTCTCCCTGTCTCTCTCTTTGGAGTTGGGCAAATAGGTAAATCTCCAATCAAAACTCAGTTCTGCCACTTTTAAGTTGTGTGACTTGAATAAGAAAATAATCTTTCCTAATTCAATATTTTAATCTATAAATTGAGGATAATAGTAGATGAAAAGGGATTATTAGCCCAGTATTCAGCCCATGTTAATCACTAAGTAAAATCAGGTGTGCCATTATGGTCACCATTGTTGTTCAAGTATTTCTGTGTCAGACTGAATAGATCTATCTTACCCTTTTCAACAATTTTTAATATTCGATTATTTTATTTATTTTTTTTTTGAGGAAGATGAGCCCTGAGCTAACATCTGCTACCAATCCTCCTCTTTTTGCTGAGGAAGACTGGCCCTGAGCTAACGTCCATACCCACCTTCCTCTACTTTATATGTGGGATGCCTGCCACGGTATGACTTGCCAAGTAGTGCCATGTCTGCACCCGGGATCCGAATCGGTGAACCCTGGGCCGCCGAAGTGGAACGTGTACACTTAACCGCTGAGCCACCGGGCTGGCCCTCAGTTATTTTGATATACATTCTTCATCTATATGTATTTTTATTATGCATATATTTATAAATTATTTTTGATGTACTTTAGATTGTTTTCAAATTTGTTGCTCTTGTGTGCAGCATTACAATGGATGTGTCTGAGTCTCTATCTTTTTTTTGTTCACTTGTTCACTCATTTCCTTAGGACACAATCCTGGAACAAACTAGAACTTTTGGATGAAAACATGCTAGTCTAATTAAAATGGGGGTTAGCAAATTTTTTATGTAAGGAGACCTAATTTTTAGGTTCTTCATGCCATATAGTCTTTGTCACAACTACTCAGCTCTGTCACTTTACAAAAGCGGTCATAAATAAATGAATGTAATGTATTCCCATAAAACTTATTTACAAAATCAGGTAGTGGGCTGTATTTGTTCATTATTAAAATCAAGAAAGGAAAGATTTCTCTAGTATTTTTAGTTTCAAAATACTGCAAATCAGGAGGAATCAACTTTCATTTTACAATAACCTGGATACAGAAATTCTACAGGGTGGCAGGGAAGTCAATGGCCAGAGACGGACACATGTTTGTGCTGATCTGGCAGCCTGACTGTCATCTCAGCCCCACATCAATGCTGCTCCTGACCGCACTGACCCACAGGCAGAGGAAAGCAAGGTAATGGTGCTTCCCTCTCTAATGTGGAAAAGCAATCAGCTTCTAATGGATTTTATGCATCGTTTTAAAATGGGAGAAAGGAGTATGTAGGACATCAGGTGCTGCTGGTGTGGCTTTACAAAAAATGGGAGGCTGTATGTTTAACTGCCGTCTGAAATGGCAGGGATTACAGTCTCTAGTTTGGCAAAGTTAAGCCTTGCTACAAGTCTTTCTCTGATACTTTCTTGTATGTTTCAATGAGCCATCTGGTGATTACCTGTCTCTTTCTGTCTTAGGATGGTTTGTATTTCCCAGCTGATATTTAGGCTTTATGGGAGTCCATAGGCACTTTTCTGATCGAAGGACGCTGGGTATGGAGGAGGGATCCAAGCAGGGATATGTCTGATGCAGCCTGGACTGACAGCGCCTGTGGGCAGGAGGTCAAAGGTTGCTGAGAAGGGGCCTGCCTTCCCACGACAGATGGAACTGAGTTAGCATTCCCCTTTCACACAATGTGTGTTGTTGCAGGGACTGGAGGCTCCTAGAACGATGAGGGATTGTACTTCACTGAAAAAAATCTTTTTTGTAGAAGCTATGTTCAGAATGTCCATTCTGGAGCTAGGCTAAAGATGTCAGCGAGATAATTTCACAATTAACTATAATATTAAGCCCCAAAAAGCAAAAACAGCACTTACATAGGAGCTACTATTTGCCAAGAACTGTTCTAAGCTCTTTACATATATTAACTCATTTGTTTCCCACAACAACCTTGTGGAATAGACGCTTTTCTAACACTCATTTGAGAGTTGCAGAACCTGAGGCAAAGAGTGGTTAAATGACTGCGCAAAGTTACTTACATGGACTGTAAAAATGAAAATGCCTGCACTGATGTTGGAACCCAGGTGGTCTGGCCACAGAGTCAAATTCTTATACTGAGCCACATGACTTCAATAAAATGGCTTACTATTAAATTAGACAGGCCTTAAATTATCACAGGAGCCCCAAAGGCCACACACATCTCATGAAAATAGGGTCCTGGCACAGCCAATGACTAACATTTGGGAACACCATACATGTGGGCTTTCAATGCCATGCTATAGAATCTACATTTCATTCTCCCACATTTCTTGCAAGGTAATTCCTATTTCTGTTCTCATTTGGCAGATGATGGTCACAGGGCTCAGAGATGCTAAGTTTGTCTTTCTAGATCAAACCATCACTAAGTGATTGGGCTGGCATTCATAGGCAAATCTGTCTACAAAACCCAAAATCTTAACAAATATCTTATACAATTTCAGAGATCAAATAATGGGAAGAGCACTGGATTAGAATTAAGATATCTAAATTTTAGAGCCAGCGCTTCTGTTGCATCACTAGGAGACAGTGGGTAAGTCATTGCCTTTCTCTGGGCCTAAGTTTCCTCCTGTATCAAATGAGGGGATTCATCTTAGTTACAGTTCTTTCCACTCAAAATGATATTGTATGATTTTGTGATTTTTTTTAATGTCAAAATATGCATGAACACCTTTTAGAATTCTTAGTTATCTTAAGATATATCACAGTCCCCAGAGCTTAGTGTAAATAAAGAAAAGAAATTTAGATGAACATTACTTTCAGTCTTTGGGATAAAACATTAAAATCTTAACTATAGAACACCTACTTTTCCTTTTTTTTTTTGAGGAAGATTAGTCCTGAGCTAGCATCTGTTGCCAATCCTCCTCTTTTTGCTGAGGAAGACTGGCCCTGAGCTAACATCCGTACCCATCTTCCTCTACTTTATATGTGGGACACCTACCACAGCATGGCGTGCCAAGCGGTGCCATATCCGCACCTGGGATCCGAACTGGGGAACCCTGGTCCACCGAAGTGGAATGTGTGCACTTAACCACTGCACCACCGGGACAGCCCTTAGAACACCTACTTTTGAAAAATAAACTAATGCCAATCTTTGATAGAAATCATGTTGATTTCCTTAGGCCTCCTTTTTCACATCTATGCTCCGGCCATGTGAATGTCAGGGCTCAAAGCCTCTTTTCTTGGATGCCCCACGTGTGACATACACAGTCTAAGACTACAGGAATTCAGAACTCTCTTGCGCCAGGCTGCCATGCAAATACTGAACTGTGTTTCAAGGTGTCCTTCAATGCTGAGTTTCCTATCTGTTTGTTCCAGGCATATCATTGAGAAATGAAGAGTGAGTGGACTATCATGTGGCTCTTCACTCTGCCTTTTGCAGGATCCCATTAACTCAAATGCTCTGAATCCTCAGGGTCACTTCCAATTCCCAGCTAAATGTGATATTGTCATAGAAAAGCTTTCACCGAGATCCTTCTAGGTCCATCTCATTTTAAATCTCTGTCTCTCTTCCTTAGTACCCCCACTTCCCAATACACACACCTCAATAATATGTCTAGAACTCTATGGATTGTTGAAACCTGAAAAGTAAATCTTATTCCTTACACCATTTGAATCTAAACAGTTTCTTGGACTTATTCTCTCTCTCTTTTCTCATTATTATGTGTTTCCAACACAGTTATTTGACATGCAGTCCTTCTCTGCTAAATGTCCATGACATAAAGCCTGAAAATGCTAGATAGTCCACTTGCTTTCTCAGGATTCCTTAGTTTTAGGACATAAATATGTGATCTAATCCATGCAATGGGTCCCCAGGAAAAATATACAATGGTGGCGGATGGGAGGGTCTCTGGAAAAGAGATGTACAAGGAGATTTTCCACTTTCTTCCTTCAGACATGGTTAGGCAAATAAATGATGCATGGAACAGTGGCAGCCATTTTGTGATCATGAGGGGATAAGCCTGAACACTAAGGCCAACATGCTAAAGATGCTGAGTGATAAGATGGAAGCACCTGGGTCATAGATGCCATCACTGTGCTTCCTCATTAACTAAATCTAGAACTCTATGGATTTTTTAATTGAAATGATGAAAGCACTGAAGACAGTTGAATTGATCATTCTATGAGTTTCAGCCAAAAGCTTTTGGATACATTATGCAAATCTAAAATACACACTTGCAAACTTTTTACATCCTTTTGTCTGATTTAACATGCTTATTTCACGGTCCTGGCAGAAGTGTTATTTCGGAAGGACACTAGATGGCAATATATGCTCCATCATTTATGATGGGGGAAGGGAATTTAAGACTGAACTGTCAAAAGCACACAAAATGCTCAACTTAAATGTCAAAATACATCAGAGTTTTATTTATTTTATAGTTCTGTAAAAATTATTCTTTTTTAATTAAGATAGAAATAAAAACAAAGGAAATGTTTGAGCGCTAGAAATCATTGGACAGGGATCTCTAATCTCTCCCTGGTTTAGGGAGCAAAGAATGCTCTGTCTTAGAAGACTGTGTCCAGACAAACCTCATTTACCCCCTGCTATTTATGTCAGGCAGGCTACAGTGTCTGTGGCACAGATGGTAATCCAGGTGAGCCATGTGTAAGGTAAATATGTCTCAATCTGGGAAGAATTACATTTTCTTTAGGGTCTAGAGAAAAGTCATTTCAGAAATGTTAACCGTACGTTCAAATTTATAGCCTTAAGCTTTTGCCCAAATATCATTCTTTAGATAATTTATTTTTATTTCTAAAAGATAGTCTGAAACTTTGCAATTGTTTTCATTCTTGACAGGAATTTGCATGTGAACTTACCTCTGTGCCTTAATACATCACTAAAATGCTGTTATAGAAAATATATCTTCCCCTAAATAAGTTTATGCATCGTATCAGCTGCTGTTTGGGGCCTCTGATATTATAAATGGTACATCAAATGTCACTTGTTATTATCAGAAGACATTTTTGTGTGTGTTTGTGGGATAATATCTATGTATTTATTTTCAGAATTTGCCTCATACACCCATCATCCTTTAGGTCCATTTGTGAATTCCCTAGCAATTACAGTCAATCTTTTCAGATACACTGTTGCATGTTGATAGAATGATAACTTTTTGAACCCAATTAGTGATTTATTTTAGTGGAATGAAATTTAAAAGAGAGATATATGCATATGTTAAAAGAACATGGACTTGAGAGATGGAATGGAAAGTTAGTGCATTATTTACTTTGAGCCCCAGTGGCTGAGCTGCTGTTTTTGGTGGCAGCTCCTATCTAATTGCTTTCATTGGCACGTCATTCTCCTGTTGAAAAGTAAACAACTAGTTTCAAAATGTCTTCCTCTATAATTAGTGAGGAATTAATTTGCTTTAAATCTTAAGACAAGCAAAAGCAAGAGAATCTTTATTTTAAACATATTTAGAATAACAATGTTTGAAGTTATGAAATAAGTGTGTGCCTTTGTAAATATTTTAGAGGCAGACATGCAACTGGTTTTCATGGTATTACTCTTCTCTCTGATGCAAAAAAATAATAACTTTTTTTTTCAAAATAATATAGTCTCATTTTCTGATTAAGAAATTGTGGGAAATTGAGACCAGATGCTAAAATTCTTTGGCAGTTTCAATGTCCTCCCCAGGGAGATTTATGAGAGGCAAAGTATCAGTATAAGACATTTTGAGAGTACTCCTAAGAGGATCAGTCTTGGATGGAGGCATATTTATACTTTTCATCAGTAATTGAATTAGTGGACTGATTTCTGAGTTTGAGATTACTGAAGGATTTCTTACACAGGAACTTCATCCAAAACATTCTGTTCAATGAATATTCAATAGAAAGTGAATCTCCTCATACCCAACTGAATAGATCAGTGACAGAACTGAAGTCAGACAACATTTCTCACGCGGGGATAAAAATAACTAAAATTTTGTGAGAGTCACCCACTAGGTGACAAGAGCTTAAAGTAAATTATGTCTAACCACCACAACACTTTAAGATAACTATTTCCTCCCAGTTTACAGAGGTGAAAATGAAGTCCAGAGAGGTTAAGTAACTTGTGAATAATGGAATTTGTCTTAAACCATGCAGACCAGTTAATCATTGTATAATTCTCCAAATACAAAGCACATGCGCACAGACACACACACACACGCAATACAAGAAAGACCGCAGAGTTGGGCTCATTTTAAGTTATTGCTTTTCTAATTATTTGTGATAAGGAACTATGTTCCCTAATCCATGGTAGGTCAATAATCTACATTTGGAGAACTAAAGAGTTCATTCAACATTTCCTAGAACATAGCAGATGCTTAATGAACATTTGGCAAAAGATTGAATAGATGCAACGTCATTGCATTAAGCTTTCATTTGTGGCATATAAACCACTTATTGACACTGTACAAAAGCAGTATGTCGGTGTTTTGAAGTACTATTAAAAATGTGGTTCACAGAGATGCTTCAATCTGATAAGTGTAGAGAGGAAGAAATAATCTTGTATTTTCTAATTTCCAGCAGAGATTAAAATTATTCCCAAAGACATATTGAACTTTAGATGCGATTTGCGAATACAACTCAGCATGAAATCTTTTGAGAAAAGTCATTACATTCTATTCCTCCAAAAGCATTTGTGTGAAGACACTGAATGCTTCCCTGTCCTTAAGTCTCTTTTTAGAATATTTATTTTACAAAACTGTAGTAAGAAAAAGAAAAAAAACCTGTCCAATGGAACAATGCTTATGTTCCAAAATTATTAGATTTTTAAAATTTCTAAAATTCTCCACTTGGAAAATGATTTGAAATTTAATTATCCAAGGCACTGTGGTTTTATTAATACTGATAAAATAGAAGAATAGATTCCTCTGAGAAATTCAAAATCAGCCTTATTCAGTAGCAACAGCTCAGTAGTTTCTATACAATAAATAAAGTTAATTGTAGTTTGGGAAAATGAGAAGCACATAATGAAGCATCTGTTTTAGACAGATTCTCAAGTCAGACACTATTTCTGCCTAGCTGAAAAAAATAGTGAAGAAACTATTCCACTCATTTTTGATAAAATGTTAATCTAGTGCCTGTTTATGAAATTGTGAATATTTGTTGCAGAAAGTTAATATTTGTGATTTTTTTACTCAACAGTATGGTTGAACAATAAAATTACCTTGCCTCAGAATGCAGTTATTTGCATTAGACTGCTGGTCATGCACACAAAAGATTTATATTTCATTTTAAGACTATTAGTTTTTATAATATGAAATACATGAAAAAACGTATTAAAAAAACCAGTATTCTTTCTTTTTCCTTTATAATTACCAAGTTATCAGTTTTCCTTTCTGGGTGAATGAAAATAAATTAAATAAGCTAATGTTTTGTTCCTTTGAATCATCTTTAATAACAAGGATTTCTTGAGTTATAAACCATATTTAAGGACTACATGGGCTAGGGGTCAGAGAGAGGTGGAAACCCTATTCTCAAGGGGCATTTACCTTGTGGTGACAGAGCTGTTACCTGGTGGGGCTTGTTCTTCAATTCTGGCAGGAGACAAGCCCCCTGTTCTCTGCTCTGAAAACCTGGAGCTTGTCCTCTGTGCCGGACTCTAGGCTCTTCTCAGTCCCCAGTTAGAAATATCTCTTTAGAATTCTTCATGGTGCTCCTTGTTCTTGAGCACTTAGTTTTATAGTCCCTCGTAGAAGTTTATATAGGTATCTCAAGACATCCTCAAGTAACTCCCTCATTAAACTCCCTGACTAGGAGTTTAATTTTTTACCTCCAGATCCTTACAGACTTGTGGAAAGAAGCCCATCTGCATTCTTTATCAAATTAAATTTGGATGCATATGGCCTGGTAATGAGGGAAGGTCTCGACTCAGAGAGGGGAGATGGATTGAACACTGAATATTGATTTGTGAACACCCCACACAGGATTGTCCTCATCCTTGAGGAACCTCCCTCCTCTCATCTCTGCTGCCAGGTGAGGACTCTCCTCCCTGAGCAGCCTCTAAGGTTGGAGTTTGATTTTGTAAGATGTGGCAGAATGCTTATATTTTTGAATTTCTTTTAAAGATGGCACCAGTACAGTGCTAATAAGCCAACCCACAAGAATATAAAAAGTAAAGAGGGAGAGGTTTTTCATTTAGAGTAAACAGTTTTCTTTTTAATTAAAACCAATTAACAGGTCTTTTCTGGGAAAGAGAAAAATCACCTTTGTCAGAGAGTGAGTCATAACATCTTAAAGGTTATATTTGTTAGGAATCTCTTTGGCTGCAAGGAGCAGCAATTCTTACTGTTCCCAAAATGGCTTAGACATTTAAAATATTCTTTTTCTTGAACAAAAAGGATTCTAGATGTCAGCAGTGCAAAGCTGGTACAGTTGCTTAGTGATACCATCAAGGATCTTTCTCTGTCTGCTCATTCTTGGTATTTTGGCTTTTTATCCCTATGGCTGTCATCTCATGGTTCTTGATGGCTGTTGTTGGCAAATGAATGGTGGATCAGCCACCCAAAGTGTCTGCCAGAGAGGGAGATGTGTGAATTCTCCTCAGCTCATTTTTGACATGTCACTAACATAACTTAGCACCACATGCTTTGATGACTTCCATACAATTTAGGACTTTTCTGTCCTTTAATATCTAATGTTTTCCTTACAAAATTTTGGGATAATTTTTGTTAAGAGTCTCAAATCCTCTCAAAACTGTACTCAGTTATCAATGCCTCTGCCAACATTTACTTATAAAATCACCCAAGTAAAAGAATTCCAAAGAGCTTATATTGTTAGTGTTTGTGTTTTCTTTCCATATGGTTTATTTTTATGATTCTTCCTCTGAAGGCCAATTCAGTCATTTTGGTAAAAATCATCACAAGAGCTGTTTGCTGTTTTGTGTTCTGTTTCTCTGATGGACTTTTTGCCATCTGTCTTTGTCTGTAATTCTCATTTGAGCATTTCTAAGTTCCCAGTGTTGTTATGTGTGCCCACCCTGGGCACCAAAACATTTATCGACTTGAGACTGACTCAAAAGTCATTTATTTAGAAGGAAACTCCCACTTGTTGACTGAATTCTCTTCCTGGGAACGCTCTCTCTCAACAATGAAGATGTGGGATGTTGGAGTTGCCAGCTAAACCTTAACTGTGCTGCAGTGTCAGGAGTGAATCGATCCCTTGAATTAGCTGAAATCTTCTCCTCCTTCCCCGGGAACTTGTTACTCCATTCCGTGGCCACCTCCTGCTCTGCCTCATTCTCCCTCCAGTCTCTGTGTTCCCTGCCTGAGTGGATGGGCTTTGATTGAGTGATCACACCTGTTGCTCTGTCCGCTCTTGAATTTGAATGTCAGTGGATATCAGAGGGCAATGGGAAGACAGCAGTAGTAACATTTCTTTCATTGGTTTGTCCCCTTGGGGTTTCAGACTTCTCTTGGGTCCAAAATATACTGGAAAACATATTTCATAATGTAACAATAAACTTAAGAACCATGGAAAAAATCTCTCCCCTAACCAAATAAACAAAAAGCCAAAAACAACCCAGAATCTGTGAAAGGCCAAGGAATGCCCTTTTTGTGAATTAAAACAGCCAAAAGTGGTGAGCAAATGCAGTAAGAGAAGGAAGCTTTTCTTATGAAAGGTCTGAATCAGTTTTTAAGTTAATCAACGCGCAGGCAGAGTCAGCTGTTCCGGTCCCCCCCACAGACTTTTCCATCACCCAGCTTCCTGCCCCAGCCCCATCCACCCTGTTCTCCTCTTCCACAGCTCCAGACCCAGAGAGGCCAGGTGTTAGGAGGCCCTGGTTTGAGGATGTGGTCGAGAGTCAACAGTTTAACTTAAAGCCATAGGCAGTCTAGGAAGTGTATCTCTGAGAATCCAGGAGGTGGGTTAGAGAAGCCCTGGAAATAGCACTGAGGCTGGGGCCACAAGGGAGGCAGCAGAAGGCAGTTAGAAAGAGCAAAGGGCTTTGCATCAGGGTGACCAAGGTTCAAATCCTGACTCCACCAGTGCCTGCTGAGACCTTGGCCAAGCGACCTAAACTCTCTAAGTTTCAGTTTCTTCGTGTCTTTCTAGAAATCATGGGGGAAATAATACCTCCTGCAGAATTTCAAAGAGGATCTAATGACTTAAGAAAATGTGAACAAAATGCCTGGTACATGATGACAAAATGGTAGCCATCGTTATAAAATACCTGAAGCATGAACAGAAGCTTATGATCTGGGTGTATTGTATAAATAATGGGGTCAGCCAGGCAGGTGTGATTTTCATTTCTGTGTTTAATGCTCCAGGACAGATTTCTCTGTACTGAGGGGGGAAATCAGTTGCTCGGTAAATCCTCGCTGGAGACTCTCCTATTCTCCGTGTGAAAGGTAACAGTGTGAAGACTCTACAAACACCATTATTTTGAAGTGTTTGATTAAGTATACATTAATTATTCATTAAGTAATATTTTCATTGATGAAGTATGTGTGTTATTTCCTTTATCTCATTTTTTCTCACAAATTTGTTGGTTTTAATTGTAATCACTTTATAATTACTGTATTTTTGCATTAATTATATCACATCAAGCTGTTAACAATATTATTCAGAATAAAACTAACCAAATCATAAACACACAGCCCACAGTGTGCCTAAAATACCTTGTTTCTTGCCTCCATTTTTTTTTCTTTTTTATTTCCTAACACATTCGAAAAGGCTTCTCAATGACTTAGTTGCTTTTCAGTCTCATTTCTGAAAAATGTATGCCTCTGAAGAGGCACACAGCACCCACAAATGTCTTATGGAACCTTATTTCCTAGACACAACCTTCTCTCACCTACCAACAACCTGGACTCATCACTCATTGGTCTTTCCAGTAAAAGGAGTATTGATGATATTAGGGGACGTTCCCCAGAACTCGATTCTTGCCAGAAAATGTAACTCTCCATGTCTGTCATTCCACATACAAATTTTACTATCTAAGTCTGGATTTGTTTTAGAAAAAAAATTGTTATTTTATGGGTCTGACGCCTGTCAGATGAGCATTATATGTAGAAACCCATCACCATTCTTTGAGTGAGGCAACACATTAAACCATTTAAGAGACAATTTTCAACAAAACCTTCTGTTTTTCACTTTTTTTTTTTTAAAGATTGGCACCTGAGCTAACAACTGTTGCCAATCTTTTTTTTTTTTTTTCTGCTTTATCTCCCCAAATCCCCCTGGTACATAGTTGTATATCTTAGTTGCAGGTCCTTGTAGTTGTGACATGTGGGACAACATGGCCTGACGAATGCTGCCATGTCCACGCCCAGGATCCGAACCAGCGAAACCCTGGGCCGCAGCTGCTGCAGCAGAGCACGCGAACTTAAGCACTTGGCCAGGGGGCCAGCCCCTGTTTTTCATTTTGTAATTTTTTTCAAATATGTCAAAAAATGTTTGACATTTAAATCCTAGAACAGAAAATCACGTCCTAGAGTCAGTATGTCTCTCAATTTTCCCTTTGTGTGTGTGTTAAAAATCAAAATACTTATAACAAAATACAGGAAATCCTCTCCACTGCTTCTTATTCTCCAGTTCTCCTCCCCAGAGGCAATCTCTTTTTATTTATTTTAGTGGTTTATTTAGATGTTTTCTCTGTATTTCTAAATAACATATTTATAATGATTTTTTAACAAACTTTCTTGTTTTGTCACATTTACACAGTATCCTTTGATATAATAATAAAGATATTCTCATACAGCACCTTGTCTTCACTTAGCCTCTCCCATTCTCCCAAGAGATATATCCCAAATATTTTTGGGATAAATATTCACTGTATACATTATTGTGACTATGTATGCATTGCTCATTGCAGATGCATAATCATATTCTTCTCTTATGGAACTTTTTGTTTTTCCTTAACTAATATGTCATTTTGATCGGTTCCATAAGTTCGTTGTCTATAATTGAGTTCCATTGCGTCTATTAAATGTCTGTTGATAACATTTTCCCCCAAACACTGAAATATATCTAACATTTAATCTTTTTTTTAAAACTTTCCCTGGAGTCCTCTATAGGGTCCTCGATTCACCTATTGCAATCTGGCTGCTCTGTTTGTTTCGCAGCTGGTGGTCCCTGGATTCCATATCTTCCTCTTTGTTGGTAGACTTCCTTTATTTTGGTGGGTAATAGCTCTTCAGTAGATTCCTCAGAAAAGATGTATTGGAGCAAAATACAAAGTCGTTATCTGCATGAAATGTTTATTTTCATATCTGATTGAGAGCTAAGCTGAATAAGTAATTCTAAGCTAAAAGTAATTTTCCTTCAAACGATATGCTAAATATTATAACTGCAAGTTCTTTTTTTTCTTTTCTCCCCAAAGCCCCAGTACATAGTTGTACATCCCAGTTGTAAGTCCTTCTAGTTCTGCTATGTGGGATGCCACCACAGCATGGCTTGATGAGCAGTATGTAGGTCAGTGCACAGGATCTGAACCGGTGAACCCCAGGTTGCTGAAGTGGAGCACACAAACTTAACCACTTCGCCACAGGGCCAGCCCCCATAACTGCAAGTTCTTTGCTAATCCTTCCATGGAAACGGACAGTCTAATTACTCTCTCCCTGAATCTGGGCTGGCCTTAGAGACTCGCATGACAAAATATATTTTGGGTATTCTGAAGTTTGGTCATTAAAATCCTTGAGACTTCCACCTAGTCCTCTTTAAAACCTTGCTTTAGGGGAGCAGTTCCCTGAGATCACCATGTCCTGAAGAAGCCCAAGGTAGCCATGTAAAGAGGCTGCCTGGAAAGAGATGCTTGTGTAGTCCACAGCTGATCCAATCGGTCCAGCCCAGATCCCAGACATTGAATGAAGAAGCCACTTTGAAGATTTCTAGCCCTGTATATGTTACTGGAGAAACAAAACAAAATAAACAGTCCATCCAACAAAATAAACTGAGGTCCTAGACTCATGACCCCTGTCGACCTATTTCAGCTATTTTCAGCTGTTTGAGCCCCCTGGCTGAGGCCTCGGTCATCTTGAGAAGAGAAGAGCCATCACCTCTGTGTCCTGCTATAAATTTGTAGGCATATCACATGGCTTTTGCTTTATGCCACTGAGTTTTAGGGAGGTTTCTTACTCAGCAGTTGATTGAGAGCCTACCTCTGTTGTCTTCTACCACTCAATGCTGTGATTGGAAGTTAGATACCATTCTGAGTGCCTATTCTTTTGGCCTCTCTGAAAACATTTAGGATTTCTCAATATTCTGGGATTTTGAAATTGCACAAAGATGCACCTTGGTTTTTGCATTCCATTCATTGTGCTGAGCACTTGATGGACTGGTTCAAAATGAAAACAGGTGATTTTTATTCTTCATTCTGTTAATGTGGTGTATCGCATTAATTGATTTTCATATGTTGGACCATCCCTGCATCCCAGGGATGAATCCCACTTGGTCATGATGTATGATCCTTTTATTGTGCTGTTGAATTTGGTTTGCTAGTATTTTTTGAGGATTTTTGCATCTATGATCGTTAGGGATATTGGTGTATAGTTTTCTTTTCTTGTGGTTTCTTTGCTTGGCTTTGGTGTCAGAGTAATTCTGGCCTCATAAGATGCCTCTGGAAGTGTTCCCTACTCTTCAGTTTTTTTGGAAGAGTATAAGAAGGGCTGGAATTAATTCTTCTTTGAATGCTTACTAGAATCCCCCAGTGAACCCATCTGGTTCTGGGCTTTTCTTTGTTGGGAGACTTTTGACTACTGATTCAATCTCCTTACTAGTTATAAGTCTGTTTAGACTTTTTATTTCCTCATGATTCAGTCATGTATGTTGTATGTTTCTAGGAATTTATCCATTTCTCCTAGGTTATCCACTTCATTGGCATATAATTGTTTATAGTTGTTTCTCGAGATTCTCTTTATTTCTGTGGTATCAGTGGTAATGTCTCCTCTTCACTTCTGATTTTATTTAGTTGGGCTGTCTCTCTTTTTTTCTTAGTCTAGCTAAAGGTTTGTCAGTTTTGTTTATGTTTTCGAAAACAGTTTTAAAACTCATATGGAACTACAAAAGAAACTCAAATAGCCAAAAAAATCTTGAAAATGAAGAACAAACCTGGAGGCATATGTGTCCTGATTTCAAGCTATATTACAAAGCTATAGTTATCAAAATGCATGGTACTGCCATAAATACAGACACATAGACTAATGGAACAGAATTGAGAGCCCAGAAATAAATCCATGCATATATGGTCAACTAACATTTGACGTGGAAGCCAAAAATACTCATTGGGAAAGGACAGTTTCTTCAGTAAGTGCTGTTAGGAAAACTGGATATTCACATGCAAAAGAATAAAATTGGACCCCTATCTTACATCACTCAAAAAAATTAACTCTAAATGGATTAAAGGCTTAAATGTAAGACCTGAAACTGTAAAACTCCTAGAAGAAAACATAGGGGAAAACCTCCTTGACATCAGTCTTGGCAATGTTTTCATGGAAACGACATCAAAAGCATAAGAAAGAAAAGCAAAATTAGCCATGTAACTATGTCAAACTAAAAATCTTCTATAGAGCAAAGAGAACAATCAACATAGTAAAAAGGCAACCTACAGATTGGGAGAAAACATTTGCAAACCAAAATCTGATAAGGGGTGAATTTCCTAAATATATAATAAACTCCTATATTTAGTAGCAAAAATAACTAACTGAATTAAAAAATGGGCTAAAGATTTGAATAGGCATTTCTCCAAAGAAGTTATAAAAATGGCCAGCATATAACACTTTTATATGAAAAGATGCACAACATCACTAATCATCAGGGAAATTCAAATCAAAACCACAATGAGATATCATCTCATATCTGTGAGGATGGCTATTACCAAAGAAACTAAAGGCACGTTGGTGAGGATGTGGAGAAATTGGAACCCTTCTACACTGTTGGTAGGAGTGCAAAATGCAGCTGCTATGGAAAACAATATGGAGGTTCCTTAAAAAGTTAAAAATTGAACTACCATATAATCCAGCAGTCTCGTTTTTGGGTATCTATCCACAAAAGTTGAAATCAGAATCTCAAAGAGATATTACCACTCCCATGTCCATTGCAACACTATTCATAATAGCCAAGATGTGGAAACAACCTAAATTTTCCTCGACAGATGAATGGATCAAGAAAATGTGGTCTATACATACAAATAGAATATTATTCAGCCTTTAAAAAGAAGGGAATTCTGCAATGTGTAACAGCATAGATGAGCCTGGAGGACATTGTGCTAAGTGAAATAAGCCAGTCACAGAAGGACAAATACTGCATGATTCCACTTACATGAAGTGTCTAAAACAGTCAAACTCAAAGAAACGAAGAATAGAATGGCAGTTGCCAAGGGCTGGGAAGAGGGGGAAACGAGGAGTTGCTAATCAATGTGTACAAAATTTCAATTATGCAAGATGACTTAGTTCTAGAGACTTAAAACACAGCATTATGCCCATAGATAAAATACTGCATTGAACACTTAAACATCTGTTAAGAGGGTAGAGTTCGTGCTAAATGTTCTTACATAAACAAACAGATGAACTAAAACTAAAAACAAATTGTAAACAGATGTTGGTCAGTTCAGGGAAATTCTCTGATTAATTTTTCTTGTTTGTTGTGATTTTAAATTAGAAATTCATTAATGTTTTCATTCCATTTATGTCCATTTGAAAAATAAAATTATTCACTTCCATTCTTCCTTGCTTGATCTTCTGCAGATGCTTTTTGGTGTGATCAAAATGGTAGCCAAAAAGTCATCACCCTATGTTAAACTCACTTCCATCTTCATGTCTTGGCTCAGTTCGCTTCTATTTTTCCCTTTGCCTGATCCAAATACTATTAGTCAACAAGGCTCAACTCAAGCCTCATGTCCTTAGAAGAGCTTCCTACTATTTTATTTATTTATTTATTTATTTTCTATTCTTTGCTCTCTTTTTTCCTGAATTCCTGAAGTCAGTATTTCATATTTCATATTTATCACTGTTATACGCATGGAAGTAAACAGTTCCACATCAACGTTGCCCAACAGAAATCTAATCAAAGCCAAATATGTAATTTAAATTTTCTAGTAGTCACCATGAAAAAGAAATGAGTTCTTTATACATTTTTAAAATTAACCCCTTATTGCATATATGATTTGCAAATATTTTCTCCCAGTTAGTGTCTTTTCATTTTGTTGATGGTTTCCTTTGCTGTGTAGAAGCTTTTTAGTTTGATGTAATGTCACTTGTTTATTTTTTCATTTTGTTTACCTTGCCTAAGGAGACATGGTATTCAAAAAAATACTGCTAAGACTGATGTCAAAGAACGTACTGCCTGTGCTTCCTTCTAGGAGTTTTATGGTTTCAGGTCCTAGCTTCAAGTCTTTCATCCATTTTGAGTTAATTTTTGTGTATGGTGTATAATGATCTACGTTCATTCTTTGGCATGTGGCTGTCCAGTTTTCCCAATACAATTTATTGAAGAGACTTTCCTTTCTCCATTGTATGTTCTTGGCTCCTTTGTCAAAGATTAGCTGTCCATAGGTGTGTGGTGTTATTTCTGGACTCTCAATTCTGTTCCATTGATCTGTCTGTCCAAAGAACATGAAAACACTAATTCAAAAAAATATATGCACCCCTATGTTCATTGCAGCGTTATTCACAATAGCCAAGACTTGGAAGCAATCTAGGTGCCCATCAATGGATGAATGGATAAAGAAGATGTGGTATATGTATACACCCCGGAATACTACTCACCCATAAAAAAAGACAAAATGATGCCATTTGTGACAACATGGATGGACCCTGAGGGTATTATGCTAAGTGAAAAAAGTCACACAGAGAAAGATAAATATCGTATGATTTCACTCATATGTGGAAGATAAACAAACAAAAAAACACATGGATATGGAGAACAAATTGGTGGTTGCCAGAGGGGATGGGGGTGAGCAGAGGGCAGAAGGGGTAAAGGGGATATGTATCTGGTGATGCATGGAAGCTAGATTTTTGGTGGTGAACACAGTGCAGCCTATACAGAAGCCAAAATATAATGATGTACACCTGAAATTTATACAATGTTATAAACCAATGTGACCTCAATAAAATAATTTAAAAAAAGAAATAGGTGAAAATAATTTTAATCAATTTTTTATTTAAACCAATATATCTAAAAAAATAAAATGTTATCATTTCAACCTGTGATTAATATAAAAATATTGATTCGACATTTTGCATTCTTTTTTGTATGAAGTCTTCAAAATAAAGTATGTATTTTGTACTTACAGAACATTTCATAATGTGTTCTAGATAGCACTCTTTAGAGTTATTGATAATTTGCTGTATCTAAGTAAATTTATTTAGATGTTATAAAATTTGTGTAAGTTTTATCATGTTCTGATGTTGAAATCTTGCTTCTCCTGAACTTTCTTTGCTAATTAATGGTTGCTTAGCAACTGCAAGTTCTTTAATACATTTGGCAAGTGTTACATCAGACTTGTCAGTTTTATATTTCCAACTACAATATGAAATTTTTGCTTCTGCTGTATCCCCTTAGTACCTGGCATGATGTTGAGAACATGATCGGTATTGGAAAATCTTTGATTTCTTTTTTCTCTCTCTGTCACTTCCTCATTACTTTCACTTTGTTCCAAAAAAGCATTTCAAACCACTTAAACAGCATAACATAAACTGATGTCAACGCTGTTGGTAATTATAGTAATTAGAATATTTTAGAACTTTAATTTAGAACTTCAATGTCATAAATAATATAATTTTCATCAAGGTACTTTCAGTTGAAGTGCTTGGTAGCCATTTCTTCTCCAGGAAAAACAGTACCAGTTGCTTGAGACTTTTTCGAGGAAACATTTGTAAACATTCCAAACTAAAGATGTTTCCTTTGTGAATTATTAAAAAAAACCCCACAAAACATAAAATTATGCTCTTACACACTTATGGTGATTGTAATATATTCAGCCTCAATGAAAAAATTCTTTAATCAGTTTCAATGTTCTCATTGAGCTGCAATCTTTGTTATTGTTCCTTCAGAACAATGGATGCCATCGAACATATCAAAGTGTTAAGAAGACATTTATTTCCATTGGGCTTTTGAGCCAGATGAGACTTTGTAATTGATTCTATTTTAACTGTTAATTACATTTTAGCTTAAATGTACTTTTAAGCATAGCTTTAATGTATCTCCCCACTAAGGAACTATGATGTTTTAATTTTTAAAGAAATGCACGTTATAAAAATGCATCCAGAATGTTCTTGGATAGAATCATTAAACGTTCTATTTATATTATTTTAAACTCATTTATTGCACTTTAATTCTGTGGAGTTTAAAGCAGTCAGGCACAAGATGTGATTGCAAATTGTCCAGGTCCCGTTTTCAAGCCCTGTAACAGAATTTGTGGCAGTAAAATAAATTTACAAAATGTAGGGAACTTCAATAAGCTATCTAACGAATAGCATGAATACAAGCTGGTGACAGCTAAAAAGAAGAATTTGATACAATCAAATGCAAGTCATTGGGAGGGTGGAATGGAAAAGAGGAGGAAATGCTAATTTGCACCTAGTACAATGGAGGATTTCTACTAAGATAAACCGTCAACTTCCTAATATTCATATTCTTGGCAAACTGTCCCTTCCAATTACTTGATTTTGAAGGATGCACAGTATACTACTGAAGGGGGAGGAAAAAAAATTTTGTTACGAGAGAATGAAATGAGTCATCAGATTTCTAGACATACATTATCTCAGGGACAAAATTGACTGGTTCCTTCCCGAGGACTGTGCAGAGTAAGGATGTGAGCAACACTGCAAGGGAAACAAATATCTCTTTTGGACTCTTCTTTGGTGAAGATCAGGTCCCTCTCTCATGTGCCTCAATATGACATGATTCAGTGTTCGTTATTTGCCGCCAGAAAAGACAACAGGAAAATTAACTGCAGGAAAATAAACAATAACTAATGAGAATTGAGCCAGAATGAGTGTTGAACCCAAGTTAGGCCAAGAGAGGAGACAAATAAACAGAATGAGATTAAAAGTGACACCTAACACTTATATAGTACTTAAATCCCAGGTGGTGTTCTCAGTACTTGTGTCATTTACTTCCTTCAAACTGTGGGATAGTCAGTGCTATTTTATTATACCCATTTTACAAATGAGGAAACTGATGCACAGAGATACCACATGACTTTCTCAAAACTACACACCTCGTAAGTTGTAAAGTTCGAATTTGAATACATGCAGTCTAACGACCGAGTTTGAACTATCAACCTTCTTTGTTATAATTGCTTATATGCTAGGTTGCAAGTAAATTGTTGCTAATTATAAATAAAGTTTGTCAGTAACTGAGATTTATTCAAAGGTATCTCTCTGTATTACATTCATTAACCTGCATTCTGATACAGATTTCTAGTTATTACATTTACAATGAAGAGGAAAATAAGAATTGAATTAACTCCTACTTGTCATGAAGGTCTTAGTATAGATTTCAGTTATCCAGAGTAGTGTTTCTCAAACTTCTTAGCAGTAAGGTTATCTACGATCCTTGTTAAAGATGCATATTTTGGGGCCCTGGCTTATGAAGCTCTTATTTACAAAGTCTACTTTAGAGCCCTACAATCAATGATTTTAATGAGCAATCCAAAGGGTTCATATACTGTTTGGGAAAGTTCTGCTATTGAATACTTTCCTGGCACCAAGACTGCTTAAGTGGTCCACATATTGCCCTCAAAGAACCTTACACTTAACTTATTAGGACACTTTCCATACTCTATGGCCATTGCTCATTGACTCATCATTCTCTCCTTCTAGACTCTGAGGGCAAGGACTGTGTTATTCCCCTGATGTGTCCCTAATATCTACCACTGATCTTCCATACAGTAGGTGTTTAGTAGCTGTGTGTTGAAGGAATGACCTGTAGGATATGTAGGAGGAATGAGTGAATGAATGATTACGAGATGGTCTCAGAGTATGCAACGTGATGAATCATGTTCAGATGACTGGCTTTAGTGTGCCCAACTGTCTCACTTAGTTGAATAGGTACAGACAAAAAGATAAAACATTTGTTTCAGTGATCTATTCTACGTAACAAACTCTCCCAACACTATTGGCTTATGTTTCTCTTTACTTCTCTCTCTGCTGATATTGCAAAATTTTAGCCTTTTCTTTCAAATTCAAGTCCCATAATTTTATTCCACTTCATAGAGTTTCTCAGAAAATGCTCATAAAATAAACCAAGGCACTCACTGGAAATGAATACACTTCTTTGGCAATTTCTTTGGAAGAGTCAAGGTTCCGGAAGGTGGTATTTGCATATATGCATAGTGTGCTGCTTCTGAGACACGAGACAGAGCCTCGGACTTTTGCATTAATGCCTTCTGCTCCAGCACAGACCTTGGTCAATGACAGGTCCACATCATTCATTTTAACAAATATTTAATGGTAATCTGGCATGATGTTAAATACCAGAGAAGAGCAATTTAATATGTAGAGTGCTTTTTAAATTTTTTATAGCATTCTCCCACACATTATCCCATTTTATTCTTGAAATAACCACTTGAGCTAGACAGAAAACTTGGCATTATTCTTATTTTTTCAAAAACATGAAGCTTCAGAAGTAGAGTGATTGCCCAAGGTTAAACACCTGCTTATTGACTCAGTTGGGACTGGAACTCCTTTCATAAGCTTAGAGAGATTTCCTCTCAAAGAACTCACTCAGTTAAATCAACAAACATTTACTGGGCCAACCTCCAGTGATGGGTAGTGAGCTAGGAAGTGGGAATTCAAAGATGAATAAGAAATTCTATTTGCCGTCTAGTAACTCATAGATTATTACAGTAAACAGTCTTGTAAACAGGTACATTAAAATCAACGTGACAAGTGATATTATAAAGGTATGAAGTGAATACAGATTGCAGAGGAAGGAGTAAAACTTGCCCAGGGCCAGCAGAAAAAAACTTTTTCTAAGTTCAGTTATGAGCATGAAAAAGATAATTTAGGTATGGGTGCCAGCAGGGTGAGGTGTGGGTGTTGAAATGCTTCCAGGAAGGAGGAACAGCATGGCAGAGGCACAGCATTACAAAAGGCTCTGCTTGCTTAGGGCAAGTGTTGGTTCATGAATGGGCCCCGTACACAGAGGGCAAGGAGAAAAGGAAAAAAGCGGCAGACTTCTCCAGATAGGTAGGAGGCAGGTTTAATAATCAAGAGGATTATCCATACAAGGCTTATGTTGGGTGGCCTCAAGATGAGTAGATCTCCACACCTGCCCACCAGAATCTTAGAATTTTGTATGGAAGGGTTAACTGGATTCAGTCACGTATACCATCCAGATGGTCTCACCAGTATATTGCTCTCTCAAGGCTGGGTTCTTGAAAATGATTCCTACTGTGGGAACAGCGGGCAGAACGTACAGTCAAGGGCAGGGGAGGGGTTGAGGAGCCTCCACTTGCCTGGGTCCAGCTTGAGGGTCAACCAACAGTCACATCCTCTCAATGACCTCCTCCAACAGCAAGTGAAATTTTCAGAGCATTTCTATGCAGGGGACTATGAGGACTAGTTTTTAATTTTGAGGAAGTTGCTTATGAAGGAGAAGTCACCTTCCTAGTTGGATGGATTAGAACAGAGAGTCATTGGAATTGGAGAGACCAGAGAGAAGACTGTTGGGGGAGTGAAAGAGGCCAGGACCTGCTTAGGTGCTGTTGCAATATCTTAGCAAAAAACACCTGAATTTGGAGACAGTTTGAGTCCAACCAACTTTAGTTAATGATTGATTTATTGTGGGGAGTAAAGGAGGAGCAAGAAGTTTGGGGCCATTCCAAGGATTCTAACTATGGAGACAAGGTTGTGAGTGGTGTGTGATCAACAGTGGGCCAAAGAGAAAAGAGTAAATTAATGAAGATATAGATTAGGTGGGGTGGGGGGCAATGCTTTCTCTTGTGGACATATTTGGTTTAAGGAACTCCTATGATATCGAAGTAAAAGTTTATAGTATGTAGATTTGGCTTCAGATTCAGCCTCTCTTAGAGGATGTTGGGTGTTTTGAAATGAAGTAATTTCTGGAATTGCCCACTAGAGGTTACCAATATGATTCATAATAGGGAAAAAGGCTGGGGTTTGATAATTTAAAAATGTCTGTCCACATTGGAAAGTAGTTTCGTGTACTTGATGAAGTGAAGCTTGGCTAGGTGACCCACCCACTTCTCTGACTAATTTTTACTGAAGAAATTCATTTACGATTGATCCAAAGTATAAACCATAAAGTTGGCTACCTAAGAGAAAAGTAATGTCTCCAGATAATTAAGGGACATGGAGCTCAGGCTGAGATGATGGCAGGTCTTCTCTGTGAGCACAGCTGAAGAAGCTTACACTATCTTGGCAGGAGTCGGGCAACTGCAGCCCAAGAGCTAAGAGTCACTTTTACATTTATAAGGAGTTGAGAAAATTTTTAAAAAGATTGTGCAAAACTTAAAATATTTACTATATTGCCCTTTACAGAAAAGGTTTAATGACTCTTGGTCTAGAAACTTGATGTGTTGATTTAAATGAGTGAATTATGGATATGCAAGTGAGGGTTTGTTTTGGGATTATTATTTGCTTTCTGTCCCAAGTCATTCCTGATATCTGGTATTTGCTCTTTTTGCTTCAGTTTGAACATTTTCGATAATAGCAAACCCTTTGTTTTACAAGCCCCATTTATATTTTGGCACCTCTCTCTCTATTTATATATGTCTTATATATATATATATATTAATATATAGTTTGTTTTGTTTTCGCCTTCCTTAGGGTGAGGTAAAATTCACTCCCTGTGGCTACCACCCATTGGCCTTTTCTCTGCCTCCTGGTAAAATACAGACTGAGGCCACATGACTGACAGCTCTATGCCCATTTAATGGCTGCTAAAATATATTCTCTGTAAATTTCTCTACTGTAGATAAATCCGTTCAACTTTTTTAAAGTCATTTTATTTTATTTTACTACTATTTCGTTTTTGCCTAGGAGAGAATTTCCAGTGCCTTCCCCAGTTTGTTTTTCTACTGTAGAATATTCTAGTGTGTCTACGCGCTCTCCTCTTTAAAATGTGCTGACCAGTCCTGAGATCAGCACTCCTGAGGTGGTCTGAGCTGTCCAGAGCGTGATCTCCTGATTGATGGTCCTGGAGGGAGAATGTGATGGGAGCAATATGAGACCAGACTTCAGAATCAGGGAATCATCAGACCTGTTGGAATCCTGGCTGCACACTTCCCGATATTTTTATCTATAAATTGGGAAGAATTTGCCTATCTCAAAGGTTAGTTGTGTGAATAAATGTTATATTTATGAAACCTAACTAGTACAATGCTTTACACAGAAGATTTATTCAAGTAATGGCTTACCCTAGTAATAAAGATGGTGGGAAGTTGAAGTCAAAAATGACTAAATGTTTTTCTGATTAAACTATGGTCTCTTAGTAGTCATAGACCAATGGAGACTCCAAGCCTTTTCTTCAAATTGTTTCCAAATTTAAGCACTTCCACTATAGACTTGTATTTCATTTGTTTATTTTTACCTATAATTTAGTGATTTTCTCTTTATAGCTACTCAATTCTTTTTGTTTATTTTGAGATTTGATATTAGCTCACGTTCTAATCTTCTGGCTGTGGGGACAGGTACAACTCATTAATTTTGACCCGAGGTTCTTCCTGAGACCATGACCTGGCAGTGTGGACCCTGATGGTGTGGCTCATTCCTGTGGTATGAAGCCCGTGACCACAGGATGTGATTGTTTGGGTCACTGTTCCTGCAGCTTTAGTTAGGCCAGGTAATTTCCTGGTGCCTAATAATATCTGTAGCCGTTCCCCATAAGACAGCTAAGAGGATATTCAAATGTTCTTGCTTCAGTGCATAAAACAAATGCCTGTAGGACCAGAAAGTAATTTCCTCTCCCATTGTATATTATTCTGTAATTTCCTGCTTGCTCTAGTCTTAGAATTTTGAGATATTGGTAACTCTGGAGGCAGAGTTCTGGATTTGGCAAGATGGCTTTTGACTCCAAGTAGGTCATACCTAAGACCTCGGGAAAACTGGGGAAATATACTCTAGCTTTAGCCACAGGACACTTAGATGCGAGACTTGTAAATACCCTTATATATCACTTATTGTCCTAATTTTCAACGTCTTTAGGCAGCTAATTTAAAAAAAATTTTAGGGAAAATTTCCCAACATATAATGTGCACAAAAACTAACTTTGCTGGGTAAATATTTGAAATTTTACTCAAATAGGCCCTCCATTTATTAAATATGTAACATTCAAAGGTTACAAAGTTTCTCTGATCTTCATATTGTTTAATCTTAACATGAGAAGATAACTCCTTCCTTGTCTACTTCATAGATCAGTTAGTTTATATTAAATTGTAATTTATAAAATATCATATGTTATACAGACATACACTATTAGTTTTGCTACATCGAAAGAGAACCACTTGTGGTAGCACATGACAAAAGTGATAAATAGATGGTTTAAACAATATGTATTCTGGAAATTAGAAGAAGAAATGATTCTAGATAGTTCATACAAAAATCATTTTCTATCCACTCCTAACTTACCAAATGATTAGGACGTATCATATTAGGACATACCATTTTATAAGGTTATAACAGTCATATCATATGATTATCCTAGTCATAAATGAGCAGGCTAACACTAGATATCATCAAACACCGTGGATGACAAATTTGTTTCTTCTTGAAAAATTAACGGTGGCTACCTGGAGAGCTGGGCTCACAAGCATTTTGAAGCTTCCTCATTCCCTCACCAGGAGGGGTTTTGTGATAGATTAGTTTGTATAAATGGCTTCTGTTTTTGGCACCTTCTCCCATTTAGAAGTGGAGTCTAATTCTCCAATTCTTAAATATGGGCTTACTTGTGACTTAATTTTGCCAGTAGAATATGATGAAGGCAATTTTGTTCTGAGTTCTGAGCCTAGACTTCAAGAGGCTTTGTATGATTCTGATTTTGCTTCTAGAACTTTCACACTACCATCAGTTGAACAAGTCCATGCTCTCCTTCTTGAGAATAAGAGACCATGTAGGTGCAAAGACCAGCTCTTCCAGCTGAGCCATCTTAGTTCAGTCAGCCCTGAGCCAACTCGGTGCTACTGCAAATGCATGAGCAAGCACATTCTGGAAGAGGTGAGCCCAGTCCAGACTAGCAAAACTGCCCAGCTCACCTGCACATTTGTGAACTAGTAAATGCTTCAAGCCGTTGAGTTTTGTGGTGTTTTGCTACACAGCAATATGTAATTGTTACAATAAGCGATGTCTACTATGGGTAGAAGATAAGATTGATGTGCATCTCCCATCACTATGACAGTTACCTTCACTCATTTTCTTCTCCATCCCTGCTCCTTTTCCTCTTTCCCATGTTCACAATTCTGGTTCTATAGTGCTGGGATTCAAGCATTCCTTAGGACAATTGAGGTCCGTTATTCCTCAGATGGTAGGGTGGGGACAGGAACTAAATGCTCAGTCTTTCTGTTAGTACAGTATGTGTCTCTGTTTTCTGAGCCCCACAGTTTGGAATCCTGACAGTCTGTCAGCTTATCAGTGAGCTTCCTACATGTCCTGTGTAATGTACTACTAATAGGAAATCATCCATGATGAGGGTCCATGAGGCTCATACTACTTGTAGACCGGAGAATTTAATACTATATATTGCAAATGCCTCTCATCTCTCTCTGATATATATATATATATATATATATATATATCAGATATATATATTATTGCAGTACCATTGGTTTATAACAATATATAAGTTTTGGGTGTACATAATTATATTTTGGTTTCTGTGTAGATTACATCATGTTCACCACCCAAAGACTAGTTACAATCCATCACCACACACGTGTGCCTAATCACTTCTTTCACTCTCATCCCTCCCTCTTTCTCCTCTGGTAACTACCAATCTAATCCCTGTTTCTATATGATTGTTTCTTGTTTTTATCTTCTACTTATGAGGGAGATCATATGGTGTTTGACTTTATCCCTCTGACTTATTTCGCTTAGCAAATACCCTCAAGGTCCATCCATGTTGCCACAAATGGCTGGATTTCATTGTTTCTTATGGCTGAGTAGTATTCTGTGGTGAATATACTACACCACATCTTTATCCATTCATCCCTTCATGGGCACCTAGGTTGCTTCCAAGTCTTGGCTATTGTGAATAATGCTGCAATGAACATAGAGGTGCATATATCTTTATGCCTTTGTGTTTTCATGTCCGTTGGATAAATACGTAACAGTGGACTAGCTGGATCATATAGTAGTTCTATATGTAATTTTTTGATTAATCTCCATACCGTTTTCCATAGAGGCTGCATCAGTTTGCACTCCCACCAGCAGTGTATGAGAGTTGCCTTTTGTCCACATCCTCTCCAACACTTGTTTTTTCCTGTCTTGTTAATTATAGCCATTCTGACAGAAGTGGTGCGATATCTCACTGTAGTTTTGATTTCCATTTCCGCGATAGTTAATGATGTTGAACATCTTTTCATGTGCCTGTTGGCCATTTGTATATCTTCTTTACAGAAATGTCTATTCAGATCTTCTGCTAGTTTTTAATTGGGTGGTTAGATTTTCTTTTGTTGTTGAGATATATGGATTCTTTGTCTATTTTGGATATTACCCCTTATCAGATATATATGGTTTGCAAATATTTTCTCCCAATTGTTAAGTTGTCTTATCATTTTGTTGATGGTTTCCTTTGCTGTGCAGAAGCTTTTTAGTTTGATGTAGTCCCACTTGTTTATTTTTTCTATTGTTTCCCTTGCCTGGTCAGACATGATACTTGAAAATATGCTGCTAAGACTGATGTCAAAGAGTGCACTGCCTAAGTTTTCTTCTAGAAGTTTCATGGTTTCAGGTCTTACATTCAAGTCTTTAATCCATTTTGAGTTGGTGTTTGTGTATGGTGTAGGATAATGGTCTACTTTCATTCCTTTGCATGTGGCTGTCCAGTTTTCCATTTATTGAAAAGACTTTCCTTTCTCCGTTAAATGTTCTTGGCTCCCTTGTCAAAAATTAGCTGTCCATAGATGTGTGGGCTTATTTCTGGGCTCTTGATTCCATTCCATTGATCAGTGTGTCTGTTTTTGTGCCAGTATCCTGCTGTTTTGGGGACTGTAGCTTTGTAGTATATTTTGAAATCAGGGAGTGTGATACTTCCAGCTTTGTTCTTTTTTCCTCAGGATTTCTTTGGCTATTAGGGTTCTTTTGCTGTTCTATATAAATTTTAAGAGTGTTCGTTCTATTTCTGTGAAAAATGTCCTTGGACCTTTGATACGAATTGCATGGAATCTGTAGATTGCTTTAGGAAATATGGACATTTTAATGATGTTAATTCTTCCAGTCCAAGAGCACAGAATAGCTTTCCATTCTTTGTGTCTTCTTTTATTTCTTTCAACAACGTTTTATAGTTTTCAGTGTACAGGTTTTTCACCTCCTTGATTAAGTTTATTCCTAGGTATTTTATTCTTTTTGGTGCAATTGTAAATGGGATTGTATTCATAATTCCTCTTTCTGCTATTTCATTGTTAGTGCATAGAAACACAACTGATTTTTGTATGTTAATTTTGTGTCCTTTAACTTTACCATATTCATTTATTAATTCTAAAAGTTTTTTTCATGGATTCTTTAGAGTTTTCTACATATAAAATTATGCAATCTGCAAATAGTGACAGTTTCACTTCTTTCTTTCTCATATAGATCCCTTTTATTTATTTTTCTTGCCTGATTGTTCAGGATAGGGCTCCCAATACTATGTTAAATAAGAGTGGTGCAAGTGGGCATCTTGCCCAGTACCTGTTTGTAGAGGGATAGCTTTCAGTTATTCTCCATTGAGAATGACATTAGCTGTGGGTTTGTCACATATGGGCTTTATTATGTTGAGGTACTTTCCTTCTATACCCATTTTATCCAGAGGTCTTATCATAAATGAATGTTGTATCTTGTCAAATTTCTCTGCACCTACTGAGATGATCATATGATTTTTATTCTTCATTTTGTTAATGTGGTGTATCTTGTTGATTGATTTGCAGATGTTGAACCATCCCTCATCCCTGGAATAAATCCCACTTGATCATGGTGTATGATCTTTTTAATGTATTGTTATATTCAATTTGCTAGTATTTTGTTGAGGATTTGGCGTCAATGTTCATCAGTGATATTGACCTGTAATTTTCTTTTTTTGTGTTGTCCTTGTCTGGTTTTGGTATCAGGATAATGTTGGCTTCATAGAACCACTTAGTAAGTTTTCCGTCCTCTTCAATTTTTTGGAAGAGTTTGAGAAGGATAGGTATTAAGTCTTCTTTGAATGTTTGGTAGCACTCACCAGGGAAGCCATCTGGTCTTGGACTTTTATTTTGGGGAAGGTTTTTTTATTACTGTTTCAATCTCCTTACTGGTGATTGGTTAATCAAATCTCTGTTTCTTCTTGATTCAGTTTTGGAAGGTTGTGTGATTCTAAGAATTTATTCATTCCTTCTAGATTATACAATTTGTTGGCATGTAGCTTTTTGTAGTATTTTCTTCCATTCTTTTGTATTTCTGAGGTGTCCATTGTAATTTCTCCTCTTTTCTTTCTGATTTTATTTATCTGAGTCTTCTCTCTTTTTTTCTTGGTGAGTCTATTAAAGGTTTGTCGATTTTGTTTATCTTTTCAAAGAACCAGCTCTTAGTTTCTTTGATTTTTTTCTATTGTGTTTTTAGTCTCTATTTCATTTATTTCTGCTTTGATTTTTATTATTACTTTCCTTCTACTGATTTAAGGCTTTGTTTTTTCTTTTTCGAGTTCCTATAGGTGCACTGTTAGATTGTTTATTTGAGATTTCTCTTGTTTGTTGAGGTACGCCTATATTGATAGAAACTTGCCTCTGAAAACTGCTTTTGCTGTATCTCGTAAATTTTGGCACATCATATTTTCTTTTATCTCCAGGTATTTTTTTATTTCTCCTTTGATTTTTTTCATTGATCTAATCCTTGTTCAGTAGCATTTTGTTTAATTTCCACAAATTTGTGGCTTTTATGATTTTCTTCCTGTAGTTGATTTCAAGTCTCATACTGTTGGGGTGAGAAAAGATGCTTGGTATTATCTGAATCTTCTTAAATTTATTGAGACATGTTTTGTGGCCTAATATGCAATCTATCCTCATGAATGTTCCATGTGCATTTGAAAAGAATGTGTATTCTGTGGTTTTGGGATGGAATGTCCTGTATATATCTACTATGTCCATCTAGTCTATTGTGTCCTTTAAGGCCAATGTTTCCTTATTGATCTTCTGTTTGGATGACCTATCCACTGGTGTAAGTGGAGTGTTAAAGCCCCCTACTATTATCATGCTGCTGTCTATTTCTCCTTTTATTTCTGTTAATAATTGCTTGATATATTTAGGTGCTTCTATGTTGGGTGCATAGATATTTACAAGTGTTATATCCTCTTGTTGGATTGTTCCCTTTATCATTAGGTAGTGCCCTTCTTTATCTCTTGTTACAGTTTTTGTTTTAATGTCTGTTTTGTATTATATAAGTATTGAACCCCAGCTTTCTTTTCTTTGCCATTTTCATAGAGTTATCTTTTTCCATCCCTTCACTTCCAGTTTGTCAGTGTCTCTAGTTCTGAAGTGTGTCTTTTGTATGCAGCATATACATGGGTCTTGTTTTTTAATCCAATAGGCTACCCTATGCCTTTTCATTGGAGCATTTAGTCCATTGACACTTAAGGTAACTATTGGTAAGAATGTATGTGTTCCCATTTTGTTACTTTTTTCTGGGTGTTTTAGTAGTTCTTCTCTGTTGCTTTCTCATTCTTCTCTTGCTCTCTTCTCTTGTGGTTTGATGGCTTTCTTTAGTACTATGTTCAGGTTCCTTTCTCTTAATTTTTTGTGTATTTATTATAGGTTTCTGCTTTGTGATTACCATGAGGTTCATCTATAACCACTTACATATATAGCAATCTGTGTTAAGTTGATGGTCTCTTTAGTTTGCCCTCTTGCTAAAAACTTGACTCTTTTACTCCCTTCCTCCCACATTTTATGTTTTTGATATCATATTTAACCTCTTTTTTTGTATGTGTGTATCCAATACCCTCTTATTATGGAACTAGGCAATTTTAGCACTTTTGTTTTTTGACCTTCATATTATCTTGAGAGGTGGTTCATCTGCTACCTTTCCTATAAATTGTCCTTTACCTGTGATTTCATTGCTTTTTTTAAATACTTTTTTATTCCTATTTGTGGTCTTCTCTTTCCCACTTAAATAAGTCCCTTTAGCATTTCTTGGAAGGCTGGTTTTTTGGTGATAAATTCCTTTAGTTTTTGCTTGTCTGGGAAAGTCTTTATTTCTCCTTCCATTCTGAAAGATAACCTTGTCAGGTTATCTTTCAAAATATCTTTTGGGATAACCTTGCTGTAGGTTTTTTCCTTTCCGCACTTTAAATATACTGTGCTGCTCCCTTCTAGCCTGTAAGATTTCTGCTGAGAAGTCAGCTGATAGCCTTCTGGGGTTTCCTTTGTATGTAAATTGTTGCCTTTCTCTTGCGGCTTTTAGGATTCTCTCTTTGTCTTCAATTCTTGACATTTTAATTATAATGTGTCTTGGTGTGGGCCTCTTTGGGTTTATCTTATTTGGTGCTCTCTGTGCTTCCTATCCCTGGATGTCTGTTTCCTTCCTTATGTTAGAAAACTTTAGCTAGTACTTCTTCAAATATATTCTCTGCCCCTTTGTCTCTCTCTTCTCCTTCTGGGACACCTATAATATAGAAGTTAGTGTGCTTGGTGTTGTCCCAGAGGTACCTTAGATTGTTCTCATTCTTTTTAATTCTTTTTTCTTTTATCTGTTAAGCTTGGGTGATTTCCTCTAGTTTTTCATCCAGCTTGCTGATCAGTTCTTCTGTGTCATCTACTCTGCTATGGAGTCCCTCCAGTGAATTTTTCATTTCTAGTATTGCATTCCTCATTTCTGATTGGTTCTTTTTTGTATTTTCCAATTTTTTGTTGAAGTTCTCACTGAGTTCATTCATTCTTCTCCCAAGATCAGTGAGCATGCTTATGACTCTTAGTTTGCTCTCGTAGTCAGGTAGATTTTTTATCTCTCTTTCATTTAGTTTTTTTTTTTTTTTTGAAGTTTTGTCCTGTTCTCTTACTTGGATTGATTCCTTTGTCTCCTCATTTTGCCTCTTTCTCTGTGCTTATATCTATGTTTTAGGTAGATCATCTCTGGTATATTTTGAATTTGAACCCAACTGCTCTGTTGGAGAAATTGATAACAAACTTAAGAAAGGCTGGCTTAAGAAAATAGGACCATGGGTGGAGCTCATCAAGAAACAGTGGATACAATTTCCTCTGCTGGTTCTTCATTTGCATGTTTTCAAAGCTGGTCCGTTTGCTTGGGAAATAGCTGATGGTGCTCCTGGGAGAAGGAACAAGAGGGAGATGAGCAGCCCTACACACTCCTATTGAGTTGATGAGAAAATGATCTCCTTGTGCCCTAGAGTGAGCATTGCACGTATTATTGTGATGTTAAGTTTTTCTGATTTCTTTGTATGTAGTTTCTGCCCACATAATGGCCCTACTCATGCCAAGGAAGAGATTGTAACAAAGCTACTCTGTCTCTAAATCTTGCCTCTATAATTCTGATAGCTTATGAAGGTATTTGCCTTAAGTCTAGATTTGGAGTCCTCAGAAAAATACCCCTTTTCCTTTCTGAAACAGGCTAAATGAGTGATTGGAATAGATAAAAAGTCACTTTCAGCATGATATTTTTTAGATTAATGAATGTATTGAACATTCTAATGATAGATAGGGAAATTATTTCCACTGTAACTTGAAGAAGTAAAACTGCTCTATTTTAAATAAAAGAAGCCTATAATTTGTCAGGCTTATCAAAAGTGCATGAGCAATGAAGAGGCAGAAGTTTATAACTCATTATGGAGCACATTAATTTCTTAACATGCATAATTTTTCTGCTTCATTACTGTTGATGTGATCCTTGTGGGAAACAGTAATTGTGGGAAAAAATATGGGTCAGAATAATAGCTTTTTAGGGGAATGCTGAGATTTCTCCACTTGATTAGCATGTTGCAAATTAATTTTATTTCATTGGCATTGCCCTTTCTGTAGCCTCTGTGTCCCAAGCTAGAAACATAATCCACTTTGTTTAGCAATTAAGTTAGATTTGAACAAAATCTACTGAAAATGTTAGCCAAGGCTTTAAAAATTGTGAACAAATGGTTTAATAAAGTTAGAAAAGCAGTGAGGAAAGGCGATATCAAGCTGGAAAAAATAAAAAGACAGCTCAAATTATGTAAGTGAAATGATCAGCCGTGGTAACCTGGAAGAGAAGGAATTTACATAATGAACTCCAGGGACCTGGAAAGATGGTTTCCATGCAGAATGTTATAAATTCCAGTTGACTTCATTTTGCTTCCTATGAAGAGTTAGAAGGAAAGAGCAATGAACTAAAGAAGGAACTGTTCAGTTTTAGGCAACATTTAGAGGCTATACAAGGAATAGGGCTTGCCTGGTTAGTATATGTTTATTATCTTTAGTCTTTCTAGAAAGTTAAAGATTTTTTGAGTGAAATGAGTCTTGGGTCCAGGTGCAAATCAAGGGTACAACTATAAGATTCACAGTTAAAATCTTTGAAAAGTTTAAGTTAGTCCCCTACTAGAGTCTCTAAGTTAGATGAAGGGGCTTCTAAGTTTCCTAAGGGCATTGTTCTACAGCAGCCTGGCACAACCAATGTAGAGACAGCCTTGTTTCTTAGCCTCCCAGCTACGTCTCTTATACGGTTTTTTTTTTCTTTTTTTGCATATCTAATCTCATCTTGGCCTCTTCTTCCAGACAACCTTTATTTAAGTTAAGCAGAAAGAGCATTCTATTTTCCAAGAGTTGCAATTAAAGATTAGAACTGTGTCTCAGTGTTTCAGGTTGCTCAGGCTTAGGCCATGTGACTAACCCTAAATCAATCACCATGGCCAACGGTATGTGCCATTCTCATCAGTCGTTCCTGAGTGACATTTCAATGCCTAATATTCAGGCAGGATTAACCTCTTTCCACCTCAACAACTTATTGAGAAAACAGTGGAGAGGTAGTTCAACAAGGAAAATAAGGGATGCTAGCCAGAAGGGGAAATGAAAGCACTGCAGGCAAAAGCATCAAGTGTCTACTCCATCCTCAAATTACTCTCCAGCCTGTTTCTCAGACTGGCAGTTTGTGAGTTGTATTCTTTCCATACCATGCTATCAGCCCCCAAGTAACACACAGGCCTTCTGCTTGGCTGCTCACTTCGTTTCCTACCTCCCTTTTCTGGGCAAACACACATCTCTTGACAAACACTCCATTAGTTTTGATGTCTGTCTCAGTGCTCTGGTATATTTGAAGGATTTCTCTAAGGTCTGCTGACATTTCCTGATTGCTTACTATGTGCAATTTCTGTTTTCCTCCTGGGCCATCACTCCAGGAAAGGCATCCACTTCATCAATATCCTTTAACGCTGTTTGGATTTGTGAGTGTGCATCCAAGCAGGAAGGAAGGCCTACCGAGGTGAGCAGACTCTCACTGATATGTTTTGTAAAGTACCAGGAAAATTTCATGGTAAACAGAGGAGCAGGCTTAGACAGGCAGGCTGCTCCTTTCATCATGGGGCTAATAGGATAGCACTGGCAGGGTAATGGAGGAGATGCTCAGGTAAGAAGGGTGGGACAAGTTGTTGAATATGTGTAGGTTAGACTCATTTTTATTTTATATTTTATTTTGTTTTATTTTAGCTCTCTGGCAGAACATAAAGTCTTGAATATTTTTATCTGATGCTAGGAAACTGTTGCCACCATTTTAGTTTGTATCTCAGGAAAAGGCAGCATTCAGTGTCTGTTATGCAGCTTGCCAGCAACTCACCATTGAGAATATTCTCAGATGCCCTTGACTGGTCCAGGCATTTCTGCCCAGACTCATATTAGAGGAATGGCAAAATCCTGTCTCAAAGATGCTATCATAGATGTAGTTTTCCATGGCTGGTACACAGTTCTCAGAATAGAGTGGTGAGTTTAAATTCCTGGATAGCTCCAGGCTTCAGCTCAGATCCTCAGCAGTCACCTTTGTAACTGTTGTCACTTGATCACAGTGTGGATTGCAGAAGAAAGTGTGAGTGCTGTTGTACAAAAGGATGGCCTCTTTTCCTCTTCAGACTTTCATCAACTCCTTTTACTATCCTTGGATGATCCTTGCCTGAATTATCTATTACTTTGGTGATTACAAAACATTAATTTTCTGATACTACCATTCTTCCTCCTCTTAAAAGCTTGTATTCTCCTTTACAGCAGCGATTTGACTTGGGAAGCCAAATTCTTCTAACATACATTATAAAATATTTATATTGTCATTGATGTACGCATCCTGTGAAATATTTGTCATATTTCATAAATACTAAGAAAAACCATGTGCTCTACAGGCCTATGGCAGACTTGTGCAGCTGAGTGCTTCTCATTCTTTGGACAGGAGGGAGAACAGACTAGAATTCTTATTGCGTGTCCACTTCTTGGTCATTTTTCACTCTATTTCTGTCAGCACTGATTCCACTTGTGTCCTAATGGTACAAATTCTACTAAATTAATCTCTTAAAGGGGTTGTCACAGTGTTTTTGGAGTATGTGGGCTGTTGTGCAGTTTTCAGTGTATTGCAGTTTGAACAGTACTGGACTAGAAATCTAGAGTCATATATGCTGCTAAGCAATCATGGCCCTCAATTTCCACCCCTATAAAATGGAGATGTCTGATTCTGCTTCCTTTTATTCCTAACACTAGTTGATCCTGGAATTCTGTGATTCTATGAGTTTTTATGAATGTTTTTGATGGATTCCAGAGGACTTTTTAAAATCTTCTCTATTTTAAGATATTAAAGAGCATCTTTGAAAGTTTCCATGTCTCTAAAAAAATTTCTTTAAGGAGATAGGTCTTACTGCAGGTGCAAAATCTGGTATCATCATCATCATCATCATCATGACCGTTACCATCACCATCAACGTCCACATCATCACCAACATCTACTTAGTGCATTTTGTGTGCCAGGCATGATGCTAAAGACATTACATGTATTTTCACATGTGATATTACAGCAAGATGTACTGGCGTTATTCTAATTTCACAGATGAGAAAAATTAAATTGAAAGGGAGTTTGCCCAAGGATGCAGAAGTAGGAAATAATGGAGCCCATTTCTCAAAGTCGGTTTGGTCTGACTCTGAAGTATATGTCCTTCACTGCTACTTTATATTCCCTCCTGTGTGGACACAATTAATGAGAAATTATTGGGCTCTTTATGAGGTCCATTATCAAATTAAGCAATAGAGCAAGGACATGTTACTGAATTTTATGTTTGGGTCCCCTACAACCATATATACCCACAGAATATATTAATCCTCCTCCTTAAATTTTACCTCTATCCAGTGAAAACAGGCACAAAATTTGTCCTTTATAAGGTTGCCAAAACCAAGGCTTCAAACTTCAACATGCTTCCCTTGGTGCTCCTTTGTTTTAAATCTCTCTTATTAAGAAAATTTGCTGCTCTGTTTCTTGGTTTCTACATCAGAAACTTTATTTCTACATTTTTGTGTTTAGATATTCCCATTTACCTTCAAGACTCAATATTCCAGTGACTCATTACCTTTCAGAAATATTTTCTCACAGTGATAGCCAAAAAAAAGATCCAAAGTAGAGAGACATCTCTGTGCTAATGTGTTTAATTAGAAAATAAATGATAGAGCAAAAAATATTTGCTGTTTTTTCTCCTGCCAAACTTTTGACAGTAGAAGCAGTTAATTTCTTCATTTCATGTCTTTACCAAATGGTGAGTTTGCTATTTCTCCACAGCACCACTCAGAGAGCAAGAAGGCAAATTCTGATAGAGTTCCCCAGGGATCTCAGACTGCCCTCCCACTTCCCCTTTCCACTCCAACCTGCCCTTTGAGTCACCTTACAAGGATTCGCAGGGGACAGAAGTAGACGGAGGACTGCTGAGAAGAATTTGTATCTGTTCTGCTACTTGCATATGTTTATTTAATGTGATTCCAAGCATTTTCCTTAAGTCGTATATTTAAATATTAAAATCTTTACATTTCTACTCAGTTTGAGGAAGGAAATTTTGGAAGTGAATATTTATGGTGGCAATCATTTTAGCATGTCATCATAAGGAAAATGACAAAAGATATAGAACCTGAATTAGTCATATATCCACATTAAGTGCCTGTTGGCCTGTCATATTCTATGTCTGGCATTTATAAGCTCAAGGTGGTAAGAACTAATACAAATTTGGGCTCTGTATTTATTTTTAAAAAGTATATATGGTTTACTTGACTTCAAATTTTTCTCATGCCAGCCCTATGAGGTTGGGTTAGTTATCCCCATATTACAGATGATATTCAAAATGACAGGTACAACGCATGCAGTCCTCAAGTCTCCAATGCCAGTATCTAGTAGGCATAGCCTGTGGAGGATGGAGGCATTGCTTTGGATTAAATGCCATCCCTTCAGGTATTTCCCCTCTAGTAGCTGTGGAATCAAGAAGAATCATATGAAAGATCAGTAACACATGCTAGCTTGTTATTATTCATAAACCTGGTTCGTTTTGACTCAAATAGCTGAGTAAAGGAGATTAGTGAAAGGAGGTATTTATTGTAGAATTGGGTAAGGACAGTATCTGAAGAAAAGACATTAATGTGCCAAGAAAAAAATCTATATTATCAGTTTTCCAATTATACCTATCTATCATATATTGATACTAGGAAGATGGGTTTGAAACAAAAGAGTTGATCTGGGAAGATATATGTTCTTATGTATATCATACTTAAATTTCATGTGTGTTAGAGACTTTATCTTAAGCATTTCTTCCACATAAACTCCTGTGGTTAGTTTTATTATCTTGATTTTACAGATGGTCAGACTACGCATTAGATGCAAAATGTACATAATCCTTAAGTTTTCAATTTCCATATATATTTTTTACTGTCCAAGCAGGGGACACAGAGGCAAGTGTTAGAAAGAGGGAGATATCTAATGATTTTGTTGAATTCTAGATCCAGCCTTACCTGATGGCATTCTCCCAGCTGATCTGTTTGCCTGTTGTAGCTTAAGAGCCTCAGGACTTGGTTTAAATTAGATTTTTGTCACTGTAATCAAGACAGTCCTGTTTTAGGGTGGAAAAATGAAGGGACAAAGTTAGACTGAAGTATAGCTCAGGGTCCCTCTAGTAGAGGGACTGGGAAAATTATTCAAGGTGACCTTATCTTCCCCTTCATTTGGTAAGAAGAATCTCCATACCAACTCAATTATGAAATCAATATAGCTGAGAGCTTTTTTGCTTATTTTTTCTACCTCGTGAGGGTGAACTGGCAGATTTCTAACTAAGCTAAGCAAAGATAATGCAGGAGAAGACTAATATTTATTATGAAACATCTAAAAAGAGTGCTGTTCCACTTAGACTGATTTAGAGATAATAAAATGGGAGAAGCTGGGAAGACACGTATTTATCCATCTGAAACATCATTTATTTTATTTACACTGGCTGCTTTCCAGAGAGCTATTGCCCTCCCCATTTCTCATGTCTTTTCCCCCCTTTATCAGTTAGTCGATCAGTCAAGTATGTCTTTCTGATTCCCTTCTCCTTCCCTTCCCTCTTATTTTTATTATTTTTTGTGAGGAAGATTGGCCCTGAGCTAATATCTGTGCCAATCTTCCTCTACTTTATGTGGGATGCCACCACAGCGTGGCTTGAGGAGCGTTGTTAGGTCCATGCCTGGGATCCGAACCTGTGAACCCCAGGCCACTGAAGCAGAACATGGGAACTTAACCACTTGGCAACCAGGTCTGCCCAAGCCCTTCCTTCTTATTTTTCATCTCAAGGAGATAAACCTTCAGAGAGAGAAACTTTTAACTTGCAATGACCCCATGATGAATGACTGCCAATTGTCTTCTTAAAGAAATAGGATGCAGGATTTATGTATCTCCTGCGGGCCACATTCTCAATTCCTTGTCCCATACCCAAAGAGAAAACAGTGGGTTTCCTGCCTTCATACCTTAAAGAGAAGTAGCCTTTCCTCTTTTCCTGTAGTCTCTGATGATCCTGACTTCCACTAATAAAATTTGGGGTAATGTGTAGAAGGGAGGTAAATTGGGGTTTATGATGAGAATGATCCTTTTTCATTCCTGACAGATCTCAAGTTCTGTGTAGGCAGTAATGAACTAAGAGCTTAAGTACTCACGAACACACACACACACACACACACACACACACACTCAAATAAATACGCTTTCTAGAAACAGCTTTCCATTATGGCCAGCCTGGGACTAGGCTCAGTGTGACCACATAGGCATTCTCGTAAGCAACTGTTTGGAGAGCATCACAGAGATTACAAGAGGAGATGGAGTGAAGGATGGGAGCGGGGGAGGGTGGGATTGCTGCTGATGGGCGAATCTGCCCTCGTGTGTCGTTAAAATGATAGGGAGGTTAGAAGGAGCCCCTGCAGCCCAGATCTCCAAGAGGAGCTGCAGACAGTGGAATTAGTCAAATCAGTTCATAGTCTGGAGGGGAACAGAAATGAAGATACGACTCAAGGTAAGGCATTTTACGGAGGATAAAATGGTAGGCTGCTGTCCTTAATAACTTCTGAGGTCACAGCAAGAGTAGATGCGTTGGCCATACACTCAAAACAAGTCAGGTTAAGCAGCTGGGAGAACCTTCTGCCAGGTGAATATGAAGACTTTAGAATGGGCGGCAGAGGAGAGAAATTGAAGTTTCATCTCTCCAGATCTGGAAAAGAGATTTTTTTTACCCATGATGAGAAGTTCTACAATGTCCTCACAAGATTTCTTTTCATCACAGACACCACTATTTGAGGTACATATTTTCAAAGAAGGCATGTAGAAAAATAGATCTTTTTATTCTCCTGTTTTTGACTCTGTTGCATGGAAAAAGAGAAAGAGGGAGAGAGAGGTGAAATAGAAAGAAGAAGAGTTAATGAACAAGGGAGAGGCATGATTAGCAGGGATATCATGAGTGGAGTCAGACTTTGAGCAATGTCTGAAAACCTCAACGTGCACTGTGTCATGAGAGGATCTTGTTAAACCTCAGATTCTGATTTAGTAGTTCTGATTTGGGGTTTATATTTTGTATTTCTATCCAGCTGCCAGATGATGCCAATGCTGCTGGTCTGAGGACCCCACTTAGAATAGCAAAGATAAAAGAACAGGTGTGTACCCAGGTGAACTGCACATTGAAGTAAACATCAACAAGTTTAATGGAGAAAAAGAGAAAGGTATGCTACAAAGTAGAAGCCTGCAGCCTGAGGGCAGGAGTGTAGTGAAGCTGAGAGTCGGGACTTCCTATAAGTCTATCATACTCCTTAAAGTCAGGGGCATGGCTGATAGCAGGACATTGCCTATCAGTTCCAAGAGTCTCTGTTTTGGCAACAGTTGTCAGCACCACCTTACTCTCCCTCTCTTTTCTCACTTCTCAGCTTGGTTCAGTTCACGTGGGGTGAGGTGGCTGTGCCGGGCAGTGTAAATGCTATGCTGAGAGGGCTCATAGGGAAGGTGTAATCCAGGTCTGTTTTCTGCCACCTTTCAGGATGATAGGATAATAGAGACCCTCCCACCACTCATTCCCTACATTCATTTGCACTTGGAAACATTCTGTTTTTAAGTTGGAGTCATTTGTTTTCCTAGAAGGACACATTGAGCGAATGTTCCCTTTTACCTATTCTTCAAATAAAGCATCTGATGCTGAGAACATGCGAAAATTTCCAGTTACCTCAATGTAAATTCTACAGTGATCCATTTTTCTTTCTCCCTGTAATTTCCGCATTTAAGGTTAATTGACCTTCCCGTAAGTGAAAGCAGAGGAGCCGTAATATTTCTCTACATGTGAGAGGAAACCATCAGCTGTCATTCTCTGTCTTCTTCCCTTCCCGGCCATTTGGAGAATAAATGGTGCTGTCATGTTTACAGTAGTAGCTGCAGGAATCTGGATTTTTTATTATTGGAGTTTCATGTTGATAAATTTCTGAAATATGTTAATTTAGATTCTTGTAAATCACCATACCAGAGTAATGAAGAATAAGTGTTCACGACAAGGAATGGGCTAACAGATGCTAAAAGGAGCATTAGTCGTTGTCCTTTTTCTGACACTTTAGCCCCCTCCTACAATTTAACTCCCTTCTCAAACTGCAGCTCAGAACGATGCCGTTAGGCTGTGTTTCCAGTAAAGAAATGGCAGGTGGGTTACCTCTCATGCACTGACTAGAATCATTTGATAAGAGGCTGTTCAGAGTATGTATTAACAGGGATCCTGAAGCCTTATATAGACTCAGCTAGAAACTGTTTGGTTTAATTAGTACTGACCATCTTGGGAGAAGAGTGTCAGTACGTGAGCTATAAAATTCCCCCACTAAATACAACTAGACCAAGGTTGAAAACTTATATCCACACAAAAACCTGCCCACAAATGTTTATAGCAGTTTTATTCATAATTGCTAAAACTTGGAAGCAACCAAGATGTCCTTCAGTAGAAGAATGGATAAATAAACTGTGATACATACAGACAATGGAATATTATCTAGTGCTAAAAAGATTTGAACTATCAAGCTGTAAAAAGAGAGATGTAAGGACTTTAAGTTCATATTACTAGGTGAAAGAAGCCAATCTGAAAAGGCTACATACAGTATGATTCCAACTATATGACATTATCTAAAACACCAAGCTATGGAGACAGTAAAAAGATCAGTGGTTGCTGGAGAGTCGGGGGAGAAGAATAGATAGAGCATAAAGAATTTTTAGGGCAGTAAAATTACTCTGTATGATACTATAATGATAGATATATGACATTAGACATTTATCCAAACCCATAGAACATACAACACCAAGACTGAACCCTAAGGTAAACTATGGACTTTGGATGATTATGATGTGTCAGTGTAGGTTCATCCTTGGTAAAAAAAATGTTCCATTCTGGTAAGTGATGTTGATAATAGGAAAGGCTATGCATGTGTGGGGGCAGGGAGTATATGAGAAACCTCTGTTCCTCCCTCTCAATTTTTTGTAAACCTAAAACTGCTCTAAAAATTGAAGTCTTAAAAAAAAGAAATAACATAGACCGAGGAGTAAACAAGGCTTTAAAACCTACGGTAAAAATCAAGTGTCATGGAGCCTGGAGACTGGGAGCATTCTACTGTCACATATCGTCATCAAATAACAAAGAACACAGTTGGGAGATATTTTCATAGACCTCTGCAAATCTTTGATCTTCGAAATAACCCTCAATGTTTACTGGCCACGTACTACGTGCCAGGCACGCTTCCTCTCAATCCTCACAAGAGTCATTGGCTAGGTGCTCTGCATATCCTGGCTTATTATTCTCCCCAGCAGTCCTGTGGGGGAACTGTGATTACTCATAAAAACCAACCCCTGGAATCATTAGGAAATTATCAGAATGATGACTATCAGATGCATAAATACCAAGTTACTATATAGTGCTAAGTATCTATCAGCACTACCTTTTGAAATTTAACTTTTGGAAAACAGACGAGGAGGTTCTTCATCCTTACTCATGATTGGACCTTTAAATAAAAATGCAAAAAAGAAAAAAAAAACACAAAACATCCTATTACAGAAAATCTGTATACGTTGGAATGCCCTGTTTATGTTTCTTTATGTTCAGATACCATAAAACTCTACTTGACTGAAGATAAATATTTTATGGAACCCATTTGTGTTTATAATTCATTATGAATCTCATTTCTCCTCTGCCATTATTTATAGTCTACTTTAAGAGCTAAAAAAACTATATGAAAATTAAAATAATATGGGATGGGGGACTTCTGTCAGCCACTTCACTCTTCTAACAAGGAAATATTACCTACAGAATATGGGTCAAGTTGATTTATTTTTATTAAAATTTGCTTGGCAAGACTCCCCTTTTATATTCCGACACTTGCGGTAAAATTATATGTCCACTTTCAATCCATTCCTTGAAAACTAATTCACAGATGGTCAACAGTTCACATAAGATGGCTCAGGCCGTGTAAACAAATCTTCAAATTCAGCATTGTTATAGACAGAACATCTTGGAAATAAAGCCAAAATATGAGTAATAGCCAGCTTCCCCTCTGCACATCTTCACATGAGTCCTGTTTGGAAAAGCAAGAGTGTTGCTTCTGTCCCCCATGGGTGTCCTCACTTATAGCTAGCTGTACTGCTGCTTCATCTAAAAGATAGTGAGGTTCAAGGATGAAGCATCAGATGGCAGAAAATAGTCATTTTGATTTAATTATTTTTCTTTTGGAATCAAGGTTTTAAACGAAAGAAGTGGTGTTGAGGGAGATGTCTGGATTCCCAGAGCAAAGCGTCTAAAATCTCTAACTGTAACTGCAACTGTGAAAATACTTGAATACAAAGATAAAATGAACTGTGATAGACTGGATGGGACAAGGGCTTCAAACTCACAAAGACCTGCTCAAATCCTATAGTCAGCGCTTCTCAGCCATGTGAGATTAGGCATGCTGAGGGATAATCATGAAACTGTTTCCCCCTCTTTGAGATGGAGAACACGGGAAATGTCCACAGCCAGTATTATGAGGGGGGCTTGCTGCCAGTGTGCATGTGGAGCACCAGAGACAGCCTCTCATCATCCACAGTGTGGGCAAATATCGATCTACTTATGGAATGACTAATTATTTCCTCTGGCTGCAAAGTGGGGTGGTGTAGAATCTGAGAAGAGGAAAGAGGCTTGTGTTGAGGAATATTAACATTTGATATTAAGTTTCAGAATATTAACATTAGCTATTAAGTTTCAGATGATTCCTCCATCAATAAACTCTTTTGATTCAAACTTCATAAATCAGACTCAATCAGATTTGGATCTTTTAATTAGATGTGAGCAGGTATACCTTGTTGCTATATTCTGATAATCTTAAAATTTGCATTTCTAAATATGCTTTTTCTTTGTTGAGACAGTGTGCGGAGCAATGAAAAGGGAGATAGATTGCTGTTTAAGGCAGTGGGGTCCACCTAATGTTTATCTGGATGGGTCAAGGAAAGAAAGGACAAGAATAGACAAGTAAGCTGCCTTAGAGCCTTACTAGAATGGTGTTGTGATCTCTTCATAGAGCCTCTCTCTGGGCATCTGGTTTCTGCCAGGAGCATGGAGAGGATTCTATCAGTGAGAAGAAAAAAGCCCAGGTGGGAGAGAGAACATGCACCTGGGAGAGGTGACATCTTCTCTCTAAATGTGCCCTTCTGTTCTTTTCTTTGTAGAACGGTGTTTTGTTTGTGTATTTACTTGCTTGCTTGTTTGTTTTCTTTAGAATTCAGTCATGACACAACTTTATTTGTAACTTAAAAGAATCTCCTCTGGAGCAAAAAAAGGAACTAAAGTTTTCTTTAAGCCTGACATTTCAGACCCAATTTCTGTAAGCCTACAACATTATTAGAGTTACCTGTTAGAATCTATAGATTCAATGGATTCCTGTCAAAATCCCAATGACATTCTTTACAAAAATAGAAGAAAAATTCTAAAATTCATATGGAACCTGTATGAAGAAAGAAAAACAAAGCTGAAGGAATCACATTTCCTGGTTTCAAAATATCTTACAAAGTTATAGTAACCAAAAGAGTCTGGTACTGGCATAGAAATAGGCATAGATCAATGGAACAGAATAGAAAGCCAGAAATAAATACACAAATTTGTGGTCAAGAGGTCTTCAAAAAGGTATCAAGAATTCACAATTGGGAAAGGGTAGTCTCTTTAATAAACGATGCTGGGGAAACTGGATACCCACATGCAGAAGAATGAAACTGGACCCTTATCTCACACCAGATACAAAAAATAACTCAAAATGGGTTCAAGGCTTAAATATAGGACCAGAAACTTAAAACTACCAGAAGAAAATACAGGAAAAAAGCTTCTTGACACTAGTCTAAGTAATAATTTTTTGGTTAGGAAGCAAAATCACAGGCATTAAAAGCAAAAATAGATGAGTGGGATTGCATCAAATTTAAAAGCTTCTGCACAGCAAAAGAACCAATCAGCAAAATGAAAAGGTAACTTGTGGAATGGGAGAAAATATTTGCAAACCATGTATAACAGAGAGTTAATGCCCAAGATACACAAGGAACTCAAATAACTCAGCAAAATAAATAAATAACCCAATTAAAAAATGGGTAAAGCACGTGAATAGACATTTCTCCAAAAAAGGCACATGAATGGCCAACAGATGCATGAGGAGGTGTTCAACATCACTAATCATCAGGGAAATGCAGATCAAAACCAGAGTGAGCTATCATCTGATACCTATTAGAATTGCTATTATCAAAAAAACATAAGATTACAAACTTTGGCAAGGATGTGGAGAAAGGGACCTCTTGTGCACTGTCGGTGGGAATGTAAACTGGTAGTCACTATGGAAAACAGTATGGGGATCCCTCAAAAGATTAAAAATAGAACTACATGTGAGCCAGCAATCCCATTTCTGGTTATGTATCCAAAAGAAATGGAGTCTCAAAGAGATATCTGCTCTCACATGTTCACTGCAGTTTATTCACAATAGCCAAGAAATGGAAACAACTTAAATGTCCATTGAAAGTTGAAGGAATAAAGAAAAAGTGAGTATATATATAATCTATGTCTTGTATATATAATCACTATATATGTAATCTATAATCTATCTATCTAAAATATGTATATAATTCACCCTTAGAAAAGAAGGAAATCCTGCCAATTGCAACAACATGGATGAATCTGGGGGACAGTATGCTAAGTGAAATAAGCCAGACGCAAAAAGAGAAATACTGCATGATCCCACTTTTATGAGAAATCTAAAATAGTCAAACTCTTAGAAGCAGAGAGTAGAATGGTGGTTGCCAGAGAGGAGGAGGGGGAAATGAAGAGATGTTGATCAAAGGGCACAAAGTTTCAGCCATGCAAAATGAATGAGTTCTGGAGATCTCACGTACAACATGGTGATGATAGCTAACAATACTGTACAATACCGTATTGTTTACTTGAAATTTGCCAAGAAGACAGATGGATCTTAAACGAAATCTTCTCACTGCATACACACACACACACACACACACACTCACACACACACACGTCAAAAATGGTAACTAGGTAGAGGTGATGGATAAATTATTTAGCTTGATTGTGGTGATCTTTTCATAATGTTTACATACAGTATATGAAACATCAAGTCATATACCTTAAACACATCCAATTTTTAGATATGAAAGGTATCTCAATAAAGTTGTTAAAAAATTTCTCTAAATATGAATGACAAATGTCACACCGCATTTTGTTTTGTTTTATTATTTTTTTCCTGAGAGGAAGATATGTTAGCAAGTTAAATCCCTAGACTCCAACTAGCAAATTGAGTCTTCAATAATGTGTAGGCAGTTTGTCACAAGGTACACAAAGTCTCAGGGACATGTGGCCCATTTTCCTAAGGAGTGCTCATTTTGCTCAGTGATCCAGGGGAAACATTTTTCCATTAAACCAAACATGAGTGAATGCAAAATCCCTGGCATTTTAAAGATTAATCATGCTTCAAAGAGCTGTCTCACTTGTACCTGGCCATTCCACATGGGTACATGAGGTCCCCCAAGAGCACTTCAATGAGAGCCTCTGGTGTGGGGAACCTCCAGAGACAGACTGACCCGTGACACTGCATGTGTGGGGAAGTTCCAGTTAGAATAAGATGATTCTTACCCTAAATGTATCACTCTCCTTATTCATCTACAGGGAGGCTAAGATCTGAAATTCTAATAGGAGAATTTTGTTTCTCTCTCAAGGATTTCATTAACTCAGACTTCGTGATTTCCAAAACCCTTTAGGATTTCCTGCATTGATATCTTTGCTCATTCTGTCCCTATGTGTCAGGAAATCGTTTTCTACCACCTAATTTCTAAAGTATGCATACCCAAATCCTTCCCATTCTTTAAGGCCGATCTCAAATTTTACTTCCTTCACACACACACAAACACACGTGCATGTGCGCGAATGCTTCCTTGAAAAATCTGTCTTCCTGCCACTTTCAGCTAGAACATATATTCAGTAAATACCTAGTAAGTCTCTATTCTATAAGGACATTATGCCAGATACCAGGGAGATAGTTTTTTAAGAAAAATCTGAATTACATCTCCTCCACTTTCACTTACAATTGTTAGTATTTATTTTATTATTTTAAACCCTTTATCACAGTTACTTATAAACACATAATGCAGTGGAAAGAGAATGAATTTCAAAGTTAGTAGACCCGGGACTAAATCAAAGCTCTGCTGGTAACAAATCTGAGACCTTGAAACAGTCATTTAACCTCTCTGAATTTAGGCTCTTGCATCTTAAAATTTATAGACATGATACTTGTACCATGATCTATCCATCATGATAGATATTGAATAAAAAACTGTATTCCATAGCCTGGCCTATTAACTAGTCAGTGAGTCACAAATATTGTTTTTACTGCACTCCTGCTAGCCTACGTAGTCCTTGAGGGCATCATCCCCCACAGCATCCAGAAGAGTGATAACCAAATATTGGGAACAAAATGAACAGTAAAGGATGAATATTGATGGATATACTCTAAAGTGAAGTGACATAGTGAAAGATACATTCGGGCAAATGGAGAGCAAGTAGGAGGCTGAGGAGGGAGAATCGCTCAGTGTTTGTGAGGTGGAGTTTGGGGACAATTGATTATGCAGAAATGGAGAGTTCAAATTGGGTCTAATTTCACTGTTTATCAAAGACCAGTTCTCTCTATGATATTCTTAGCTCTGGCTCTGGTCTGCCTTTCTTTGTTCTTTGGTGGTGGGGAAAGGGTTGTATACATTTCAGAACCAAGACCAGAACCATATTGCCTTCCATAACCCATCATGTCAGTGTTACTTCTTTCAGGAGCCCATGCTATTCTCAGCAGGATCTCACAGCTATGATGGCAGGAGTCCTGTATGGCACCATCATGGGAAGGTTCATTTTTATTCTCAAATTAGCGACATGCCCCCAACAGTTGGATGTTTTATCCTAAGCTTCTCTAATCATCCAGCTTCCTCCTTCTTTAGAATTAATTTTTGACCAGATGATAAGGATGTTACAACTAAATTCTTCTTATGGTCATGGATATTATGTTGAATAAAAACTAATTTTTGATTAGGAAAATATAAAAGGGAGTAGGATAGCAACCTTAACGTACTAAATAGAGAGGGTCATGGGTTGGAACTAACCAACTGGCTTCCTAAACAGAACCCTCCTCGGGGGCGCTCCAGTGACCTTTCATGTTAATGAATGTTTTCCAAGATTAGAGACTTCTCTAAGCCACAGCCCTCCAGGTACAGTGCAGAATTATTAAAATGTCTAAACTGCAAACATTTCAGTGAGTCTGACAGAGGATGGAATGCTGAGAAGATACACTGATTTTAGAGTCCATTAGCATTAATTTTGGCTTTCTCCATTGCTCTCAAAGCTCAGGGAAAATAGCTTTATTTGCATCTTATGAATAGTATAAACTGGGATTCAGAGTGGTTATAATTTGCTCTTTCAATAAGTTTCTGCATTAGAACTCATGATTTCTGGACCCCAAATCAGAACTTCTACCCATTATCGAAGTCATAAATATGTGCTCTGTTGTTTTATGTCCTTTTATCACTTATAACACTTAAGTTGCCTATTATTTTCTCACTCTTCCAATAAATATCCCTTAATCTCTTGTACTGGAGGAGATCAACTGCACCTGAAGTAGAGTTCTTATCCTTGAAGATTTTTCTATCTAGTTGAAGAGTTAAGATATGTTCACGCAAGACGATAGTTAACACTATACGTGTCAAATTTGTTTTTAAAAATACTTGCTTCAAAACTATCATCAATGGTGCTACGAGAAGGCTTCCTAGTGGAAATGATGATTAAGAGGGTTGCTATAAATTATTAGAGCTTAGAAGGGTGAAAAATGGACTTAGAGCTTCCAAGCCTGGGATTCGGTATCTCCACTAGCAACTTGTCAACTAGCACGTGTGCAATGTCATTTCAGATCCATAAAGGACTTCGCCTTATCCTTACATTGCTTTTTCTATGTAACTTACACATGTTGGGCACAGGGTAGACATTCAACAAGGGTTTGTTGACCTGAGGCACAGCATGGCTTAGTGAAAAGGACACTGGCTCAAAAGTCAAATGGACTTTTGTCTTTATCATTGACCATGTGTCAAAGAGAAAATTAAATAACCTCCTTGGAACTGGTTTTCTTCCGTTGATGGGAGCATACTATCTATCTGCCTCAGAGGATTTTTCTGAGCATCTCTTCTCACTTTAAAAACCTCACTGTGTAGGGCCTGGCACCATGGCCCAGTGTCAAAGTTCCATGTGCTCTGCTTCAGCACCCTGAGTTTGTAGGATTGGATCCTGGGCACGGACCTACTCCACTCAGCAGCCATGCTGTGGAGGTGTCCTACGTACAAAAAATAGAGGAGGATTGGCACAGATGTTAGCTCAGAGCTAATCTTCCTCAAGCAACAGAAGAGAAGGATTGGCAGCAGATGTTAGATCAGGGTGAATATTCCTCAGGAAAAAAAAAAACTCACTGGGAAAGTGTATCCACATGCTTGGCTTCTGCTCCCAACTATATACTGAGAACTTCCACACCTGTCTCTAACACGGTCAGTCCCACAATTTCAACCTGTGCACCTGCTTGATTGCCTGACATCGCCTACTTGACACCCTCAGACATCTCAAAATACAGGTGAAAAAAAATGAGAACAGGAAAAAGAAGAGATATTCTGTCTTCCTGTTTTACTCCTTCTCCACAAGCCTCAGATTGTTCTTGTACTCTTCATTGCACTGGAGAGTAACCTCTCTGTTTCAAAACTTCAAAGTCTCAGAGAGGCTTAATCCTCAAATAGCTGGAGAAAAAGCAAGCCAAACTAAAACACAGATTCACTCCAGCAAGCTGAGGATGATTAAGTTTATTATGTTGCCTCTTCCAAGGGTATTTTTGTATCACCATACATATATGAATAACTCCTTTTATTTGCATAGTCTAGTGCATCCTATATATTTTCAAAGGAATTGATATTTGTAGAATTCAGACCACAATAAGAAGTTATGGAGGGGCAGTAGGAGGTATTTTTTGATTAGGGTAGCTGTCTGGCTCAATTTTCACCAATAGCTTAACTAGCGTCTCTTCTAACAATAACTTAGGCTGGCCCAGGTACCTCCCACACCCAGCACTTAGCAAATGTCTAGTAAATATAAATCAATGGATGTATAAATGAATGAATAGTTGAATGAGCGCCTTGTGTCCAGAGGATCCACTAAAAGTGGGTATACCTAAACGCACAGCTGGAATAGCTGCATCCTAAACTACAAAACTCCTGAGTGTTACCCTGATGCCATAGACTGAGGATATGTGAATTTGGCACTTGAATCAGGAGATTGAAAATAAATTTCCTAGAAACTTTAGAACACTTCATTGATACCTATCACTTAGGAATCTCAAGTCATTAGTAGAAAAACCTAGCTCTACGGAGTTTTTGAAATCATATAACAAAAACTCCAAGGTTAGGGTGCAGAATTTTGAGAGGTAACATAAATTTGAGCTTTACTTTAATAGAACCAAACAACACATGTTCAGCTTTTCTTCTGAGTTTGGAGACCCTGCATAAATCCTCAGGACTTGAATTACTAACCACGTATCTGGACAACAATGACATGAAAGATTTGGACAATGGACTGTAGGCCTTTCTAAATTTACTTTGTCCTATAACACTTTTTCCACTTTGAAATACCTCACTTGGAAGAGAACTTTTAGCTGAATTCTAAATCGAGCTACACTCCTAGTTTGAATAATTATACTTTTAGACTTTTACTCACTGTTGAGTTGACACTATATATATTCATATATAGTACACTACATATTTTATGTAAAATGATATATACATGTTATGTATGCATGATGTACATACACATATACATAATGTACATATATACATGTATATGCACATAACATATACATGCATACACATGTATAACGTATATATAACACGGAAATGTGTATATATGTACATAGACTTTCTAAGAACAAGTACAGGGGGAAAGGTGGCAGTGTGGTTCTGGAGTTTTTCCTCTAGAAATTGTCTCAAGAATCACTGAGCTGGAGGTTTTTGGAGAGTTTCTTCTGCGTCATACTTGGGTGCTACTATGTTTGCTTGTGTGTTTAGCAGGCTGACCCTGAGCTGATTTGGGTTTGTCGTGCTTGGCAGCAGCGGTGGCAGAGCTCAGCTTTACTGAAGGGTGACTGAGACAGCTTAGGCTGATAGGTGAGGGGTTGCCAATCTTTAATCATCTCACAAGAAAGGGAAGCTTGATTCTACCAAAGTTAACACTAGTTTTCAGGGAGAGCAACACTCATTCAGTCTTGTTTTTCAGTTTACTAATGGAGCGCAGCTTTTGCTGGTGCTGCATTTAGGGCAATAAATTGTGAACATATAATAATATCAGCCTGTCCTTCTGGATATACCAGAAGTAGGATAAAATTTTACTCAAAATCCTTAAGAAGCTCATTCTCAAGGAACCAGTACTCAAGATGTAGATGAGAGATCTTTTCCAGCAGAAAGAGGGGAGAGCTGCAGATAACATGTGCTAATCTTTTACAAGGAAATGGTTGCATGCAATTAAAGGAAAATCCTTATAGGGGATTAATCCACATTCTTAGGAAAGGGTATGAATTGAGGGTAAGAGTCCATTTGAAAAATATGTTTGGAATTGATTCATTACAGAGAACTAAGCATATAATATAACCTCCTTCATTTACTCCAAATCCTTTGAAATACTAGAAACGATATTCAAAAAATCTATTAGCATTCTCGAATACAGAAGGATAACTTCAATGGATGAGCAACTGTGAAAAGCAAGATGAGACAAACTGGAGAAGAGAACCACAGCCCTGGCATGCATGACAGAGAACTGCTGCCAAAGGAGAGGGTGGGGACCTTCTCTAAGAGTGCTCCATGCCTGCGATTTTACCTGTTTGATAGATATGGAGATTGATGCTCAGTTTAAGTAGCTTGTCCAAGTTATATAATGACAGATACATTTCAAACCCAGAAGTGTCTCACTCTCAAGCCTCTGAGTTAATTGTTCTTATAATTGCCTCCTCCCTATGTTTCACACTTTATCTAGCATTTGTCATTGATTCCTCACAGCAATTCTATGAATTTTCTCCCGTTTTACAGATAAAGAAACTGTGTATGGACCTTTGGCTAGTTATTCCAGTGGGACTGTGCTTTCTAGGAGTCTGTTCTTAAAACTTGCTCCTTCTTCATCTTTCTCCCCATAACAATATTAGTAAAGAGCCAGATAAAAATTTCAGGCTTTCTGAATCTACCCTCTCCACTCTTTTAACTGGGGAAGTTAATCTCCATTCTGGATTTAACATGCTGTTATAGATGTGTGCCTCATGTTGTCATATTGTAACCTCATTTCACTGGTTAAAAAAGAATATTGTTGTTGTAAGCATTTATTTGTATCCCTATTTAATATCCTAGCCTTTGGCCCTGGTCATTGGCTTATCAGATATAAAGCCTGACCTGACATAGCTTGACATGAAAAAATCAATCTGAATTGTAATTGCTATAATTCTGCAGGTAGCACTGAGGATTTAGGAAATAGGTTTTATGTATTTAATTTTAGAGGGTAAAATGATGGCTGAGTATCCAGGAGAATCAGCATCCAAAAATCAGAGATGCAAAAATCTAACAGGAGGTCACTTGCTTAAGGAAACCTGACTTATGGAAAACAGAGTTAAAAAGCTGATGCATTCATTAGTGGGTGATTATCAATTTTTAAAAAGATCTTATGATTTACAACGGAGTCAAACTTGGAGTCTCTTTAAGTAGCAGCTTCAAGTTTTAAGTGTTGGTTTATAATCCATGGTCAGGGAGAGAACTCAAGGGAGATTTAAAATACATAGAGCTAAAATGAAACTAACTATTGCACACAGAATATTTATTTCAAAGACGTGGTATTTTTCAAATCATTAATAAAAATTAAGGTAGGCGAATGCTTTTGACTCATAACACCTCAGCATATCAATTGAGATGTTTTTAGTCCATGACACAAACTGAGTTCAGCATTTTAAATTTTTTGAGAAACCTCCATACTGTTTTCCATAGCTGCTGTATCATTTCACATTCCCACCAACACTGTACAAGTGTTCCTATTTATCCACATTCCTGACACTTATTTAATTAATTTTTTTGATAATAGCCATTCAACAGGTGTAAGATGATAATTACCATATGATCCAGGAATTCCACTTTTGGATATAGATCCAAAAAAATTGAAAACAGGATTTTGAAGAGATACCTGCACTCCCATGTTCACAGCAACATTATTCACAATAGCCAAGATATAGAAACAATCCAAGTGTCCATTGACAGATAAGTAGATGAATAAAATGCAAAATACACGCAATGGAATATTATTCAGCATTTAAAAAGAAGGAAATTCTGACATCTGCGACAGCATGGATGGACATTACGCTAAGTGAAGTCAGTCAGGCATAGGACAAATACTGCATGATTCTACTTATATGAGAAATTCAAAATACTCAAATTCATAGAAACAGGAAATACAATAGTAGTTTCCAAGGTCTAAAGGGTGGGAGAAATAGAGAGTTATTGTTCAATGGGTATAAAGTTTCAGTTGTGTTAGATAAATAAGTTCTAGAGAGCTGCTATACAACACAGTTCCTGTAGTTTACAGTACAGTATTGTGTACTCCAAAATTTGTTAAGAGGATAGATCTCATGTTAAGTGTTCTTACCAAAAAACTAAACAAACAAGTGAAACAATGGGACACAAGGAAACTTTGGAAGGTGTTGGATATTTCTATTACCTTGTTTGTGGTGATGGTATCATGGTGCATACATGCGTCCAAAATTATCACATTGTACTCATTAGATATGTGCAGTTCTTTGAATATCAATTGCACCTCAAAAAGCTGTTGAAAATATGTTAAGCATAAAGTAACATTTTTACTCATAGACTAGAAAGTGGAAAAGTCTAGGATTAGATTAGCTTCTAACATGACTTGATTCTAGGATTAAACAATATCATCAGTGCATTTCCTATGTTGAGGGTCCCCCTTTGTGTTGGCCTCATTCTCAGAAGCCCCTTACCATGACATGGCATGAGGATACAGTGACAGGTTCAAGGTACAACACTATGGATTAAATCTAAGAGAAAGGAAAATCAGGTGTTTCTTTTGGTCCATCCAACCAACTTCTGAAATTACTTCTGATTGCCTACATTTGAGTTCCATTACCAGCTCTGAACAGTTTTTTGTGTCTAGAGGGATGGACTATGCTGATTGGCTTAGGCCACTTCCCATGCCCATGCCTGAAGCTACAGGTAGGATCACCCAAAAGATGTGATCTGAGAATCCAGTAGTGAAACAAACAAACAAAATATAAGTATCCATATGGTCGTCATATAACAATGTTCAGCTTTGGTGTAAAGTATGAGCAGTCAGATAATGAGATGATTAAGCAGATCAGCTTCTAGGAGAAATGATGAAAGGAACTAAGTTTCCACTAGAGGTGGGATAGGATCTTGGACATGCTACAAGATATAGATAGAGCACAGATATAGCTACTAGCATCTCTTCCAATATGACAAAAGCTTCCAGTCACCACTGGCGTATTCAGTAAGCATTCCCAACACATTCCTTATTGTTTCCATCTGGCAGTTCAAGCATGGATCTCATGCACTGTCTCAACACCTAGCACAACCCCAGAGCCTGGAATGATCTGAAGGATGATATCAACTTGGCTGAAGTTTGAAAAGAGAAAGGATAAAATGTTTTCTGTCTTATAAGATTAAAAAAAATAGTACAAGCATTTAATTTTCTGTGGGTTTTCGAAGTGATCTGGCATATAGTTTAAGAATTATCAAATGCAATCCAAAACCCTGAGAAAAAATGCGACTCTGTTTAGACTAACTTAAGATGAATGAAGCTGCTGGTTCCTGTTTAGCTACAATAGTGTACAAAACTAAGCTCTGTAGGCTGGTCCTACCACATATACAGATAACTGAAGAGGACCCACTTGCGTTTCCAGAGTCGGGTTGTGGCCCAATGAAACCCAACCAGAAGACAAGCTGAAGGAGACAAGTCTCTGACCTTCAACATATTTCCTTGTGTTTATTTCCCTTTATTCCAGCTTTTTGTTGGGTTTCTAAGGATTGGGGTTGTTATCTCAAATGACACACTTTGCCTTGGCTCAGTTGTCATCTCTTTCTGAGACACTAATCTAAACGATTCCAGCTAAGTCAGAGGTGAGAAGAAGGGGACTCTGAGGGTTAAATACTTGAGCTAAATTCATGATGTTCTAGAATGACAGATGCACTCTAACTTGCATCCAATAATCTCATTTGACCTAGGGCACCGCAATGAAGCTTTGAAATCCTGTATCTCAGATCTTGCCAGTCTTCCTCCTGGAAGACTTTGTGAAGTCTTTATCCTCAATTTGTCCACTAATTCTTCATCATCCCTCTATACTACTATTATTACCACTTCCTCCTGTTTACCTATATTACCCTTTCTCTCAGGTGGAAAACCCTTTCCTCACCCACCTATTCATCTATATTTTAAGTCCTATCAAATTATTCTTCTTAGATAATTTGTTTCCACACTCATCTCACCCATCCTTGAAACACTTTGAGTCCTTATTGTCTGAATTACCCATGTTAATACTTAATAGTATTTATCTTATTCCACACTTCAAGTTCTTTATATGTCTAAGGCCTTAGTCAGCAGCGCATACCAAGAGGCTGGGAATACAGCTCTGAATTCCTCATGGTACCCAGTGGTATTCAATACTTGTTGCTGGAGTCAATCTAATTCTTCCCTCATCACTACAAAAATTTCTCAAGCTCTTACCTGTATCTCACCATTGATTTCTTAATGCAGTTGTTTAGCACATATACAATTTCAAAGTGTATCACTTGATTAAAAAAAGGCAGATCCCTTGGCTCCAAATCAAGAGATCTGGTTCAATAGATTTTGGACGAATTCAGAAATGTCTTTGCAATTCTAAGGAAGTGAGTCAAATACTAAACTCTGAGAAATGCTTCCACAGATCCTTCAACCTCTTCTATTTACAGAACTTTAAGGCATCATAAAGTCCCATCTCAAAAAATGTCTACATCTCTGCCCCTCCAGCATGAATTTTCTGTGGCCATGTGGCCCCCAAAAATCTGCTATAAAATGCAAGATCAAAACTGCCTAAAATAGAGAAAGGATAGAGAGAGTTAATGAAAATATGAAGTCTGCAGAAACTTGGCTGCCTGTGACTGGGGACAGGTTAATGGCCCAGATTTTTGGAACAAGTAAAATTTCCAGCTTAATGCTTCAGCCGTGGCAAAGACACTCAGAATACCCACTCAGATGTACAGTCATTTATTCAATAATTTTATCACGATTTGAAAATAACATCAGCTGTATTCCCGATCAGTTATTGATTTATTTAGCAAATTATTCCAATTTTTAATTCCTTAACAGTTGGGGTAGTTTAGTCATAAAATATGCAGTCCCAACCAGGATCCAAACTGAGTATATGACTAAGTGAGTCACCACTCAGAGTGCTTGACACATGTTCCATATAAGAAGGTTTGGGACAGAGAGCTTCGGTTAGGAGGTCTAGGTTCTCACACCCACATATTAACAATGTCAGTGGTAAACATTTGTTAAGTACTTGCCACATACCAGGAACTATGTCAACAGTCTTATTAATTATCTAATTTAATTTTTCCTGAAATGCTATTAGGTGGGTATTATCTCATCTTTATTTTATAGACATAAGATACCAAGTCCAAAAGAAATTGGAATCTTAAACCAGGAAGTTTTACTCTGGTGATGCTGAACTATCACACTCTTCTGACGTTCTCCTGGCACGCATTAGAAGACTTAGGTATATCTTAATACCCAACAACAACAACAAAAATATATATATATAATTATGTCAGTCCTTTTCTATTTCATAAGATTGACCTAAATTTCATGTTAAATGGCAAATACGAAAGTGCATGTAAAAGTATGTAACATTATTCCTTTGGGGCATGGCAAATTTAAGTGTCTGCAGAGGCCAGGCAGGAAATGTGAGCCCAATCTAAAAGGAGGTCCAGCAGACTGCTGCTATGTAGGAATACAGACCCAGAAATGCAAGATGTCTAATTTTTCAGGAAAATCCATGAATCCCTAGTTCAGTTGATATTTTCTAACTATTACATATGGGCTTAGATTAAAACAACAACAATGAAAAAGAACTAAGCCTATGAAGGTCAACAAAACATGCATAGAAGCTATTGGCTAGAGACATCTGTATCATATAAGTAGGAAATCTTTTTGTCACAGTTATTGTACTAGAAAGAAAGAGATATATATTAATTATATAAATCTTGGTAAGGCATATGACCTCCTAGGGCCTCAATTATCTCAATTATAAGCTATTCTCTCAATGCCCTATACACCTACTCCTGTCCCAAGTCTGAAGTCTCAGATATTCATAATAAAGCTCACGGTATTGAATTTGAGCAGCTCATAAGATAGCTGAGGAAATGGAAAACCTTACATAAAAAGGACATGAGGATCCTCTTGTAATAGGTGACAGATAAGATCAAATGGACCCTCATGCATCTTTGGTCTTATTTTGCCAAGTGAAAGCAAAATTAGATTAAATCAATGAAAAATTCCAAAGGTTGTCCAGCAGTCAGAGCCTAGGAAGTGGGCAGGCGGCTGGAACTCTAGCAGTAGGAATGTATTTGGCAAGGATTAAGTAAACATAAGCTTGGGATTTGGGGATTGGCAATACATTAATCTAGATGAGAAAATACTTGGAAAAGAACTGTGAATTCAAATAGATGAATGGCTATCAGATACACAGAGAGGTTAATTTCTTCCCACATGATTCTGGAGGTTTGAATTTGCATCAGTGAATGAGGGATATTGGAGAGAAACTTTGCTTTGGTAGAGGGAATTACTTCTTAAAACTGTAATATATAGACAGAGATGCTTCAAGAGGCATTTTGAATTCACTGTTATTTTGAGTTAACGGCGGTTACAGAAATGCTTGGCAGCGGTATATTAAAAGGGATTTGAGCAATGGAATTTAGGATGGGATGAATAAGACAGTGGTTCGCAAGTGTGACTGACCATCAGCCTCACCTGGAATTATTGTTAGACATGCTGGGTTTACTGTGTAGTAAACACAGTATTTAATTCACTATGTATGGGATAGAGAATAAAAAACATGTATTTCTTATCAAACAGCTCCAGGTGATCCTGTTGAATGCATCTATCTGCAGAAACACTGGAGTAGGTCTCCTTAAGCCTCTTATATCCCTGAGGTTATCAAAAAGAAAAAAGAAATGTGATAATTAACATCCAGTGAGCAAATGCTTTGTTCCAGGTACTGGGTACTTGCATTGCATTTATTTCATTTTATGCTTATTCATGCCTACTGCTTTATAGGTGAGGCAATGAGGTTTCAAAAAGTTAGATTAATGGTAACCATGAGGTTATGGGGTAAGTGAAGGAGGAGAAATTCGAATTTGGAGGTTTACTCCAAAACCTCTTAACACATAGATATATTGTCCATAGTGTGTTTTACTGTGCCTTAGAATCTGCTCTTGGAGACAGGGATCTGGCAAGCCAGGGGGTGGGGTGACTCTCTTAGGAAGAGACTCATACCTTTGTCAGGTCTTCAAGCACCTGCTTCTGTAATGCCTTTCCCCTCAATCAGAAAAATTGCTACTGCAAACTTATCCCTGAGCACTGAGGTAGTATCTTAAGTAAACTAAATCAAAGGGCAAGGGCAGGAGAAGGTGAAATGAGGCAACAAAAAAGCAATATTTTCTAAATGGAGTGTTATTTATCTGATTAATGCTCAAGGCTAACTCCCACATTTAATGAACATTCTCCTTAGAGAGACACAGAATTCCGTAATGAATATGAAAAAACAAACACAACAAAAGAAACACAAGCAAGATGGTCTTTTTCAGAAGGAAGTGGGGACAGTGCCTGCAGTGTGAAACATTTTAATTTTCCATATCTCCACAGCCACAGCAAGGCAGAGCAGTATCTCTGTGGTAAGCAGCGACTTTTGTTTACTTTTTCAATTTATTCTTTTCTCTAGGAAAGACAAGGCAAATGTGAAGAGATTTCCATTCATAACAAGGAGACCAAACTTTGCTACTAAAATGGTCTTCAGGTTGTAAAAGTTGGCCTTGGACTTGATTCTTGTTACTCCTTCTCAACAAATCAATGTCCAAACTTTGTTGCTTCCAGCTCTTTTAACAGAGATGTTTGAAGATCCCATGAGAAATGGCCAGTGATGCATATATGTTGCAGAATTGCAAATACCTGAGGTGAGTTCAATACACACACAGACACACACAGACACACACACATACACACACCACTCTCGTTGACTGAAAGCACTATAAATATACTACATGTGATTAAATAAATTATTAAACTTAAAGACAGTGCTCTTTTAAGAAAGAACAATGGGACCATTGTGTTGTGCAATTGTGCTACTTTATTGTTGATTATTTTGGGACCTGCAGTTACAGGGGTATTATCAACAAAGAAACAACATGACGTCTAAGACACACTGTGATATTTCTTTTTTTACTAAGGTCTTGGGATCTATTGATGTCTTCTTTATGGAGTTTTCTCTCCAGATAGATTGTCAAAAATCTCTCCTAATAAATGTTGTATACAGGGAAAGAGAGAAAAGAGACAGAGAGACCAACTAGGAGATTGTTACCATAGGGTAGTAGGAATAGAAAAGGAATATATGCTTTTGAGGCTCAATTCAGAGAAAGGGTTTCTCCTTTCACCGTGTAAGACACATAATAAGGTCTCGATAAATCTTTACTGCGCTGAATTAAGTCTGGCAACTGATTGGATAAGGGAGAAGTTAAAGCTGATTTTAAGTTGAAAGATAACATATTCATGACAAAGGACCCAGGAGGGGCAGGGGTTTGGGAGTACGTGAAAGCTGGTGATTTTGATTTTGGCTGAATGACTTTGCCAACAATTGTAAATGCTATGGAGATTCAGATTAAAAAAACATGAAAGAAGGTAAGAAGTGACAAATTGTGGGATGTCAGTATTGCAACAAAAAAGATGATCTCCACATGTAAGGAACATGGATTTTTGAAATTTGTTTGGCCCTCCAGTTGTCCTTAGGTACAAGAGAATGAGACTTGGAGCCACTCTGGTTTAGTAGTCTCAGTTTCCACAAGAGTCATCATGGCTTATAACAACCATGGCCCAGTGCACTAAGTTGGGGAAATGCTTTCTGTCCTGGAAGAGAAAGACATAGAAGTAACAGATGAGAAACATACACGTGAATCTGAAAGTCAGGAGTCAATTTTACTGTGAGTAACGGTGTCTATCAGCAGAGTAAGAATTTCATTCTATCAAGTGTCCATTGACCTGCCTGCTAACATAATTATCATTCCTTAAAAAAAGCCTCAAATTTTCCAAATATATGGGCTCAGAAATGTTACCTAAGGATAGATTTACATAGAAATTGCTAAAATGTTTGATTTATTTCTTATTTATTGGAAGTCCTTTCACCTCATTAACTTTAATAATTTTAACTAGAACATAGAGACAGATTGATGCATCTGATCACCAGGGATTTAATGATCCTTTATTTTCTTTTAAAGACCTTTTATCTTAAATAGCTATTTCAGGTTTTTAAGCCTGAAAGCATAATCACACCTCAGTCACAAATACAGCGTCCATAGGTTGCCATGTCTGTTTCTGTCTCTCACTGTGGTGTGGTCTCCAGCCTTCAGCTTTCCACATGACAGAAATTGTATTTCTGGTAAACCTAACTCATGGATAGTGGGGAGGAGACACAGTTGACATTATTGATCCAAATTGTCCTCATTGAAGATCACATTGGTGATTTCTCTGAACTTAGCTCCTGGCCTTTTTTTCCAGAAGAAATCTAAAAAAGTAATATTCATGTCATAAGAGAGAGGATTCATGTTTTCTTTAAATCATTTCTCTGGTTTCATGTGCCTGGTTAATTGATTCCTTTGGGTGTATAATAAAATGATGTCTGTTCCATTGTACATTGTGTTGTTCCAGAAAGGAGACATTATTGTTTCATGCCAATATAGACTTCATTTCTGGATACCTAGTTAATTAGTAGCTTTGCATTCACAGTTAGGTCACCTCTTCCCATGGTTTCTCATACTGTTCTCAAAGGGAGTGTGTGCTTTCCTATTTTGGTCATGGAGAATGTTCTTATCCTAAACTTAACCATTCCACTTCCTGTACTTCAAAGACGACAGTGTGAGATCAATTTTGAACCCTCCATGCCATGTCATGTGTCATAGAACATAACCTCAATTTCAAAGATCCCATGAAGTGCAGATTATTTGACTACAAAGAATAGATACGGATTGAAGAGAGTCAAGAATGTGGTGATAAAGAGGTTCCCCTTTAAAGTTGTTTTTCTTACTTTTCCAGAGGTAAAATGCAATTTTCCATGAGAATCTCCATTGAAGTTGGTCATCTGGGAACACCCCTCAATACCCTGTCTGCGTTTGGTCAACTAGCCAGTGCATGCCAACTATTACCAATTATTTCTTGTTTTTTATGACCTTTAATTTGACAATATTTCATGCTGAGCAGATGCTCTACATTCCTATTACATAGTATTTTTACCCTTCCATGATGAAGTATCTCCATGTCCTCAAATACCTAATTGGAATCAGGCGCTTCTACTGCCCTGAGCCTCACTATGACACATTACAAAACAAAAACACAACACAATCTGGAATGGTGAGTTGCTGGTAGTTTATTGAAATTACTTTATAACTGGTTTTCCTTTCAAAATAGTTTCATTATTGATACTAAAATGATGGAATCAGAATGAATAAGGCATCCAATTTGTCCAGGGATCAATGAGTAGAGCAATTTGGAATTTGTTACTTAGGTATTTTACTGCTTTTAGCCTGTAGGATCTTCAAAATATCCTAGGGGCAGTGATATATGTTTGCGTAAACAGTAGCTCAGTTGTCTCTGTCCATAAAGTGAAAAGTTTTACAAACTTTAAGGATTGTGTATTACCTACATCCTCTGAATCAAGATAACATGGGAAGGGGATTGGTCTGGAAGTGGTTTAAGTCAGATAAAAAGAGGAGAAAAGAGTGAGAAAGAGGTAGGATGTGAGAGGCAAACTGCAAACTGACAGCCAAAATCTGAGTTTCATTTGCGTCCACAAAAATTGCACTAGTCATTGCCAAGGAATCCTGAGCAATTCAAAGAGGAATGTCCTTGTTGAGATGTAAAAGCAGAGATTTGTGTAGGCGACCCTTGGTGGGATGAACAATTTTGGTGAGAATCTGGGAAAATTGTGTATCTATATATCTATTTGTGTGAATTTGTGTGCATGTATGTGTGTATTTGAACCTCTTGTGTGTATTCCCTAATTGATTCTTAATTTTAGAGTATTCTGAGAAAAATTACAAACAAATCTCCTCGACAGCCGAAATAGACCTTAAGGTTGAAAAAGTTGCTTCAGAGTTAAGAATATCATATTCTTAATTCTGAATGTAGTAATCTCTTTTGAAAGAGAAATGTGGCCAAACTAAGGAGAGACTGCTTTGCAATTCCACATGGGAAAATAGCGATATGTCTCATGTTCATATTTGTTGCCCTTGGAAAGGCAGAAAAGTTGGTGATTCATCAACATAAGCCCTTCAACTTTCCATCATGATTTTGATAAAGGTAATCTCTGATATTCACCCCAAATTTTGGCTTCTCAGTGACAGTGTTTTCCACAATAAATGAGTGGTTAGCGTTTTTGAAGAAAAGTACTATATAGAATTCTTTGAAGGAGAATGAGTTTGTAACTACATGAAAAGGCTAGAATCAAAATCAGCTATTCTTGTTATGAGCCAAGGCTTGGCGAGATCATAGTTATTTAGGTCCAGCATCCTGGTAGGAAGCCTGGATCACTAGCTCTTCTTGTTGGTCAGAACTCAGCTGGCTGTCAAAATATTCCTTCCAATCACTGATGTAGAAGACAATTGAGTGAATAACCTTCCCTGAGGCAAGAACTCTCCATTCTTGACAACCTTTCCCTCTATGACTATTAATTCTCTTCTCTGCTAAAACTGGGCCTTCCTTAATGTTTCCAAAACTCACAAAAGGAAACACGTTCTTTGAACATCTTCAGTGGGCTAGATACTGGCACTACTGATTCAAAAGTGAATTAAGGCCCGGTCCCTGCCCCCAAGATGCTCGCAGTCCTCTGAAGAGAGACAAAACAGATAAACTACTATCATGTTATTGGCAAGAGCTACTATAAAGGTGTGTCCAGATTATAATGGGAACAAAGTGGAGAAATGAGAATGGGGTGGAATACAACAAGGATAGTCAGTAATGGTCTTTGAGAATGTGTGGTCTGCATGTTGAAAGATGAAAAAGGGCTTGTAAGAAAGTAGAAGCTCAGGGGAGGGTAAGCAATGGACACCATATTCAAACCCATTCTGTTTACAGAGCATCTGCTCTTTACCAAGGCTCATACGTGAAACAGAAGGGAGAGGACTTGAGTAAAGGTGACAAATTGTAATTGGTTTTCAATTTTTGTAGTAGGGATATATAGGAAAGCAGAACTATCATATAATCAGCAACTCCACTTCTGGCAATATATCCAAAAGAAATGAAAACACTAACTTGAAAAGATATCTGCACTCCATGTTCATAGCAGCATTATTCAAAATAGCCGAGACATGGAACAAACTAAGTGTCCATCAATGGATGAATGGATAAAGAAGGTGTGGTATATATATACAATGGAATATTATTCAGCCATAAAAACCAATGAAATCCTATCATTTGTGAATACATGGACGGACCTTGAAGGCATCGTACTAAGTGAAATAAGTCAGATGGAGAAAGACAAATATTGTATGACCTCACTTATATGTGGAATATAAAACCAAACAAAATACAAAACTCATAGAAAAAGTTCTAAGACTCATTGTTACCAGAGTGTAGAGGGAATGGAGGAAGGCGATCAAAAGGTACAATGTCCAGTTATAAGATAAGTACTAGGGATGTAATGTACAACATGTTGAGTATAGTTAACACTGCTGTATGATACATTGAAAAGTTGTTAAGAGAACAAATCCTAAGGATGCTCATCACAAGGAGAATTTTTTTTCCTTTTTTCTTTCCTTCTTTCTTTTCTTTTTATTGTATCTATATGAGAAGATGAATGTTAGCTTAACCTATTGTGGTAATCATTTCACAATATATGTAAATCAAACCATCATATTGTACATCTTAAACTTAAACAGTGATGAATGTCAATTATTTCTCAATAAAACTAAAAAAAAAAATCGAGGAAAATAAGAGAATAACAACTATACTGAAGTGGTAGGAAGGGGCTAAATCAAGTAGCATCATCCAAGCTGGATTACAGACTTTGGATTTCACCTGGAAAGCAGTGAAGTGTCATTGAATAGTTTTCAACAGTGTATTCCATTGGGGTCAACTGGGGTTCCACTACATTTTCTATTGTTCTTAGATGAGCTGGCTCACATGTGTGAGGACAGATGGCTGTTGGCTGATTTAGGCCAGCCTTGGCTGAGACAAGAGTAACCGGAATGCCTCCTCGTGCCTCTTATTCTCTAGCATCCTAGTCCAGGCATGTCCTCATGATGAAGGCAAAGATACAAGGGCGCAAGTGGAAATGCACAATTGCTTTTACAAGATTCTGCTTGGGTTACATTTGCTAACACTGCCCAACGCAAGTGAGATAAATGAACACAGAATCAAAAGGTGAGAGATACTTTGCTTGTTGATCACAAAGGGCATTAACAAAATAGGGTAGGGTAAATAAATGAGGCCAACAATGCCATTGATCTGCCATAGTTTTCTAAAGTGAGCACATCAACTTACATCCCCTCCGTTATTGTTTGAGAGTTATACTCCACATTCTTACCAACACTTGGTACTTTTTGCTATTTAAAATCTTTTTCTTTTTCTCTGCTTCCTCCTCCTCCTCTTTATTATTATTATTATTATCATCACCATCTTAGATCTCCTGGGGGATGTGTAGATATTTTGCATTGTGGTTTTGTTTTCATTTGCCTAATGATTAATGAAGCTGAACACATTTTCATAGCTTTATTGGAAATTTAGGTATCCTCTTTTATGAAATGAAAGGCCCATATAACTTGTACGGTTTTTTTGTTTGGTTGGGGGTTTTGTCCGTTTTTTTCCCCGTTGGTTTGTGTGTCTTTATTTATAAGTCTGGGTATAACTTTTATTTATAAGGCTGGATATAAGTTGATATTCCCACTTTAGAAAACTTTATATATATATATATATATATATATATGTGAAATATATGAAATACAAACACACACACTTCTTCCTCTCTTTCCCTGGGTTGACTTTTCATTCTCTTAGTGGTATCTTTGATGGAATAAGTACTGAACAAATCCATTCCACAGTGCACCAGGCTTTGTTTATTGCTTTGCTCAGCCCTGTGCTAGGAGATACGTGACCCTGAATAGAAGAGAGCATCCTTTCTTCATAAAGATTTTGTGGTCTAGTTTAAGGGTCAAGCATAATACTCCCAAGAGGAAGCAACATAAAACCAAATATAATTTTGAGCTACTGGAGCATTTAAAGGACTAATTCAGAATCCTGGCTTTACATGAACTGGCTGTCTGAATTTGTATAATTTATTCATCAACTCTGACTTTCAAATTTTTAGAAGGCATTTTGTTCATTCCTCAGACCCAGGACCATGTCAAGCAAAGGGGATAATTCACCTGTCCCAGCTTGGGGGAAAATTTCTCCATCTTAAAATAATGCGGCAGTGAAAGAGTGATATTATCTATATTATTCTTTAATAGTTCAGAAAGAGATGGAAACACACATAAAGCCATTTAGAGCTAATCTACATGTTTTTGCTTACTATTACACTTTCCCAGGAAGCAACATTGAATCTGTTAAAGTGCCCTGAGTTTTTGATAGACATCTGTACATCTGTTTCACATGCAGAGTGGGAGAGAAAAACTTCTAGGGGAATATTATTAAGAATTTTCCCCGGGGCCGGCGGTTAAGTGTGCCCGTTCTGCTTTGGCGGTCTGGGGTCTGCTGGTTTGGATCCCGGGTGGGGACATGGCACTGCTCATCAAGCCATGCTGTGGTAGGTGTCCCACATACAAAGTAGGGGAAGATGGGCACAGACGTTGGCTTAGGACTAGTCTTCCTCAGCAAAAAGAGGAGAATTGGCAGATGTTAGCTCAGGGCTGATCTTCCTCAAAAAAAAAAAAAAAGAAAAAAAAGAATTTTACCCAGTAGCTATCTATCAGGAAAGGTCAGTACACATCAAGGAGAATGAAACCTAAGAAAAACTGTTGGAGTCATTTCACAAGGTAAGTTGCTGTGCACAAAGAAGAGAATTGAAACCAAGAGTTCCTAGAAAGAGAAACATTCTAAATATATGCACAGCCATCTCCCCCTCAGGTGTTAGGCTTTGCACGTAGGCCAGTTTCAAAGTCTTATTTTGTGTGAGATTTTTATTCAATCCGTTATGCATTGAGATTGCAACAAGTAGATCTCAGAGAGAGAAATGTCTTCCTGCAATGACATGGGATTCATTCTTTCACATCTCTGAGCTACTTAAAGGAAATTGTCCATGGGTTTATACCATTAATGTAAAGCTGCTTCATTTTTTTATTAATAAGTTTTTAAGCAATTAAGAGTTGGGATAAAGATATATTTGAAAAGGTATGTAATACTTTTCATATTGTTGAAATTGGGACTTCAGAGAAATTTGCCTCTTGATATGTGTGGTAGATGGAATAATGACTCCCTAAAGACATCCATGTTCTAACTCCCAAAACCTGTGAATGTGTTACCACACATATAAAAGAAACTCTGTTGACAGATTTAAGCTAAGGATTTTGAGGTGAGGAGATTATCCTGGCTTATCCAGTGGGCCCAATGTCATCAGAAGCATCCTCATAAGTGGGAGGCAGTAGGTAAGAGAGGGAGGAAAAGGCAACGTGAGGAGGCAAGCAGAGAGAGGAGGGATGTGGCTCCATGCTAAGGAATGTCAGCGGCCTCTAGAAGGTGGAAAGACAAGGAAGTGATTCTCCCCTGGAACCTCCAGAAGGAAACAGCCCTAATAACACCTTGATGGTAGCCCTGTAAAACTCATCTCAGACTTCTGATTTCCAGAAGTATAAGAGAATAAACATTTGTTGTTTTAAGTCACTAAATTTGTGGTAATTTGTTACCAGGAATATGAAGCTAATACAATATATTACAAGTTTTGTGGATGAGATGAAGAAGAGACTCAATCCCCTCTTACATTTATCAAAACCTATAATTCCCCAGCCTAAATCCTCCAGTGGAGATAGCAACCAGCCCTAACCAGCAAATATTGAACCACAGCTTTGTGCAGCCAGGTCACGTTGAAAGAGAAAAGGGCTCCAACACACGTGCTAAAAGCTGCTCTGTGGCTTGTCACCAGCATATGTCAGGAAACTATACATTAATTACGTTATACCTCAAATAATAAACAGAACTCAAGTTGTTTCTCTGAATGATATGTTTGTTCCTGTTAAAATATGAGCACATGGATTTCTGGTTCTGAGAATGATGGAGTAATGGTTATCAGAATTAACCTCCCACTATAAGTAAACATGATGCTGTATACAATATATGAAGAATTTTCTTTCAGGCATTGGACAATAGTCCAGAGATTTGGTCTTTGAATGAAGAGAAACACGTACGTGAACTCCACATTTGTGTGAGCTTTGTGCCAGGGATGATCTCTAAACGTGGAGAGGTGAAGCCCAAACACAGAGTGATGGTCTTGCTAGGGAGAGGAAACACAGATAAGAGATTAGGACTGAGATACTGGTTGTACTTTGCAGGGAAAGAAGTTGGAGCAGACAGAGTTGTACAGAAAAGTAGCCCTAGAAATCTATGTCAGGGTCCCCTTGCATCTCTGGCTGAACACTGAGCTTCACACACATAAGACAAGATCCTCTGAGGCACGATGGAGAAGAGTTACTGAGGAGTTGTGAACCTATTGGAGATTCTGTGGTTCACATAGTGCTGGGTGATGTTACAATTCCATCCAGCCAGAGTAGAGAGATATTACTGAGTAACCCAGGCATTTATTTGAAATTCCAGGAAAGTCACACTTTTGGGGGAAGCTTTCTCTGACCCTAGATTAGCCCTACACTAAACCCACCCTAACAATGCCCCTAATTAATCCTCAACAAAATCAAGCTAAGCCACCATTTATTAACTGTTCATCAGAACAAAACTTGAAATTCTTTGGGTAGACAATTCAGTTTAGACTCTCAACAATATAGCATCCCCAGTGTTGAGTGGCAATCTTGCAAGTTCACCATGCAGATTTCCCTTCAAGAAATAACTTGCTATCCAGCTGCAGCCAGGAGAGCTGGCTGTGAGCCTTGGGCTCCAGCACCTTCATGATCCAGCTCAGCTTTTGATCCAAAGCTGAGCTCTTACAGTTCAAGTCTCAGCCAAAATAAGGGTCTTGAATAAGTGCATGGGCTTGTAATAAGTGCTTGGGTTGTAGAGTAAACACAACTAGTCTCTCTACTTTGACTAGTTGGAATTCTATAATCTACCAGCACTGTGCGACCTCTGCATCCCCATAACCTACAACCATCTGATCATATTTAAATCCTCACTTTTCTTCACTGTGGATATCAGATAATTTCCAAGCATGCTTGCTTCTCCTTCCCTAGTATCCTTCTCTTTGACTGCTTCCCTTGACATATAAGCCTTCAGTTTCGTGTAACCTGCCCAGTCTATTCTCTGATTCTTTCTTTCCCAGATTATTGTGAAAACCTCATGCCTAGTCTTTACAAACATCTGTGGTTGTTTTCTATTCTAGGAATTTGGGGCTTTTCTAGTTACTCCAATTCAACATTTTCTTATGAAAAATTTCAAACATAAAAAAAGTTCAAAGAATTTTGCAGTGAATACCTGTGTATCTACCATCTATATTATGAAATTAATATTTTATAGTACTTCTTCCGCATCCATCTATTCATCTGTTAATCCATCATTGTTTTTGCTACACTTCAAAATAAGTTGTGGATATCAGTACTTACATCTGAGTGTTTTATTGAATGCATAACATTAACTGGAGATCAATATTTTGCAGTTCTTTTTTCCTTGTGAAATAAAATTTATGTACAATAAGGTGTGCACATTTTGCATTTTTTTGTTTAGATCAGGGAATAATGATAGCTTTGGCAGGAGATGGGGAAAAAGCAATGGCAAAGGAGCAAAAGGAGCAAAAAGGAGCAAAAAATAATTTTGCCTTTATATAAAAATCATAGTTCACATTTGCTCACATAAGAAACTACATGAAATTGTTTGAAATAGTTATGAAATATTAGTTATAATATTGGGGTAGTAGATTTGGGGAGGATGTTATTTTTGTCAGAGTCTAACTTATAAAGCTTTTTAACAATAAATTAAAATAAGAGATATTGCGTACTATTGGCTGTCTTTAGGAAATCAAAGGACAAAATTTCATACTGACTTGAAGAAAATGAACATAAAGATTGGAAACACAGAAACTAGGAATTTAACAGAGACCTTAGGATGAGAGACACAGAATGGGGAAGCGCTTTGCTTATAAATGCCAGGAAGTAGTGTTGATGACTAATTAATACTGGCTAATTTAGCTTTAGTCTACTTACTTTGGCACTACATATTGAATATTTGGAAGATGATGTAGGCAAAAGATTACACATGTCATAAATACTTGGAGGTAAAACAGAAGGCGTCCCCAACTACATTTAATTACTGTATTACTACTATTAATATTATCGTAATTACTATGACAATTGCTACAACTTTTATTTGTCAATATTAATTGCAACTTAAAATTTGTCAGTTTTTGGTGCCAAATAGATCTATAGGTGTTATCTATAGGTTAATATCTATAGACAAGACATTGTTCCATAGAGCCTACTTTCTTAAACACTATAAATACGATTTCATTAATAGCTTGCTTAATTTAGGTTAAGTGATCCCTAAAAAATACTGTCTTACGAATAACATATTCACTTTTAAAACTCAACAGATTTGTGGTTTAATCACAATTACTGAGAAATCAAGCCGCCAGATGTTTGAGATGTGCTAGCCAAAAGTTGTTTCGTAAATAAAACCCATGAGTTCCCAAATTGTGAAGTGCCTTGCCCAGGAAATAGAGGACTTGGGCTAGAAAAGGTTTTCAGTTCTGTAGGCAATGGCCTTTCTCCTGCCCCAACTTGCCTCCCAAGTTCATCCTTAAAAAATCCACATTTTCTTTCTTCCAAGAATGTTATCCCAAGCCTTGGGAGTTCTGAAGAACTTTGGAGACAGGCTCATGGTAAATGCCTCTACTTTTCTTACACTTGAGGATGCTCCCATTGACCTTTGCCTTTAAGAAAAATAGAGTGACAGAGAGAGAAACCTGGTAGGGGAAAAGGACCTGGGAAGGAAATACGCTTTCTTTTATTTTTAAAATGGCAATAATTGCTTTTAAATGATTATGAAAGTAATTGATCTTCTGTTTAAACAATTTGGAATCTGCATAACAAAAGCACATAGAAGAAAATAAAAATCATCATAATCTCCTCACACAAAAATGAACACATTCTGGTATAAATATTTCTGGTTCCATATATATGCATATCAAATAATGGACAATGATGTGGAATGATATATAATACTATGTATAATCTCCAGCTAGATAACTAGCATTTTTGGAGGGAAAAAGAGCATAACTTACATTATTAATAGAAATTATATAGTGATTACTTTAAATTCCATTGAAAGAATGCTGTATGTACATGTTTGTGTATCTTTTTTAAAAAAAAAATCAATTTTTTTAGAGAAGTTTTACGTTTACAACAAAATTAAGAGAGAAGTACAGAGATTTCCCGTATACTCCCTACCCTCACACATACATAGCCCCCCTCCATTATCAACATCACTCATCAGAATAACACAGTTTTTGCTAAAGATGAAGTTACATGACACATCACCATCACCCAAAGTCCATAGCCTAGCTTAGGGTTCATTTCTGGTGTTGTATATTATATGAGTGTGGATAGATGCATATATATATATATATATATGATAGACATATGTCTATCATCATCATATCATACAGAGTATTTTTGCTGCCCTGAATGTCCTCTGTGCTCTGTTTATTCATTTCTCCTCTACCCCACCGATGCAGCTGCAAACGCTCATCTTTGTCTTGTCTCCTTACTTTTGCTTTTCCAGAATGTCATATAGACGAATCACACAGTATGTAGCCTTTTCAGATTGGCTTCTTTCAGTTAATAATATGCATTTAAGTTTCCTCTGTGTCTTTTCATAGCTCGATAGCTCATTTCTTTTTAGCACTGATTAATATTCTGTTGTCTGGATATACCTCAGATAATTTATCCATTCACCTACTGAAGGGCATCTTGATTGTTTCCAGTGTGTGTGCATCTTTAGGGAAAAAGCATTCAACAGCAGTAGTTTTTCTAAGATAATATATTAATAATAAATTTTGGTGTTAAATTAACATATCTTATTATTAGTGAAAATTAATATTTAATATATTTGCTTGTACATATATTTTGGATATTAATCTATTATAATTATTTTTCCTTATTGATAGTAGCAACTCTTTGTGTATTTACTATAATAACTCTTTTTCTCTCATACATATTTAAAGTATTTTTATCTGATTTTTTTTATCATTTGTGTTTGTAAAGTTAGTGTTTCTATTTGTTTATGTATTTGTTTTAGGATTAGAGAATGATAGAATCATTCTTTTTAAAATCAATAGTTGCAGCACGAAAATTCAAAATTCATCTACCCACATCACTATCTTATTAGAGAATGCATTCCAATAGAATGGAACTGGTGTTTGATTGTTTGTACCGTTCAATCGGGCATACCTGTTTCACAATTTAAAGTTCTCTCTGCCCCACATTTAAAGAGGTTGATGTTCTTGCATGCCAAGCAGTAAATCTACAGGAAAACTGCCCATAAAGTCTCTTTCAAGCTGCTTAGTGAGATAGGCTTTGAGAAATAGAAAATCTGACCTATATTGATTCTATGTCCTTTGAGAAATAGGCAGCTTGGGCTTGATTAACGAGCATTTCCCACCTCATTTATGTACAAAGTCCCTGAAATTGACACCTGAAAATTCTCATACATTGCTCCCAAGTAAATTATGCTGACTACCTTCTCTTGTTGTGATATCTCTTTGCCTCTGATTGCCAAGTGGTATATTCTTAGCCATGCAGACAACAGACAATTTGGGGAAGAAACAAAATGAACAAAAACAAAACAAAGCAAATCAAACAAAAAAGTAAAACATGATAAATATGCTTTGAATCTTAGACCACAGTTATATTTAAATATTTTTGAGATTATTTTTCTTGGTTTCCTGGCCTCCCAAATGCTTTTTCATTTCATATTTAAAATAGAGTAACAGTATCAATATTCATTAACAAATAGGAGAGTGAGGATTTTGTGTCATTACTCTAAGATAAAAGTTTCATGCTCTATTTCATGAATTTATACTTCAATATCCACACTGATATCTAGAATTAAAGAATCTCAGAGATGTAAAGAGTCTTGTAGATATGTTAATGGAGTAGTTTCTACACGAATGTATGCTTTAAAATAATCTGGGAATATTCTTTTTTTCCAAAATACACATTAGGCTTATACCGTAGCAAAAGGATTGATAAACTTTCTCTGTAAAGGGTCAGATATCAAATATTTTAGGCTTTGTAGGCCACATAATCTCTGTAGCAATGACTCACGTCTGCCATTCTGGCCCCAAAGCAGCCATAGATAATTCCTAAACAAGTGTATGTGGTTGTGTTCCAATAAAAGTTTGTTTATAAAAACAGGTGGTGATCTAGATTTCATCTGGGGCTGTATTTTGCTGATCTCTGCTCTATAAGGTCAATTTGATGTGCCAGTGATTTAATTTGCTAATAAAAAAGTAAAATGGTTTATCTTCAGAGGATGATTGCAGAAACCAGAGTCTTTCTGATGCATCGCCCACAATGTCTTGAATAAATTTAAAACATACTAGACACAAAAAAAGTCCAGAAAATATCAACCACAGTGAAGAGGAATATTATTCTGAAGTAAGAGATTCATGAATTGCTCAATGTTGAAATTAACAAAGCCTTTAAAATAAGTTAGATAAGTAAGTTAAAAGATGACTGGAAATGATGACTGTATAGGTAAAAGATGTTAGGAGTCTAGGACAGAGAATGAAACATAAAAAGGAACCAAATTTAATTAGGACTAAAGAATACAATAGATGAAATAAATAATAAACATGAAGACCAGATAATAGAGAACATAGGAAATGAATAATAAACATGAAGATTAGATGATAGAGAACATATGAAAAGAAGAACATGGAGGAAAAAATAAGAAAATGAAGAGAACATCAATGACCTGTGGGGCAGTATCACACATTTTTACATTCATGAAATTGGAACCCAAGAAATATGAGAGAAAGACAACGGGGAAAAAAGTAAGTGATGAAATGTTGGTTTACATTTTTTTCCCAAGTTTCCCCAAGACGACGAACTCCAAGATCCAGGAAGTTCAGTCAAATCCAAGCAGGATAAATAAACAAATGAACAAACAAAAATCTATCAAGATACATCTTAGTCAACTGCTGAAAACTGAAGATGGAGAAAAACAGTCTTAAAAGCAGAAAAAGAATGAACCATATATGACATAGAAATAAAAATACAAATTTCAGCAACTTCTCATCAGAAACTTGAGGCCAAAGACAATAGAATGACATATTTAAAGTGCTAAAAGGGAAAAAAAATATCTGCCGACATGGAATTTTAGACTTTGAGTGCTTTATACCCCTAAGTCTACCTGAAAAGATTAGGAAGGAAGTGTGTTACAATGATGTTTGAGCTGAAACTTCGAATGAGAAAGTTTATCAAGTGAGGCTTGGAAGAAAGGGAGGAGGGCATTCTCAGCAGAGGAGACAACTTAAGCAAAGTCATGATGGCATTAAATAGAAGTGCATGTGATACAAATTGCAAAGAGGTGGAGTGACTAGTCCAATATCATGTAAGAATTCAGTGGCAGAGCTTATTTTCACTGTTCACTGTTCTTTCCACATCTTCCTCCCTGGGTGTAAGTATCCAGGCTCTGCCTGACACACTGCTTCAAGCTTCTTGAATGGAATGCTGCCTGATTAATAGCCCTCCAAATAGGTGCTCAGAACAAATTATCATCTTCATTTTATATTTGCAGCCACAGTTGTTTTTATTTTGTTTTGTTTTTAAGCGAAGTCATTTACCCACACTGGCAAATTAAAACAGCTATGATAATGGTAATAACAGCATTTGAATAATCAAATGCAATTGAAAAGTAAATGTACCAATTTAGGCTGGACTTGAGCTATTGTAATGTGCATTTATGTTTGTCTCAATACTGTGATAGGCTGAGCTCTGCAATTTAGTGGCATTGGCAAATTTTCTTCCAACCATCCCCATCCCTATATTTGAAAGGCAAGGAGAACAATCAACCTGATGTAAACTGATTATAAACAAATTATGCTAGGGGTCGGGTAATAAAGGATGGGCAATGATAATTGTATTCAAACTAGTAACACTGGCAGGACTATATCGGACTAGTGCAGGTAGATATGAAATAGAAATGAAACTGGATTTAATGAAGCAAATCAGTCCTTTTGTGCGCTTCCTGTAGTCCTGCTGATTACTACAGTATACTACAGAGTGTGGATATTTCCATTTTGGATGCTGTATAAATTCTCATAATATTAGTTAAAGATAGTATTGTTACCAAACAAAATTGAAGTTCTCTGCTCAACGTGCATAAATAAGCAAGCTAATTATGTCATCAGCCTTTGGGGGAGAAACAGCTTTTATTCTGAAAGATTGATCTGCAAGGAGACAGGGGGCACGTGACCTCAAATCTGTCTTCCTGATTCACGATTTGGAGCCAAATTTAAGAGGTTGGAAGAACAGGCTGGTACCCAGAAGTGGTGGTTGGACAGATTTTGGTTGGTGGGCTTCAAGCATTTATGGTAAGGTTTTAAACATTTATGAGAGGGTTCTAAACATTTATGATGGAGTTCTAAACATTTCTGATGAGGTGGGGAAGGAATCTTAACATGGGATCTTCCTGAGAGGGACCCTTTTCTTCTGATAAGAGTCCAACTTTCAAGTTCCAGTCATGTCCCATTTCTTGGGTTCTGTGGAAAGGAGCATCTTTGGTTCCGAGGTTGTTTCAGGTCATGATTTCTTCTTTTGTGCATGCCCTGGCTACATGACTCTGCAGATTGCCTGAAAGGCAATTGTTAATCACTCTGTTGATAACAGATGGGATAAGTTGAACCAGTCCTGGTCAGCCTTCGGTTACAGTGTCTGCTAAAATTTTTAATTTTCTGTACAGAAAAAGCACAATATGCTTGGAAGTTGGAACTCTACGACTTGTATTACAACTATATTTGCATATCATAGATGTTGTTTTCTACTTAGTGGATTTACCTGAGATAGTTTGGGACTGAAGAACAGAGCGTGACTTGCTGTAGTTGTGGTTCTCCCAAGTCACCCTGTAGGTGTCACCAGTTTTGGAGACCAGCTTACCCTCCCTCCAATAGTAATTGAGCTGAATGTATAAATATATTCCAAATGATCAAATGAGAGATAGCACCTGGTTCTGTAACAATTTGCACCAAAAAATAGGGACTCGACACCTTCTTTCCAGCATCATTGTTCTGTATAGAAAAAAATAGGTAGATTCCTTCTATATTTGTTTTCTACTCAAGACCTACTAGACATTTCAAAATAAGTGTACTGCAGTAACTAATTTTCTACCAAACCATTTTACACAGTGAAGATATATAACTTTAGTCTATTAGAATAACAATTCTGCAAACTGAAGAATTTGTCTCTTGGATGCATTTATATACAATTGCTGAAAGTACTGAGTGGTGTTAGCTAAAGCTATTTAACTTGGGCCTCTGAGCAAAAGATGTGTTCCTTTATGTAACCTGGCTATTCCTGTGGGTAGAAAGAACAGGCTTCTCTAGATTTCTTACTCTGTAGATTCTTGATATAAATAACAAGGTGAATCAATGATACCTTGTCCACAAATGTGTCCTCAGATGCTCTACTCCCATCTACTTCAGGCAGGTATTTTCCCTGTCTGTTAACTAACAGGGATGAAATAGTAATTGAGGTTTAAATATTTGGCATTTTGTTTTTCTGGAAGAGTCTATGGAATAAAAATATGTTTGTGCCTGGGCTATTCGACAATTAACTCACTAAATTAACTCCTAAATCTGTAGTCAACAGAGATGGAAACCAAAAATAACAATTATTATCAACATACATTATTAAGTACCTAGCACAAGCTGAGCATCTTACAAACATAAACTTACTTGATCTTCACAATGGCCCCATGGCATAGCTATTGACTATTATTCCAATTTTATAGATAAGGAAATTAAAGCTTATACATGTTATTCAGGAATTCAGTCGCTGAAGAAAGTGATGGAGACAAGAATGCCAACATCAAAATCCATACTCTAAATCAGGGGTCTGCAAACTAGACTGAGGCCCAAATCTAGCCCACTGCCTATTTTTGCATGGTCTGTGAGCTATTTTAAATGACTGAAAAACACAAAGAAGAATACTATTTCCTGATTCACAAAAATTATATTAAATTCAAATATAAATATCTATAAATAAAATTTTATTGCAATATAACTGTGCTCATGTATTGTCCATGCCTGCTTTCCTGCTGCAGTGGCAGAGTTGAATAGTGGCAACAGAGACCACATGTGCTTCTCTCATCACTTTGCAATGCTGCTTGGCACGCTATACCTTGGAGTGATACAGTTATAACTTGACAGTGTTTCAGTGCCTCATATTTGGCACTCACCCATGGTATAAAATATCAAGATATTTTATTTATCTTTTTAATTGCTAGTGCATACTCACAATGTCAAATAACAAGAAGAAGGAAAAATAGTGTTGTGATTTAAAGGCACAATAAAGTATGGATTATTTTGTTGTTGAATTAGATGTCAAAATGTTTTATTTATTATGCAATGGCATTATAGCTATTTTAAAAGAATACCATATACACTGACATTACCAAACTAAGCACTCATCCCAATACCCCTACACATGGGAAAGCAATGTTTAGAAAAAATTAAAACAGAGTACCTCATCACAGCAGAATTTCTTCACAAAAATAGAAATGAGACTGCAACTAAAGTGTCTGAGTGACTCATTTGGTAGCCAAGTAAAGAAAACAGTTTACCAGTGGCGAGTTGATTAAGTCTTGTTTGATCCAGTAGTAAAAGAGATGAGTCCAGAGAGAAACAAACTTGCTAAAAACTGTTTGTCTTTGAAAAAAATTAATTAAAGAGTTGCAGATATTAAGAGAAATGTCAATGGTCAATTAAAAAGCAAGCTGGATGATTTTGAGTTGTTTTCCTTGACTTTTGATAAGTTAACAGATTTTACTTTTTCCAGGTGTCAATGCAGAGTTTGAACTAATTGAAAAATGAGCCCCTATGAATAGCCTGCACAGAAAAACTACAGGCAATAATATTTTCAAAGAAATTGAGAAAATACTGATTCATTAAAACCTGAAGTGGAAACTACTATGATGTGTTATAATTCATGGTAATAAAAGTATGGATGTAGCATAAAACGGCTTATTTGGACAGATTTACAAAGCTTCTGAAAATCTAAGTTGTTTAAAGCTTTTGTTTATTATATATTCATCCGCGTGTACTATATGTAAAATATTTTAATCTATTGTGTGGTGTGGAATTGGTACTGTCAACAGTGAATTTCATCTGCTCTAGTGGACTTAAACACTGTTGTCCCGTGAATTTTTGTCAGAAATAGAAGCTAACTATCTTAACTTGCTTTACCACACAGCAGGTTGATGGTTTACCAGTGCTGAAGTTTTATTATGATCTTCAACGTCATGGCCAAAATTGAAATTTTTCTGAATGAGAACTGCCCTCAATAATTATCATTAAACACTGATTGGCTTTAGAAATTAGCTTCTGTTGCAGATTTGATAATATTTCTTAGTGATTTCAATGTAAAATTTGAAGGCAAACCAGAGCTTATATGCAAAACTTATGTTAGCTTAAAGTCATTTCCATAAAAACTAGTGCTGTTTGAAGTACAAGTAATGTCAACTGCCTTATGACCTTCCATGCTGACAAGAATTAAAATGAATAGTAAAATTCTTATTCTCATACAAATTTTCAGTGCTCAGTCTGCAAATTTCCAAGCTTAAACTATAGTTCCAGCAGTGTGTTTCAGACCTCAGTGCAAGTGCAAAAACCATTTCCACATTTCCAAATCAATTTAACCATGAAATTGAGTAGCTTCCACCTAACCTTCATATTGGAAATGATTAATCTGCAATATTATGGCTTGCTAAAAGGCAATTATCAAGAGAAAAATCTAATAGAATTCTATAGATGCCTTCCAAGCAAAAAGTGTACTCAGTTAAAATTATATGGAGAGTGACATCACCAAGATGTCAAAGTAGGAAAACACAGCCTCCATCTCCCAACAAAGACTGACACTTCCACAGCTACCCATGAACAAAACAGCTCTGGAAGAGTTCAGGAGTCTACTTAAGAAACTTCAGCACCACACTGGAACAAAAGACCTGAGAATAACCACACAAAAAGTGAAGGACAAAAAGCTTCATTTTGCCTGCGTTATCCCATCCCCTAGGCTGGCGCTGCTCAGCACCAACAGGAAAGTCCCCAGCTAGAAAGAGTTCCCTTCACCTGGAAAGAGAAAGCAGAATGAGTGACTAGCTTCTCCAAACTTTCTGGTCACCAAACAAAGGATCTACTTTTGGTTTCACACCACCCAGAGACCGGCAAAGCTAGGAAGCAGGAAGAAGAGCAGGGGCTGCTAGCATCAGCCATGCAGCGGGAGCAACTGTGGTTCCTAGTGATGGGCCCTGCAGGCATCTCAGCAGCTTTCACCACTGAAGAAACAAATGGCCAGCACAGCCACCACGGACCCCCTGCAGATTTAATCAGTTTGTACCCCAGAGGCATTCACATTCATGGACACCAGCCACCTTATTCCCTCTCCTGTCCCTCCCCATCACCCATACCAGAACCCAAGACCCACACCTGCCACCAGCCCAGGCTTCTGTGGCTGCATGAAGGCAAAATGCCAGCCTAGACCCCATGACTGACTCCCACTTCTGTGTGTGTACTTGGGGCTAAATCCTCTAGCTGTGCACCTGCACACTGCTGGCCTGACCTATATCACCAGCCTCTACTGCAGTGTGTGCATCTGTGACAAGATGCTTCAACCGTGGAAGTGCATATCCACAGCCAAGACCCCCACAGTTGCTTGTGGTCCCAGATTCAGCACTATCTCCAGTCACTGACCAGAACCATTAGGCTCACCTGTAGCTAGGTCCCCCAGCTATGCACCTGTACACCCCTGGCCTGACCCTAGTCCCCAGCATCCACTACTGTGCACCCACCCATGGCAAGACCCTGCAGCCAAAGGAGTACACGCTGACAGCCAGGCCCACCACAGCTGCTTATGGGCCCAGATATCATCCTATTTCCAGTCACTAGCCTACATCACCAGGCTCACCTGCAGCTAACACCTCCAGTTCTGCAACTGCATGCCTCCAGCTGGACTCTCAACACTGGACTCCACTGTTGTGTGCCTGTGGCAAGACCCTGCAGACACGGTACAGTAGTCTCCCTTGATCTGTGGTTTCATCTTCCTTGGTTTCAATTACTCTTCATCACCAGAGGTCCAGAAGCAGAAGATCCTCTTTCTTAAAATTGTCAGAAAGTCAACAGTAGCTTAATGCCATATCACAATGCCTATATCGTTCACCTCATCTCACCTCACCTCATTCCATAGGCATTTTAGTATCTCACATCATGACAAGAGGAAGAAGAGTGAGTACAGTAGAATAAGATATTTTGAGAGAGATCACATTCACATAGCTTTTATACCATATATTGTTATAATTGTACTATTTTATTATTGTTATTGTTAATCTCTTACCGTGCCTAATTTATAAATTAGACTTTATCATAGGTATAGACATATAGGAAAAAAACATAGCATATGTAGGGTTCAGTAGTGTCCATGGTTTCAGGCCTCCACTGGGGGTCTTGGAATGTATCCACTGTGGATAAGGTGGGACTACTATACTGCACGCCAGTAGCCAAGTCTCCCACAGCTACGTGTTGGCTTGGCTCCAGCCTGTCTTCTATGACTCGTCTGAACCACTGGACCCACCTGCAGCTAGTCCTTCCAGCTGTCTACCTGCATGTCCCTGACCCAACTCCCATCACCTGCCTCCACTTCTGTGCATGCACCCAACATGCGACCCTGCAGCGACAGATGTGCACACCAACAGCCACAACCTCCACAGCTGCCAGTGCACCTGCAGTTGGCCCCGGCCCTTGCTGCTAGTCCTGACCCCCACCATTATATGTGTATTTACAACCAGCTCCTGCCTCTACACAGGCTCCTGCAGCTGGCCCCCACAGCTGAGTGTGTGCATACCACTGGCTCCAGCAACCACCACTGCCTGATCTGGTGTCTAGCCACTGGACCCAGAAGCACCTCATTTTAAAATGGCAATACTTCTTGGGGACAGCACCCCAGAGGGACTGATTCATTGAAGATATAATTGATACGCTCAGAGCCATTATCCATAGTGGGGTTTGATTAGTGACTAGGGCACTCTTCTCTTGTGATAGAACATGAGTGTTGCTGGGCAAATAAGACATTGGGGTAGAAAGAGGAGTGTAGGGCTAATGCTTAATTCTAAATCTTTTGTCTTCCCAAGTTGAGGCTTTGTGGAGTTGCTGAGACCAGGCCAGATCACCAGCTCCAACAGGTGTTCACTGGGAGCTGAACAACATTTGGAAACCTTCTGTGCTGTGCTTTGCTATTGAATCCTAGTGGCACCATGTCTCACTTTCCCAAAGCAACTTCGATTAGTTGTCTCACCAGGCAGTGCAAGCAGATGGACCCAGCTTATACTCACTAGACCCCAGTTTGTCTGATTATACTTTTTTGTTAAATATGATCTTATCCATCTACGTGGCTCAGAGCTTCTCACTTTGGCATCAAATTCTGGCCAGAGAGGTTGTGCAGACTCTGTACCCCATGCCAGACAGCCATCCCACTATTAGGAGACAGAAGGTTCTTTAAATTTACCTTTTTTCTATCCTTTATTTCAATCAGTTTATAAACTAGCCTGTCATAGAATTTAAAACCTGAGTGGTGAGGAGGATAAAGAAGTGAAAGACAATATTCCCTCTTGGGAGACATTCATGATTTTGTTAGAAATTTAATATTAATTCTTATATATTACACAATTAGAGAAGGATTCAAGAAATTATCATTTGCTAAAGGAAACACTGTTTCAGATTCCTGCACAACCCACACAAGCTTGACTCCCACATTTCCTACAACTTTCCACAAATCAGCTACTTACAACAGTGCATCCTGATCAATTCACATTTGATTGGAAGAGGAGTGGACATTTGAACCAAGTTGAGCTAATGAGAGTCTTTATCCCGTTAAACTGGAATTCCTATGAGTTTCTGTTGGACACTTGAACTGAAAGGATGTGGAAGAGGTAGGGCTAGGTATGGGCATGGTTAGCACAGAAAACATGTGTGAAAAAAAAACTTGAATAAAAAAAAATGTCCATAGGAGGTAGAGATGATGGAAATAGGGAAGGAAAGAGAGGGAGAGAGAGAGAGAAGCATTTTTAATTGCTGAAGTCTTCCAGATTATGTTTCAAGTCCCTCATAAGATCCAGAAGCTTGGCCTGCCTTTGGATTTGAGGAGATATCCTAGTGTCCTTCAAGTGCATGCCCTTCATTTGCAAAAGCTAGTTGAGTGGTGTTTGTTTCTTTTAATCAAGGAGGTGTGACTAGCACAGATGCCAACCTGCAAGGCTTAGAGCACACTAATAAGCATTCATAGCAAGTAGATATTTACCCAGTCTGGAGCAATGAAGGAAGTCTTCTCAGAGCCGGGGAGGGGGCTAGAGATGCACCTCAAGGACTGAGGAAAATTCACATGGAAGAGGGGAAAAAAGGACATCCAAGGTGGTGAGAACAGTATAACCAAGGAAAAAAGGCAGGAATGGACATACTATGTATAGGACACCAAGGGACCAACTTAATTAATATGGAGGATTTATTAATGGGATTGTAGTACATTTAGGCTTGAAAAGCAGAATTTGTTGAGGACTGTGTTTGTTGCCCCATGGAATTTTTACTTCAAAAAGTCAAGGATGCAACAGTGAAAGACTGAACCTTTTAAGAACCATTTTAATGTCCCAACTGGAGTACCTTCTCTCTCTATCTTCATAATTCTTATAGAAACTTTCTCTCTCTCCCATCATTTGTAGCGTGCTCAACTGAATTATAAATATTCCTATAATTTTCATATCTCCCGTACTAAAGACTACATTCCTTCAAGTCCAGGAGGATTTTATTTTCGTAGTATATGATATCAATGGTTTGAACCAAGCTTCTCTAAACTCCATGGTGCCAGGAGAGTCCATATTGCATCCTGTTAAGCCATATTTAGGTACTGAATAGCCTTATACAGAGTAAGTGATAAAATATTTGCTGAATTTTAAAATTTTATTTCTTCTCTGCTCACACAAACTATGGCATAACTGAGTATTTCTATCTGCATTTTAATGTCATTTCTTTCTACCACAAAAAAGAAAAAAAAAGAACTGTGAACCATACTGAGGGTGTCTTCTGATATTTCACACAGAATTATTTTTGTGGGATGTTTTAAAAACAATCAGATAAAAACATGCTGAATTAAAAAAAATTTTCATTTTGCTGCTTTAGATCAACCTTCAGTTTAATACTAAAAAATACACTTCATCATGATATATTGAAAAACCATGATATATTTATAAGCAGTTTCTAAGACAGATACATGTGGTGTATTCATTTTATAGTACAATAAATTATAGATGTAAAAACTCAAATTGATGCATTCAAATTATCATCATAGTAGAAACCTTTAAAATTTTTTTTTAATTTTTATTTTAATTTTGGAAGAAGCTATTTTCTACACTTCTTTTAGAAGACATAAATATATCTATGCTGTAACATTTCCTGACAGGCATTCAAGCACTTTCCATCTTTACCTATATCATTTCTGTACAGATAAGGCCATTCCTGCTCTTGCTTAAATGATTTTAATGATTAGCCCCATGAGAAGGTATATCTAATTACATATTTACTGAATGAAGTAGGTATTTTCTAATTTGACTTCATAGCATTGTGAACAACTCCCCACTTTTCTTTCAGCATCTTAAATAAAGTGCTAGTGAAATCAATGAATAGCAAGTCTTGTGTAATCATAAGCACGTAGTAGGAGGATAATGTCAGAACAATAGAGTAAGGGTGTAGAAAATTTCTCTACTTTATAAAATCAAAGAGAACATTGGCAAAAATTGTGAATATAAACTTTTTGAGAATTCTGGAAATTGATCAAACACTTGCAAGAATTCATAGAGCATTTATTCCAGAAAAAAATTGTCTTTGTCTCAGTGAGAATAACAAACTCATGGTGTTTTATCTTGCTCTATCCCCACTCTCCCCTACCTGGCTCAGTGGTAAACTTGAAAAACAATAGCTCTAGAATCACAGTGAAAACCAGCAGCCTAAGAGCCACTGGGGCAGAACCGAGTTGAAGTTCCTCCAACAAAAACTGGGTTGAGGCTCCTAAAAATCTCCATTCTCAGAGAAGTGTCATTATTTGACTTTGAGAAATTCCCCAGAAAACTCCTTTGGCAGGAGTTTTCTTTAATTGATCTGATGCAAAGCCCACCTAGTGTGGACAGATTTTTCTCCTGGGATATTTGTCAAAAACAATCAGTGGAAATTGTTTAACATTGCAGCTGCCAGATGTGATGATAACAATTGGAACAACAAAACTGATCAAAAAAAACTTAAAAGAGAAATCTGGGGGATGAGATACCCATAAAGTTCTGACATATTCCTGAAAATCTGAAAGGCCATAAACATGCAAAGGCCTATATGCCTGGTCAAGAAAGACCTGAGAAGGCCCTAAGCCCTCACCTCTTGAAGCACTGCACAAGCAGGAAGTTTAGCTAAGGCAGAATTTTAAACTGCCTACCTGAGCACTGAAGGTGTGCCCCATCATACACACAGAACCCCTGGCAAAGTCTGGGGGACTTATTCATTCCAGGCACTTAAGGCAATATCTGCCCAATCATTAACTGATGCTAAGCTAATTGATCAGAAGCTACAATGGCCACAGAAGACAAAGTGTGCATACTTTACAAAGTTAGATCAGCAAAGTCGCTAAACAAAAGTCGGTATCAATAAGAATAAAAAAGCTACAAACAGCAACAAGAACATATCCATGGGAGGGGAGGAAAATACTGATTTCCAGAGGAGTCACATTATTCTATTTAAAAAATTCAGTTTGCATCAAAAGAATTACAAGACAATGAATGCAACGAAACAAGAAAGTACGGCCCATACACAGGAAAAAATAGCAATCACTAGGAATTGTCCTCATTGAAACCAAGACACAGAATTTGTTAAAGATTGTATTTGTTGCCCCTTGTGTTTTTACCTCAAAAAGTCAGGGATACAATATCAAGAGACTTAATTTTCTAAGAACCCTTTCTTATTTTCCAAATGAATGTGTTCTCTGTTTCTGTATTTTAAATATACTGAAAGAACAAAGTAAATCATGCATAAAGTACTATAAACAATATGAGAACAATGCATCACTATGGAAGGAACATCAAAAGTTGGAGATTTTAATATTCCACTTTCAATAATGGGTAGCAAAACAAGAGAGAAGATCAACAAGGTAATAGAAAACATGAAAGACACTGTAATCCAACTAGACTGTCTAGACATCTATGGAGCACTGCTATGGTCTGAATATTTGTGTCCCTCCTAAATTCACATGTTGAAATCCTAAACCCCAAAGATGATAGTGTTAGGAGGTGGGGCCTTTGGAAGGTGCTTAAATCATGAGAGTGTAGCCCTCATGAATGAGATTAGTGTCTTATAAAAGAGACCCTATAGAGATCTCCAGTCCCTTCCACCATGTGAGGACACAGCAAGAAGGAGGATGCTATGAACCAGGAAGTAGGCCCTCACCAAAACTTAACCATGTTGGTGACTTGATCTTGGACTTCCCAGCCTCAATAACTGTGAGCAATATATTTTCTGTTGTTTATAAGCTGCCCCGTCTGTGGTATTTTGTTATAGCTGCCCAGAAGACTAACACAAGCACTCTGTCCCACAACAGTAGGATACATGTTCTTCTCAAGTGCACATGAATCATTCCCCAGGATAGATTATATGCTAGGACATAAAATAAGACTCAGTAAAATTAAGTGGATTATAATCATACAAAGTATATTCTCTCATCAAAATGAAATAAAATTAGAAATCAGTAATTGAAGGAAATTTTGGAAATTCACAAATATGGACATTAAAAAACACTGTCATTAATAATCAATGGATCAAAGAAAATAAATTAGAAAATACTTTGATATGAAGACAAACAAAAGCACAACATACCAAAACTTATGGGACACAGCTAACATAATGTTTAGGGGGAAATTTATAGCGTAAAATGATATACTATAAAAGGAAAATCTCACATTTATAATTGAACATTCTACTATAAGAACCTAGAAAGAGAAGTGGGTATTTCGTTGCAGCAGTTAAATAAGCAAATAAATTTTGGTATCAGAAGTGGATGTGTTGCTGCAACAAATATCTCAAAATATGGAAGTGGCTTTGGAATTTAGTAATGGATAGAGGCTGGAAGAATTTCGAAGTGCATATTAGGAAAAGCCTAGACGGCCTTGAACAGATTGTTGGTAGAAATATGGAAGTTAAAGGAAGTTAAATGAGGAACATATTATTGGAAATTGGAGGAAAGGTGATCTTTGTTATAAAGTGGCAGACAAATTGACTGAGTTATGTTCCAGTGTTGGGCGAAAAGTAGAACTTCTAAGCAATGAACTTAGATACTTAACTAAGGATATTTCCAAGTAGTGTGCAAGGTGTAGCTTAGTTTCTCCTTGCTGCTTACAGTATGCTGTGAGAGAAAAGAGGTAAATTGGGGAAGGGACTATAACCTAAAAAGGAATCAGAACTAGATAATTTGGAAAATTCTCAGACTATTAATATTACAAAAGAAACTAAAGCATGCGCTAGAGAAAACACCAAGGATATGGCTGGAAGATCTTATGTTGGAAATATTAGGCATGTTGCATATGACTCCAATCAACCATCTCAACAGAAGCCAACAACGGAGATGAGATTATCAGAAAAGGATCTCTAGAGAACCCTCATTTCTAATGGTGTGGATGCCCTTGACATACATAGAAGAGTGACAAAGTTTTTGAGAGTGTTATATCAGCAGAAACAGTGCCAGCTTGGACTGAAAGGGACAGAGACAGGAGAAAATGAAGGGAGCCTGTCAGGGATTCAAAATCCTACAAGCAGGAAACAGGTTGAGAGGATGAGGCCATGCCTGCCTTTGCAGGTCCAGAGGGCAGGGCACCAGTTGCTTCCATAAGCAAAAAGGGTGGGGCAACCAACACCTCCATGGTTGAGAGGGCAGTGCCATCTCAGAGTGCTGGAGGGGCTGGGCTGCTGCCATAGGCCAGAGCATGGGGCAACTCCTCAGGACCCAGAGGACAAGCATATAGCCAAAGAGAATTATTCTCAGAACTTGAAATCTATGAAATTTGCCTTGCTGAATTTTAAACTCGTTTGGGACTTGTGACCCTTTATTTCTTCCAGTTTTTCCATTTTGGAATGTGAATATCTATCCTATGTATGCATGATCCACCACTGCATTTTGCAAAGAGATAACTTATTTTCTAGTTTCACTGGCTCACAGATGGAAAGAAATTTTTCCCCAGGATCAATCATACCCAGAGTCTCACCTATACCTGATTTAGATGATGAGACATCAGACTTTTTGAGTTTAAGATAGTTAAATGAGATTTTAGACTTAGAATTGATGCTGCGGTGGAGTAGGACTTTAGGGAATGTTGGGATGAAGTGAATGCATTTTGTACGTGCGAAGGTTGTGAATTTTGGGTGCCTAGAGGGAAGACTTCACTGGGTTGAATAATATCCCCTGAAAATTCATATTCACCTGGAACCTGTGATTGTGAACTTATTTGGAAATAAGATCTTTGCAGATGCAATCAAGTTAACATGTGGTCATAATGGATTATGATGGGCCCTAAATGTAATGACCAGTGTCTTTATAAGTAGAGGAAAACTTGGATTTGAAGACACACAAAGGATGGAAGACCATGTAAAGATGGAGACAGACATTGGAGTCATGTAGCTATAAGCCGAGGAACACCAAAGATTGCTAGCAGCCAAGCCCTACAAGGTATGAAGAGACAAGGGAGAATTCTTTCCTAGATCCTTCAGAGGGAGCATGGCCCTGTCAACAGTATGATTTTGGACTTCTAGCCTTCACAAGAGTGAGAGAATAAGTTTCTGTTGTTTTAATCTACATGGTTTTTACTACTTTATTAAATAAGCCTTAGGAAACTAACAGTCTCTAACAAGAGAAAGGATTGAATTAGTCATCAAAACTTCCCCAAAAGAGATGCCCAGAATTATATGGCTGTGATAAGTCCTACAAAATGTTTAAAGGGGAATTAACATTAGTCCTTGACAAAGTCTTCCAAAATTGAAGAGGGGAAAATTCTTCCCAACTTATTTTGTGAGGCCAGTATTACCCTGACAGAAATAAGCAGACAAGGGTGTTCCAAGAAAATAAAACTACAGACCAATATCCCTTATGAATATAAACTCAAAACTCTTCAAGAAAATATGAGCAAGCCAAATATAGCAAAATATACAAAGCATTATATACCACAACAAAGTGAACAATAGTGCAAGGATGCTTCAACATACAAAAATTAAACAATTCATATAGTGTATTCATAGAATAATAGAGAAAAACCGCATGATCATCTCAATTGATGAGGAAAAAAGTAGTTGACAAAATCAAACCCCCTTACATGTTAAAAATAAAACCTCAACAAACTTCAAATAGAAGGAAACTTCCTCAACCTAAAAAAATGCATCCATGAAGAACCCACAGCTAATAGCATACTTAATGATGAAAGACCGAAAGATTGCCCCCTAAAATCAGAAACAAAACCAGAATATCCACTCTTGTCCCTTCTATTTAACATTATCCTGAGGGTTCTAGGTAGAGCAACTAGGCAAGAAAAATAAATAAAAGTCATCAGATAGGAAAAGAAGGAATAAAATTTTCTCTATTCACAGATGAAATGATCTTGTACATAGAAAATCCTAAGAAATTCACATATAAAACTTTTAAAGCTAATAAACTACTTCAGCAAGGATGCATGATACAAGATAAATATATAAACATCAGTTATATTTCTATATATTATCAATGATTATTCCAAAAAAGAAATTAAGGATAAAATATATTTACAATAGCATCAAAAAGAATAAAACACTTAGAAATAAATTTAGCAAATTTATAAGACTTGTACACTGAAAACCACAAAATATTATTGAAATAAATTCAACAAGACCCAAATAAATGGAGAAACATCTCATGTACATGAATTGGAAAATTTAATATTGTTAAGATAGTATTACTCCCTAGGTTGATCTATAAATCCAGCACATTCTATATCACAATCCCAGTTCTGTTTTTCACATAAATTGACAAGCGGATCCTAAAATTCACCAAAATCAGAATACCTATAACCATCTTGAAAAAAAGAGCAAAGTTGAGAGACTAACATTTCCTAATTTCAAAAATTACTGCAATACAGCAGTGATTAAGACTGTCTGGTACTGGTGTAATTATAGACGTGTAGATCAGTGGAATAGAATTTTGAGTTCAGAAATAAACCTTTTCATTTAAAGTCAATTGATTTTTGACAAAGGTGCCAATATAACTTAATGAGGGAAAGAACTGTTTCTTCAACAAGCAGTGCTGAGACAACTGAATATCTACACACAAAATACAAAATTGGACCTCAACCTCACACTACGCACAAAAATTCACTTGAAATGCATTAAATACATAATGTAGTCACTGAAACTATCATATATGGGCATTAATCTTTCTGACCATGGATTAGACAAAAGTTTCTTAGATAAGACACCAAAGTGCCCAAGCAACAAAAGAAAAAAAAGGTATATTGGATTTCATCAAAATTAAACCATGTTAGCTTCAAATGATATTATCAAGAAAATGAAAAAAAAAAACAGATAATGGGATAAAATATTTAGGAATAATAAATTTGTAAGTGACAAGTATCTAGAATATATAAATAATTCATACAACTCAACAATAAAAATACTACTCAATTAAAAAATGCACAAAGTATTTGAATGGATATTTCTCCAGAGAAGTTATCCAAATGACCAATAAGCACATGAAAGATGCTCAACATTACTAGTCATTAGGGAAATGCAAATTAAAACCAGAAGATATTACTTTATACCTACCAGCATGGCTGTAATAAAAAAAGATGAATAATAACAAGTCTAGGGCAGGAAGTACGGAAATTGGGACTGAAATACTTTGGTGGTGGGAATGTAAAGTAGAGCAGGCACTTTGGAAATTGGTTGGGAATTTCCTCAAAAAGATAAATGTAAGATTACCATATCTCCCTGAAGTTCCATTCCTGGGTTTATAGCCAAGAGAAATAAAAACACATGTTCTCACAAAAACTTGTACACGGGTGTTCATAGAAGCATTATGCGTAACAGCCAAAAAATGGAAACAACCCAAATGTCCAATTGATGAATGGACAAACAAAATGTGATATACCAATACAATGGAATATTGTTCAGCCACAAAAATAATGAATTACTGGTGCATGTCACAACTTGGATGAACTTGAATACATTAAGTGAAAGAAGCTAGACACAGAAGGCCATATATTGTGTGATTCTATTTATTTGAAATGTTCAAAATAGGTAAATATACAGAGGAAGAAGGTAGATTATTGATAACTGAGTTTGAGGGAAATGCATTATGAAGAATGACTACTAATTCACAAGGGGGTTTTGGTATGATGATGAAAATATTCTGGAATTACATGTTGACATTTGCATAAGTTTGTGAATATGCTAAAAACCACTGAATTTTATATTTTAAAAGGATGAATTTTATGGCATGGGAATTATATCTCAAAAATAGCTTAAAAATCTATATGGTATTAAGCAAAACTTAAAGTAGGCACCGGACAGAAGCCTTCTCGTTGCAAATTAGTGAAACCATTTATATATTTTTTTGTCCAATAATTTGACTCTAAAGACACTGATGTCTCTCCCATGATTTCTCTGTGGTGGTTCTATTTTCTTGTGATTTCACTATCATAATTCTTCCTTTTCCTTTTCTCCCATTGAAACGTCAATAAGTTCAGTTTTTAGGAATTCACCTCTCTTCAACTCCATTAAATGTTTAGAAATTTTTTACAAAACTACATGCCAGATATTTTACCAGGAACTGGGGATAAAACAGTGAAAAAAACCCCAACCATATCCCCACCATTGAGTTTTCAGTCTAGATAAAGATAGGCAAATGTTACTTAAGTCAGTGAACAAAACCAGTAGAATATTTCTGGAGACTATGTTATAAAGGATTGAAACAAGCAGGACTGCATGGGTAATCTTGACTATGGAGTAATGATAATACATTTCCCTTTATTTATCTCTTATTCTACGCCTGCCAGCCATCATATTGAATTGAGATGTCAATTTCTAAAGAAATAATCTATTTTAAATCAATACGCAGTTGATCCTTGCCAGTCGACCACTTGTACTAGATCTTGGACCTTCAGAGGTATTAAATTTGTGGTAAAAGTAAGGAAAAAAATGGAGAAAAGTTTGTTGGTGGATGTTCAAACAGTTGAATTCAGTTAAAAGCGTGATACAAACACTGTGGTTAGTAGATTTGTTTAGCTGTAATTTAGAGATCTAAAGATGTCCTGGTGGCCAGATCCACTGCCACCTGGGCTAATCAGTTTCACTCAGTTTCCAGACTCCACTCTGATTACAGATGATCATTGCTAGAACATCACTCCTGCTCCAAAACATTACATATATGTATAAAATATATATATATATATAATCATATATGATTTATATATATAATTTATTTACATATAGATATCTATATCTATGTCTACATATCTTTATCTATATCTATACAGGTATATCTATATAGATATATCAAGAGAGAGAGAGCATCAGAGAGAGAGAAAAAGAATACATTTTTTCAATTCTAAGCCAATAGCATAATTTTTGCATAGACTAGATAGATGAACAGGCCATTTCCTTAACATCTAGGGTGATTTAATGACAATTAGATCTATGGTTCATGCTATAGTTCTATTTCATAATTTAGGATATTCTCATACTCTGTGATATTCTCCTATGTGATAAAGCATTGTAAATAAGAATCTTCTTAAATTTGTACATTTATTTCTCATTGCATGCGTTTCAAAATAAATATTTGGCCTACCATTTATTTATGAGTACTCTTCAATACCAAGGGCATTCTAATTAAGACTCTGAACCTATTACTTTTAATTATACTTTTCTTAATTAAACCCAATGAACTACCTCTTGAGGAAGTAGCTTAAATTTTTGCTAGATCCACCATATCAATGAATCCAAATAAAGCTCATTGTCCTTTTTCATAGTTGAAATCCAATATAATCTTCATAGTCCATGTCTCTAACAAACTCTCTTCCATTGGGCTCTCTTGATGACTGTCCTTCAGTTGCCATTGAACTTTATGTCTTCCTTGAGTTCCCCAGATTTTCTGTATTTCACATATGGGATACTTTGTCTTCTATAACATCATCCTACCCTCACTGGCCTATAACTTCCTTATAGGCAGAAATCCTCTTGCCACTCATTCATCGCTAAATCTTTAAATTATTTAGGTCCCTGACCCTAAATTTGAACCCCACTCTTCCCAGTTGCCCTCAACAATGCAGCAAATAGTCTCCTCTAAGGCTTTCCTTTTTTTTCACAGTCTTAATAACTATTATACCAAGACGAAACCTTGAAAAGGTTTGAACAGAAACTGCTTTGGGGAGAACGTGCTAGGGGTGGGAGGCTGTTCCCCTTGATATCTTCTAATGTACCTCTGCAATAAACAGAGGCACAGAGATGAAGTAACTCTCCTAAGTAGGTACAGCAAGGGAGCAGGGAAGCAGAAATTCTGGCTTGGATCTGTCAGAATCTAGAGCTCAAGCTCTTAACTTCTAAAGAATCTATCCTTGATAATAGGCTGTAGAGAGCAGTTTTTAATGATGTTCATCGTTTCCACTATTTGAGAGAGTTCTGGTTCCTAGTCACTAAGAAATCTTCACTTAACATTAGTTCATAATTCCATTTGGCTACTTTTTATTGAGTCGAATAAATCAAAACTTCTCAAACATTCATACATTTTCAATAATTTTAATAAAGATAAAAATTTATGTGCAAGGTAGACAAAATGACTTAGATTATATAGCTAATTATCTGTAGCTGGGTTGCTTTTTACCACAATTCATTTTAAAATAGCCTTTTGCACTTTATAAAAATCCTTTTTTTTTCCCCTTGAAGACAAGTCTGAAGGACTTATATTTTTATTTTTATTTTAGGAAACAATGTGACTCAACAGTTCACACCTTCATCTTTATAAGGGAAATGTCATGAGACGGGTGTGGAAAAATCACTCTCTGCATGTGACAAAGAAAGTTGCTTGACCAAACTTCACTCAGGAACCTGAACCTCCTCCTAGGCCCATCTGTGCACTTCTTTGTAAAATCTAGTTTTAGCAAGAACCCTGCTGAATCAGTCTAATTACAGCCCCCTGCCCTTGATAACTGATCATCCTAGATATCTCGTGAGGGTCCTCATCCTCCACCAACCCCCAGATGGCGTCTGATCACCCTGGCCTGCCTTTAGCAAGAATCCTCTTAGGTCAGATCAATTTAGCTGGAACTCTCCTTATGTTTCCTCTTAGCAATTTTACATTCACTGGGCCCCACCCTACTCCCCGCCTATAAATTCCCACTTGCCCATGCTGTATTCAGAGTTGAGCCCAATCTCTCTCACTTATTGCAAAATCCCATTGCAGTGGTCCCTATACCTATCAGGATGGTCCTATATGTCTGCCTTACCATGTTTAATAAGTGTCATTGAATATTTTTTTTCTGTGACACACATCAAGGTTCAGTTCTGGGAATTTCAGCAAGACTCATTATTGCTTTCAGGAAAGAGAGAAGTGAGTACAGTGGTTCTCTTAGCATGGAGGGCTCAGCCCTGTGGGTAAGGGCCAAGGAAAGACTGCAGCACAGCCAACTTGTACCTTTCATGGGTGGTGTTAAGTCTCTTCAGTGGGGACCAAGTATGTAGAAGAACCTGGAAAGGGGAAGAAAAGCTGAACATTGAGAACTCAGGGATAACCATGTATCATAGCTCACAATATTGACAGTAATAAATATACAAATATCCAGTAATAGCAGGCAATATAAATACGCCAACACCTCTCCAAGAATCAGTTAAAAATATTTACTGATTATCAAATAACACAGCTACTCCCAAAAGACTATAATATTTTGGGACTAGTAATAAGTAGAACTACATCTCATACTCTTATTTTATATTTTTAACATGTCAGCTACAGGAGGAAGAATTAGATGAGAGAAAATTAGTTTATTGGCTCAAAGGATTTTCCATTTAATCAATACAAGAGAGAAATGAGACCCAGATCTGTCAAAATTCTGAAGAACTAATATGCAAATTTCCTACTTTATTAAGAATCTTTTACTAGAAAGCAAAAAAAAAGTCAGATAAGATGTAATTGAGTTTACTGAGCCACTATAGGGATTTTGAACTTGCAAATAGGTCAATTGCCAAGAGAAAATTATACATGAAAGAAAAATCCAGGATATTACTATTTAATGTCAAGTCAGAGAGTCTAGTGCATATAAAACCATTATGTTTGTCCCACACCCACTCTGGATACTGAACCATTCAATTTTATTCTTTAAAGACATTTTCCTGTTTTAATTTCTATGTAAGCAGCGATCACAAATCCACTAGCAAAATAAATTTTACAACAAATTTTAGCCTGGTATGTTATGATAATTCCAGCAAACAGTAGATGTCACCTAAAAATAAGAATAATTAAAGTAAAACACTTTGGCAACAGCTCCTAACTTGTTTCAGGTAGAATTTTCTCCCGTCCAATATTTATAGCAAATATTTTCTTTTTGCTACTATATATTTAATGATCAAAATTATTGTCATCTTTTTTAATATAACTTGATTAAATGAAATAAATATACAATTATAAGAATTGTGAAATTGTGGAATTGGTGGCAGAGGGAAGGATATGCCAGCTAGAAAAGGAGAAAAATAGAGTATGAGAGTGGAGTGTGAATGGTTTTGAACATCCCTCTCAAGCTTTGGTTGTGTTCTGGGATGTTTCAAATAAAGCAGTGTTCATTTGACACAATTTTATAACAGCCATCTTAATTCCCATTGAATCCTGCATTGGGATTATTATTATTGATATTATTCTTATTATTTGAGCTGCACATCCACTTTGTAGGAATGAAGAGAAGTTACAAAGATGAGTCAATTAAGGCACAGAGAAATTTAAAAATTTGCGAAGCTCACAAAGGTAAGTTAATGGTAAGAACCAGGACTGAATTTACCATTCACTCATTAATTCTTTTGGATAAGTGTTTCATAGATTCATAGTCCAGCATTATTAAAGGTAATTTAGTCCAGCCTGCAATTACACCGACATAAAAACTAAGGTCTGTGGGAAAGGTAGCAGACATAGAGCTGCAAAAAAGACTAGATCAAATACGGGAAGTCTAGATTCATTACTTAGCATGGCTCTTGTGAATCTACTCCTAAATTTTACAAATAATTTTATAATTAAATTCACAGTATTTCCTGCCACATTTGTGTCTACACGTGGTCTTGCTGTGGAATGGGCTTCAGTGCACAGACCTGACTTAGCTCTGTCTCTCTAGACAGGCTTGGAAGTGAAGCAAATTTCTTAAGTGTCGAGGCATGTGAAACCAACATGTTGATGAAGCATGACAACTAATATTGAAACATGACTTTATTTTTCTTTTCACTATCCTTTTAAAATATGTTCAAGTGAGGGGTAAGAACTTCCAGACCAATGCCGTTTATGCTCACTCTTCGGCAGAAGAATATTTTACAGCCACTTTAAGTCACAAATAAGCCTCATTTCAGAAATCAGAATATCTAGTCCAAGATAGTGATTAAAATCATGAATTTTATTTAGCATTAAAACCTCTTCTCTTTCAATGGGCATGGAAGCCTGAAGTATAGGAAAGGGGGAATGATCAGCCTTTTGTCGAATTCTTGATCTGTTCTTTTGTCCCCTCACTCCACCCTGCTGCGCACATTCTGACATCAACAGGATTGGGGAAGGCTGAGGGTATAGCCGTAAAGGAAAGTGAAATATTTTATTCAAATGGTACCATAGCAAGTTGTTTTCACGGTCTCTGGGCCTCAAAGATATTTAAAGCTGATTTTTTGTTTTTCGTAATGCTGTTGGAGACTCTACAGTTCATAGTTTTTCCTTCCAACCATGGTTCATGTGACCTGGGCAAGCAGATGCATCACTTTATCATCGACAATTTTCCCTAAATTAAGCAATCTCTAGAAATACAAAGCCCCCCTTAGCTTTTGGCTGCTGAGATTTGTGCATCCCTTGTGGTGACCCAATTAGACCAGACCCATTATGAAGCCAGGCTGGGTCTTCTCCTTTCCAGAGGGCCTCCATCTATCTGTAGGAAATACTTACACATCCCTTGTTCTGACCAACTTTTAGAGGCAGGCTGATTGCAAAGTAGAAGCCATCTCCTGGATGTCCCACAAAGTAGCACTTCTTGGGCCTTCTTTCTGTCCTTTGTGGGAATCACACCAGCCTACATGCATGGTGACCTCTTTCACTAGGAATTAGATGAAACAACTAGGATGCCCTGAGCCTTCCTTCAAGGCTGTGGCAAATCAAAGCACAACAGCTCTTTCTAAAGAAAAACTCTTCTCAAATATTTCTTACAAAAATCTGACTTCTTTCCACTTGCCAATCCCTTTTTATGTATTTTATCTAGCTGAGAAATCCAAAAGTTCTAGAATTGATTCACAGAATTGCCTTTTAGCGTCTGCATATGATGATTCAAAACCTCACTTTGGAAATTCTCATGTCTTGTATATTAGCACCTGGTTGAATTTCATTGTTAATATGTTGCAATATGTGATTTATAGTCAAGGATATGGGTATGTAAGTCTTAGAGAAGCTGTTCCTGCAGCAAAGTAGACGTTTATTAGATGTTTATTAGATGTTGAGATTATAAGTAGATGGATGAAACCAAATTCAGCCATACTGCTGGTTGATATCATTTGTGAGTTGAAATGGGAGATCTTAACCTAATTTAGCACTTGCAATGGAGATGATTGAGAAAGTGAATGTATTTACAAAATTTTACATAGTGATTGCTCAGTCATGATTTTTGTTTACCTCCCTGATCTTGTACAATTATCATTCTCTAATCAAATGGTCTCCTCTAAACCAAAGTAAAATTTTAGGCATTTATGGTTGCCCTATACAGTTTTCAAAATAATATTTTAAAAAGCAATATTTCTTTTATTTAACTTGGGATGTCTTCATTTTGCTATGTATTTGCCCTATTATTTACCAATTGGAAAAAAGTGCTTTTTTTCTCTTGAAGCCATTCATTTGATACCATCATTCTTCGTGAAGAACTGCAAATACAACTTACAAATCATTACATTTGTAATCTCCTTTTCCCCATCATTATTCCTTTTATTCCAATAAGCTCTTCCAGTGTCAAGTGAAGAGCTGTAGTGACAGTGATGGGCAGGAATATTTTGTGCTTTGTCAATTCAAATAAAATCCAAGCTAGTAAATGACAAGCTATTTGGTTAGCAAGAATTAACATCCAGAGGTGTCTAAAAAAAGGATCTGTGTATACACAATCACAAGTAGTACTCATAGTATTTTAAACACTATTCTTTTAAAAAAAAAATCCATCATTTGTTTGACATGGTTTGAGTACATCCAGTATTTTTATTCTCCTCAGTGTTCTTTCATTGGTTGTATCTGAAACTGATTTGAAATACAAGACACTTTATAAGACATATTATGTGATTGGGTGCAAGATAAAGCCAAATTATCCATCAAGTATGGGAAGACCTATAAGGGGAGGAAGGGGAGCAAATAAGAATGATGTTACCTAATTCTCACATTGTAAGATTATACTCTCTCTATCAGGGAAATGCAAATCATAACTACAATGAGGTATCACCTCACTCCGGTCAGAATGGCTATAATTAACAAGACAGGAAACAACAAATGTTGGAGAGGGTGTGGAGAGAAGGGAACCCTTGTACACTGCTGGTGGGAGTGCAAACTCGTGCAGCCACTATGGAAAGCAGTATGGAATATCCTCAGAAAATTAAGACTAGATCTACCATATGATCCAGCTATCCCACTGCTGGATATTTATCTAAAGAACTTGAAAACACAAAGGCATGAAGATACTTGAACCCTTATGTTCATTGCAGCATTATACACAATAGCCAATACTTGGAAGCAACCTAGGTGGCCATCAAGGGATGAACAGATAAAGAAGATGTGGTATTTATACACGATGGACTACTACTCAGCCATAAGAAATGATGAAATTCAGCCATTAGTGACAACATGGATGGACCTTGAGGGTAGTATGCTGAGTGAAATAAGTCAGAGGGAGAATGTCAAATACTGTATGATCTCATTCATAAGGAGAAGATAAAAACAACGACAAACAAACACATAGCATTGGAGATTGGATTGGTGGTTACCATAGGGGAAGGATGGAGGGCAAAAGGGGTGATTAGGCCCACATGTGAGGGGATGGACTATAACTAGTTTTTGGGTGGTGAACATGATGTAATCTACACAGACTTTGAAACATATTATGGTGTACATCCGAAAGCTATGTAATGTTATAATCCAATGTTACTGCAATTAAAAAATAAATAAATTTAAAAAAAGAAAAGAAAAGAAATTGACTGAATATAAGATGCTTCAAAGAAAAAGATTATACTCTCAGTGACAGTGCTAATTACTTGATCATTGTCTTTTTGACACAAGAGCAAATTGAAATGGCAAACACATTTTTTCCTTTAAATACTTTATACAATCATATTTGTTTGTACAAAATAACTGAAAATGACTCAGAGCTCTTATAAGAACGCTGGAAATAATAACTGCCCAACATTGCTGTCTGATAATAGTGAAGCATGAATTGCAGGAAAGACTGCCTGGGTTCTAACCCTGCCTTCTCCCCTAAGTAGCTGTACGACCAGGAGAGTTACTTATCTTAATAGTACTTGAGTACTCTTGTCACTTAAATAATAGTACTTACTTCAGGTAGTTTTTGTAAAAATGAATGAGATAGGACATGGAGAGCACATAGCAAGTTCCTGGCACATAGTGAACATTTGCTAAATATTAGGTAGTGATGTTTTTGCAGATTGAGCTGCTGTACAGGTATCACTCAGTCAGTCAGCCATTATTTAGCGACCACCACAGGGAGCCAGACACTGAGAGAAGCATTGGGATCAGAGCAGACTGACAAGCAGTCACAGTCTCTGTTCTTTTTTTTTTTTTTTGAGGAAGATTAGCCCTGAGCTAACTACTGCCAGTTCTCCTCTTTTTTGCTGTGGAAGCCTGGCCCTGAGCTAACATCTGTGCCCATCTTACTCCACTTTATATGTGAGACACCTACCACAGCATGGCATGCCAAGCGGTGCCTTGTCTGCACCCAGGATCTGAACCAGTGAACCCCAGCCCGCAGAGAAGTGGAACATGCGAACTTAACCACTGTGCCACCGGCCGGCCCCACAGTCTCTGTTCTAAAGAGCTTTCTGCCTAATACAGAAGACAGACAAAACACAGAGTCAAATTAAATAATTGTGAATTTTAACTTTTTTGTGTGTGTGAGGAAGACTGGCCCTGAGCCAACATCTGTGCCCATCTTCCTCTATTTTCTATATGGGGTGCCACCACAGCATGGCTTGATGAGTGGTGTGTGTAGGTCTGCGGCTGGGATTCGAACCCACGAAACCCAGGCCACTGCAGCTGAGTGCGTGAACTTAACCACTATACCACCAGGCCACCCCAGGGAATTTTATAAATAAATAATAAGGGGATGAAATAGGAAAAAAAATTAGTGAGGCATCCATGTTAGCTAGGGTATTAGAAATGGTATCACTAAGAAGGGGCGATTACTATGCCCAGTGATGGGTTTAAGACATGAGAGACAGCTGTGTGAAGAATGTGAGGAAAAGCATCCAAGCAGGTTAACAGCATGTGCAAATGTAATGAGAAGGGGAAAATGCTAGGAACTTTGAAAGAAGTGATTGACTGGGGAGGCTGCAGCGCATCGTGGGTGGAGGGGCATCATGCCTTGAAGATATAGTCACAGTTGGCTCACTCAAGACCTGTCGGCCATTGCAGGGATTTTGGATTTCATTGTGTGGAATGGGAACCCATTGAAAGGTGTTAAGCAAAGGCCTAGCATAATATAATTTGCATTTAAAATATCTTTTGTGCTGCTTCATGGACAAGTATCTCTAACTGTTTTGCATCCTAATCAGTTAGTGGAGGAGGGAGGATTGGAACCCAGGTAGTCGCTCTCACAGCATGCGCTTAACCGTTATACAATGCTGCTTCTGCTTCTAGAACTATTATGTCTAGGCTCTTCTGATAGGCACTTTGGGTCATTTTTTAGTCACTTTGTACAAACAAATCTGACTGTACAAAGCTTTTGAAGGACAGGAATATATTTGCCATTTCAACTTGCTATTGTGTTGGAGATAAGCTAGTTACTACTCATGTGATTCTGTGGTGCTGGCATTAGGTAACATCGTTTCCACTTTCCTCCTCCTCTCCCTCCTACAGGTCATCCTGTTCTTAATTTGGCTTCATCTTGCACTAAATCGCATGTCTTGTAATTAGAATATTTTTTAAAATAATTAACAAAATACAAGGTTCCCAATGGGTACCAGGGGAAAAAATAACCTGCATTTCAGATCAGTTTCAAATAGAACCAATCATAGAAAATTGGGATAAATAAAAGATACTAGATGTGCTCAAACCATGTCAAAGAAATGACGGATTTTTTAAAAAGAACGCTCTTCATAATACTATCAGTATTACTCGTGATTGTGTCTACACAGGTCCTTCTTTTAGACATCATTGGATGTTAATTCTTGCTAACAAAATAGCTTGTCATTTACTAGCTTGGGGTTTGGGGTTTATTTGAATTGACAACACACAAACTAGTCTTACCCATCACTGTCACTATAGCTCTTCACTTGACTCTGGAAGAGCTTAATGCAGGAAAAAGAAAAATGATGACAGGGAAAAGAAGATTACAAATGTAACGATCTGTAAACTGTACTTGCAGTTTTTCACCGTAGTGATGGTACAATCTGAGTGACTTTAAAAGAAAAAAAAACACTGTTTTTAACCAATTGGCAAATAATATGGCAAATATATATTGAAATGAAGACATTCCAAGATAAAGAAAAAATTTCAAAATTTTATACTGAAAACTGTAAAGAGCACCTATAAATGATGAAAACTTCAAAACTGCTTAGTGGTTTTATCTGATTAGAGAAATGTAATTGAGTAAGCTTTGAGAAATAAATCAAAATCATGACTGAACACCCCTGTACAAGATTTGGGAGACATGTGTTCTCTCCCAGTCATCTCCAATCCAAGCGGCAGACTGCGAGTCTGGATCTTCCATTTTTGTTATAAATTACATATGGACTGAAGTCATCGAATGAAATAATTAAGTAATTGAAGGTTAATACCAGTAAATTTCTATCCGTTTTTATGCAAAAGTAAGAATACTTAAAATTTCTTTTATTTTTACCCTGTGTCTGTTGTCCAGTGCTGCTGCTGAGTTAATGTAATCCATATTGGAGAAAACTGTAGAAAAGGGATCAGAGCGGAGTAATAGTGGAGGCAGTGGGTGCAGCAGTGTAGCTGCTGTGGTTGGCTAGATGCAAACCGAGGATAGCTTCAACTAAGGTGGTGGCAATTCTGATGGTGAAGAGACAGTGACTTTAAGATTGATTTTTCTTAGGCATAATTGACAGATTTATTATAGGAATTCCATGACTATACCTACTTCTTGGCTCACAGCATCAATGGTTTTCCCACTCGATGCTTATTCATTTTAATTCCACCAATGAAGTCTATTGAGGAAACTTAGTAGACCAATGGATTAAAAACACATCTAATTAGCTCACTTTCCTGTATGTTTGGCAAAATGGGTTGATTTGGAGAATCTGTGATATTTTCACTTCAGCTTATTGACAGAGGTCAATGTATGATAGAGATTTATAAGATTAAATGTAATGATGTCAAAAAATTGAGCCAATTTAATCTACATCTGATTAACCCTTTGCTAAATTAAATAATACAAAGCATTAAAAAATCTCTAGGTCTAAGTAAATTAACATGAAATTGATCTCAAACACCCCCTCTTTAAGAAATAATTGGGGTCAGTGTACTTGGGAAGGTGGGAGGTCTAATCTTTATGGGAAGATAAAAATTCAGGTATATTTTCACCAAGTTTCTGCACAAATCTTTTCATATTAGAAAAACAATTTGGACTTATGCAGGGTTAATAATAGTCTAGGATTAGGTCATTAAGTGCATTCATTCAAAATCAGCTTTGTCCCGTAGCCTTCAAATCTACTGATTTCTTTTTTTTTTCCACATGGGGCAGGGATCTGTTTATATTTTGACTTTTCCCTGTCTTCTAGGAATTCCCACTTACTTATTCAGGCTGAAAAGGAAGTTAGCAAAACTTGGAGGAAAAACATTGAACAAATGATCCTGCAAACCTCTGGAAACAGTTCAGAGAGGAGAGGTGAATGACTGTCTCAGGGCTTCTGCAAAAGCCTCCGGATGGAGGGATGCAGAAATGTTCTCTGCTTCCTGTCTCCTGTCTAGGGACCACAGCTAGTCAGGTGGTACCACTTTTATATTGGGGTACAATCCTGGGTTCCAAGAAGAAGCCATTAGTCAAGGGTAGCAAACATGTTTATGAACTTCTCTAACTTCTCTGATAGCAGACAAGCCACTTTCTCGTTCTTCCTTCTACCAGACATCAAAGGTTGAGATGCCTCCTCTTCTTGCGTTTGCAGTGGTTTTGAGAAAGAGAATTGTTGAATAACAGGTACCTTGTGAAGGTTTGTAAGACAAGTGTATCAGTTTTCTGTTACCAGCTCTCAAGGTAGAGGCTTAAAACAATGACACCATTTATTTTGCTCAGGAATCTGCCCTATGGGCAGAACCTGGCAGGATCAACTCTTCTCTGTTCCTCACAGCATCAGCTGGGGCAGCCTCACCAGGGGCTGAGCACCCCCATTTAAGAGAGCTCTCTTACGTGGCTGGCAAGTTGGCACTGGCTGTCAGCTGGCAGCTCAGGCAGGGCTAGGTTCTGCCCGATTCCTCTCCTTTTCCTTGTGACAGGGTGGCTAGCTCCAAAGCTAGTGTCTGAAGAGAACAAGGCAGAACTTGTACTGTCTCCTGACATCTAACCTCTGGAGTCACATAATGTCACTTCTATTATAGCCACAGTCTGCCCAGATTAGGAGAAGGGAATGTCAAAGTCATATGATACGCAGAGCACGTGGGGTGAGTGAAATATTACTGCAGCCTTTTTCAGAAAATACAATCTGTCATAACTAATTTTCCTTAGATATCACCTGAAAGTTTGCGTTTTTGATGAGAAATAATTACTCTGTTTTCAAGGTGTTACTATCAGAGACACAGGCATTAGATTTTCTGTGAGGTTACCATGTAATCATAAAGATAAAGTTATATTAAAAACTTCACTATAATTGTTCTTTGTATTTTGGGCATCATTCTTTATTGATTAAATTATAGTATATTATAATTCTAAGGACTGCAAAGACCTTAGAAGAGATTTCAGTGTGCTACAGGCAAACACACACACAAACACAGAGGGTCTCACATTACCCCTCCCTCACCATAGGCGCGCTTAAACCCTGCTGCTGCCTTCCGTCTCCGGGGGTCCTCCAGGCTAGGAAGCTCAGATTGTGCTCGGGGTCAAATCCAGAGTCAATTCCCAAAGACTAGGAGCAGAAGGGACGCCATCCTTACCTCCACACACACCAAACACACACTCCAATAATGCTGACAACGTTCCAGGAGCTCGTGGGACAGGCTCCTGGGGGGGACAGGCGGCAGCAAATTGCGAAGAGGTGGGGTGGGGTGTGGGACCAGGTGGCCGCAGCACCCGCAAGCCGAGAGGGGGGATCATGGGGGCGGCGGCGCCTGCCATCAGTGTGCAGCCTGGGTCCGCAGCTCCTCGCTCCTGCCAGCCCGTCAGCCAGCCAGCCGCCCCTCCGCCTGTGCCTTCCGCCCACCTCCAACCCCTCCTAGCGGTGGCTCGTTCCCTTCAAGCCGCCTCCACCTGCCCCAGATCTGTCTTCGCTGACCCCCATCCAACTTGAATGGAGTCAGGGTCCTAAGCCCCCTCCCCTACGACCGTTCAGGGCAGATCGCTGCAGCGCCACTCAGGTTTGGGACATCTCTCCGGTTAACGTGGGGAAAAGGTGGGAAAAGTTGCCGGGCGGCGGCGCCAACTCTCCGGCGGCGCCAACTCTCCAGCGCCGCTGTGCACCTGCCCCCAGCAGTGGGCTCCTGTTCCTCTGCCGGGCGGGAGGCAGCCGTTTCTGTGGCCCCCCGTCACATCCGGGTTCAGAGCTGCTGTGGGTCGGACTCTAGGGAGCGATGGTGGGATTTAAACTCCGGGAGGCGAGGCAGCGCTCCTGCCAAGCTCCTGCCAAGCCCCTGCTTCCTCCAGGGCGCCATCTATAGGTAGCGAAGGAGGGAGCCGGAGCCCGGGGTAGCGCCGTGCACAGAGGAAGCAAAGCAGGACAAAACCACCACCTCCATCCATGGACCGGGCGCTGAGGCGGACCAGCAACGTTTTTTCTACAACAAAAGACTCAGCACAGAAATAAGCCATGGTCCACTGGTCTGGTACAAAAAAAAAAAAAAAGCCGAATGAGTACAGAAGGCTGGGGGATAAAGATATGAAGTGTAGAAATGGTTAAAGTCAGAGAGGGATCAAAAGAATGGAGTTGGATGAGGGCTTCTGAATTGAGGAGAAGCTAGGAAACCACTATCCCCCAGCCCCGCCCCGTATTCCTTGGAATAATAGTTCCTGCTGGAGAAACTATCTCCGTCCCTTCTCATCCCCATCTTTTTCAAAATCCAAGTGTCCAGGAAATTTCTAAGCAAGACGACAAATTTAATTCCAGTCTATTTCCTCGAAAATGCACAGATTATCCATCCTGGTACCTTGCCCTAAGTTTTCAGTTGTAATGTAATTGCCGGGAACTTTTTCAGAAAGGTGCTACTTTCGTTAGTTGTGCTCATCTTTAGCTTTTTATTAAGAGCTGTGCACGTTTTAAAATAATAATCTGCTCATTTTCATGTCTTTGGTACATCAGTGTATATTACGTTAAGTCAAATCATGATAATTACATTTAGTGTGATATCATCCACGGAGTTTACCCTACAATTCAACTTTTATTGTCAGAGGTTATGATTTTATATGGTTCCCAGGAGTGGTTTAATCAAATAATTGAATCAGAAATTCTTTCCATTCAAGTTTGAAAGACTTTGTCTTCACTTCCTAACTTAATCACCGTATCTTTCATGTCGTAACCCTGAAAATTAATCTTCCAATTTGAACTTGAATCTGCTTACACTAATTGAATAACTTTCCTGCTGCCTTAAGTAATTAATCAAAGTTCTGTATTTAAGCAGAAAATTTGAATTCTTGAAATGTCTAAGACTTATTAAGCTGAGATTCAAAGAACTTTGGTCTTGACTTATGTCTGCCATTTGATGATATCCCATTGGGAAATACCCCTTACCCCTTGACTTTTATCTTTGTTCATATCTTGAAAGAAAGATCTTAGACTAAGGAGAAGAGAGCACATCTTTGAAAATCAGACACTCCGGTTAAGAAACGGCACAAAATACTGCTAGGGTTTTGTCTAAAGTGCTCTAAATCCTAGTGGGGCTTTTTTGGGTCAGGACATAGAAAGAGAGTGACAGAGTGAGATTTCTGGGATATATAGTAAGTGGTTGTATTTGTTGAATGTTTGAGTATTCAAAGCATGTTTATTACTGAAATCTCTTTTCTCTGAAGCCTTATATTCAGTCGTGACACACATACCCCCCCAACACACTAAGAGGTGGTTTTTTCAGTATGTACATACCCACTGAGAAGGAAGGGCTTATTTTGTTCCTCTAAAATAGTGTGAAAAATACTGTTCTATCTTTCGTTGTTTCTTAAGTATTGTGTTATTTTTCTAGCTAGAAAATGTAAACAGTGATTCTGTCTTTCCTGAAAGGGAAACACTGGCCAAACAGCATTCCTGCAGCAACCAAAAGTCGTGGCACACAAGAGTGTAAGGCTGAATCACACCAGGGCAAGATTAATGGCCACCTTTGAGAAGTGTGTGTTTCTCTTTACTCTGGATGGGAAAGATATTCAAAAGACGTACATGGGACAAAAGTGGAACCTACTATGTGATGTTTACTATAAAATAATACAATCTATTCTAAAGTATAGGTAATGAAAAATAGGATGTGAATGTTCTGTAAAAGAACATTCATACATTTATTTTTTTGCTGGGGAAGATTCACCCTGAGCTAACATCTGTTGCCAATCTTCCATTTTTGTTTTGTTTTGTTTTGTTTAATGTGAGCCACCACCACAGCATGGCCACTGACAGGCAAGTGAGTGGTGTACCCAGGAACTGAACCCAGGCCACTCAAGTGGAGCACACCAAACTTTAACTACCAGGCCACTGGAGCTGGCCCTATACATTTTTTAATATCTAGATGTGGAATAATTTTAGATTTACAGAAGACTCAAAAAGAAGGTGCAGCAAGTTGCTGCATACCATTCCCCCAGATCTCACATATGTTAGCATCTTATAAACCGTGATGTATTTATCAAAACAAAGAGATGATTAATGTTGGTGCAGGGCTGCTAGCTAAACTGCAGACCTTATTCTCCTCCAATAGGTGACAGATTTTTAGTCTTTTCTTGTTTTCATGATATTGATACTTTTCAAGAGAATTGGTCTGCTGTTTTGTAGAATGCCTCTCAATTGGAATTTGTCTGATGTTTTCTCCTGAATAGAATTATGGATTTTTGAAAAATAATTTTTATTTTAGAGCAATTTTAGATTTACAGAAAAATTGAGAAGACACAGAGACACAAAGAGTTCCCGTATACTCTATACTCTATGCTCCTATTATTTAATATCTTACATTAATATGGTACATTTATCACTATGAACCAATGTTGATACATTATTATTAACTGAAGTTCATGCTTTATATAGGTTTCCTTAGTATTTATCTAATATATCTTTTCTGTTCCAGGGTCACATCCAGGGTACCACATTGCATTTAGTTGTCATGAATCCTTATGCTCCTCTTCGCTATGACAGTTTTCTCTGATTTCCTTTGTTTTCGATGGCATTGGAAACTTAGAGGAGCTCTCCTTGAGTATTTTGTAGAATGTCCGTCAATTAGGATTTATCGGATGTTTTTTCATGGTTATGGATGCCTATGTGTTAGGGAGGAAAACCACAGAAGTAAAGTGTCGTTTTCATCACATGACGTCATGGCTACATACCATTAACATGAAATATTACTGTTGTGTGAATCTTCGTCACCTGGCTGAGATAGTGTTTGTCAGGTTTTTTCAACTGTTTCCAAAAGTTACTCTTTTGTGCCCTTTTCCAAATCACATTCTTTGGAAAGAAGTCATTTTGCACAGTCCACACTCAAGTAGTGGAGAATTATACTTCCCCTCCTTGAGAGAGATCACTGAAATGAATCCAGCACACAGGGTTCATTCTAGTCCCCTAGCTTGGCTTATTTGTAACATCTTTCTTCTGACAGTGGAAAACTGGCCCCCATTATCTACTATTTGTTTACTTTTGGTTGTATCCTAGTATACAGGTAAGGCAGTTTCAGAATTGCTACCCCATACTCCTATGGTAAACAAAATTACCAACTAGAGTGTTTTTATACAGTTTTTTTTGTGTGTGTTTAGCATTACAGTATCCAGGCAAATTCCTATTTTCTGGAGTTGCTTAGGTCAACTACTTTCGCCCCACCCTCTCAGTGAGATTATATCAGTTTAACTAATGCTAATTTTAACACAATTAAATTAATTCATCACCCCTTCCTGAGATTTCCCCACATTGTGGTTGGTTTTTCCTTTAATTTGTACTCTTTGTGATATACTGTTATCTGAGTTTTGACAAATGTATAGTCATGTATCCATCACTCAGTACCATAAAGAGCAGTTCCATCATCCTAAAATTTCATTTGTGGGGCTATCTTGTAGTTAACTCTTCCTCCTTCCCTCAACACTTGGAAGTCATTTCCCATCTCATAGTTTTGCCTCTTCCACGTCATATAAATGTGATCATGCAAGATACAGCCTCTTGGGTCTGACTTTTTTATTTAGCAAAATGCTTTTAAGGTCCATTTATGTTTTTGTATGAATTAACACTTCATTCTTTTTTATTGCTGAGTATATTCCATCATGTGGATGTAATACAATTTGTACCCTGTTCTAGAAATCTTGATTGTGTCCAGGTTTTATAATTAAACCTGTTGTAAACTCTTCAGGGGATTGTTACAGAAGTGGTAAGGTTTGTGTTAGTTCTAGAAGTTTGAGTTGCGGCTCACCAAATAGAAATGTTAAATGAAAGACTTGGAGGTTGGGAAAATAATGAAGAAAAATAAAAGAAAAACTTGAGTTTCAGCCCAGACTCTAACACTCAGTCTTGGGAAGGGCTTTCTGAGTCTCAGTTTCTTTATCTGTCCCGGACTATTGCAGGGATCAAGGAAGATGCTGCACGTAAAACATCGCACATTTGGTAAAATGCTGTGCTATATTGGCCATCATCATAACGGCAGCAGGGTTCAACTAATACATTTTGAGCACACCCAAAAAGAGATGACCCAATGACCCAGTTCCTGGATCTAAGCCCAATATTTTATGGGAGCCAGATCTGAAAAAAGGAGAAATACAGAAGATGTAGTATGAACCCAGTGCACAGATGTTAACAGCAGTCTCCCTTGTGCATGTTGGGCTAATCAGTAGATAGAGATGCAAATATGTAGATGTCAATCCTTAGAGTCAGTGGGGTGCTGAAAAGAGCATGGGGTGCCCAAGAGAATAAGTTCAATCTTATTATTCATGTGGCTATTAAATAATGGTCAAGTCACTTCACTTCTCAGAGCCTTAGGGATTTGCAATTTTTAATCAATGTATAAAATTACTTAACACATTCACTCACTTTATTCATTCAACAACCATTAACCTTGTTTGATGACATATATTAGATACCAGGACAGGAAATAAAACCACAGGTACATGAAATGAATAATTTTGGTTGATGATATTTAATACTTACATATCGTCAATATTGGATATTTAATAAAATAGGGTGATGTGATAGGGAGTGACAGAAGAGGAAACATTAGCTTGGGTGGTTGAGGAAATGCTTTCTAAGGAGAGAATATTTTAGCTGAAATGTGAATGATGAAAAGGAGTCAGCTGTGCTCAGTGGACTGTCATGTAAACATAACAAATGGTCATCACAGAACTCATGTCTCTGCCCAGGAAAGTAAGCATCAAATTATCAGATCAGGAAGAAAACTTGGAGATAATCACAACCTTTGATTATTTTGTTTTTGGAATTTTCATAATTATCTAAGGAGTTTGTTAAAATGCAGATCTCAGGGCTCCAACTCCCAGTTGCCCTCTTAGTCCAGCACAGAGCCAAGGTCTAATTTCTAAGTTTGATAAAACTATCCAAGTCTAGCTTTCATTCCAACTCATCATCCCATTTGGATTCCAAAGAATCACCAGACACATTGTTGTGCTTCCAGCAGCCTAATTAACGGGAAAGGTGACAGTCCTGAGGGTAGAATCAGAAAAAATGCCCTGAACTTGTGCTACCTGTGGACCATGAGTTAGGCCCCTCCAACTTCCGCCATTTCTTCTTCTTTACAGGCCTCCTTGCTGCCTTAGAAGACTAATCCTAGGAAAATGCCATGGATCGCTATTGATTGGATAGTTAAAAATAATCTCTTTTGCTTGGACCCTGCCTTGGATGATAATGTTACTCTTAATGCCATCAATTTAATCAAAGGTATTTGATTTGTATGACCCTTGTTACATGTCATGAGAGTGCCACTCTAAAACATGGGGTCAGTTTATGTTACTGCCATTGTAGTCTCAGGGTACCAGTATACCCCAATCCTGAATAAAAAGAAAGTTTTCAATCAATTTTTTTAGCTTGGAAGAAGTAATGCTTATTTTATCTGCATAGTTTTGTTGAATTCTGATTTTATTTTTTCCCTCCAAGTAGCTTAACAAGTTCTTGAGGTCTTGTTCCAGTTGTCTTTTGTTAAGCTCAGCTCTCTCCTCTCCTTCTCAGTAACTGGGTTATAGAATTCTATCTGCAAATCTTTAGTGACAGTGGCATGAAAGATTGTGACACTGAATTCCAAGAGAGAAAAGGGTTAAGGTGGTCCCTGTATTGGGGCCTTTTTCCTGGGCTATGAGAGGAATTGCTCCTAAGAAAACACACATTTAACCCCCTTCCCTCCCAACGCTCTGTTGCCCACCCCTTCTTACTTCCACAACTACAGAAGATACTGTGACATCAACATTGAGAGCAGCCTCAAAAGAGTAAAAAGCCCCTGAGAGTTTTCAGCCCGAGGCCCAGCGGGGAGTGAGGAGGACCCAGTATCTCCCTTTTGCCTCGGAGGTAGTAGGCTTTCACAGGTTATCAGTTCTTATAGGACCTTAGCTGAGACGGAGGGGGGAAGGGAAGAGCAAGAGCGAGAGGAATTAAATGCATTAAATTTAAAATTACAAAAAGGAGTACACTGAAGTGTAAAAACTAAAAATTGTTCCCTCCCAAAAAGTATCTCATGTTAAGTTTAATGTGTTTTTAATAACTTTACATTGTTTTCTTTTAAAAAATGAAATAATACTATCATATATAAAGTAACATAATGGAGACTAGTGGACTCAAGAACCCGTCTTTGTAACATTTTGCCATATTTCAATTTTTTTCTTTGCTTATGAAAAAATATGCACACTTAACTTGGTCAATTTTTGTAACAAAATGGAATCATATTGTTCATATTGTTTTTAAACTTGTGCTTTTTATTCAATAATAGCTTACTTATATCTTTTCAATTTAGGATATGTAAGATAATGTTTCTCTACCTAGGAGGCACATTACAATCCTTTGAGGAGCTTTGAAAAACGATACCCACACCCACTCCTGCAGATTCTGATTCATTTAGCCTGGGGAGGGTTAAAAGCGCCCAGGTGAATCCAATGGGCAGCCAGGCTGGGGGAGTGTTGATGTAGATATACATTCTTTTGTTTTTCTAATTACTGTTGGACGTGCCATGAGTTACTTTTCCATAACCTATTGATAGATATCTAAGTTATGTTCAGTTTTACAGTGTCTGGCATAGTTATCTTTTCTCCCATATATACATACTCTGAGTCCTAATGCAGCTGTCTGACTACAAGTCCCTGATAGGAGAGGTGCTCCTAAAATTGTGGGACAAACCCATCAACCTAATTTGACTTGGCTTGAAGGAGCTTTGGTAATTAGGAATCATGGTAAATGGTGTGAGCTTAGACTTGACCCCAGAAAGGCAGGTAACGACCCAATGCAGATGTGTCTACTCAGGGCCAATCTGCAGGTTAATTTACGGAAGCGGGCACTCTGATGATTTGGGATCATTTAAGCTCATTACTACGGCACCTGGTGCCCAGCCTGCCCCAGTAGCTTAACTGGTCATGTGACTTGAGTGACATCATCACCACTTTTCCCCACTTCCTGGATTAATGTTTGGTGGCCTACTTTTCCTCTGAAGCCTCTGGCAGAGGATCCCAAGGAAGCAAAGCATAAGGCCAATAAATATTAGATCCTTCACTGCACTACTGGTTACAAGGAAAGAGGAAATATTCCGTTCTACAGGTCAGCCTCCCCAAACTTGACATTGCATGTTGTATGATCTGATGTACCCTTATTCTTCAAAATTTTTTCCTGTGCTTTAAAAACAAAACACAAAACCTCTGAAAGAAATGCAAAAGAAGGCAATTAAATTTAAATGTAAGGGAATTGAATTTTTATCTGGGCTTTTGGTTTCTGGGAAGGCTGGTCTGTGTAAATGAGAATTTATTTGAAAAGAAATATCAGTTGCATAAGGACAGGCTGGAAAGGGTGTCTTCTCAGGGTTCTGCCTTCCTCCTGTGCCCAACGTCTCCCCTCTGCTGAGAATGCCTGGAACTAGGACTCTGGTTTTAAATTCCAGCCTGAGTCTCTTTTTAAGAAAAAGCAATACTGCTAGGTACAGTGGTCATAATTGCTGGTGAAATATGCATTCAAGGCAAAATTTATCCTTCTCAATCCTTGGCAAGGCCTGAATCTGCTTAACTTTATTCATTTTCAACATGTATTTCTTGAATGCCTGATATGGAATGAAGCAGGCAGAGTCTCTTTGATGGTAGCAGTCTGGTGTGAAAACAGATGAAAACATCACAGTCGGAATATAATTCACGAAAAAAATCCCCCTTTCCTCTCTCTGTTTTTACCCTTCTCCTTTCAACTCCTCCTCTGGCTTCCCTCTCTCCCCTCCCTCCTCTCTGCCACGCCAATGAGGAGGGGCCGTTGGAGCTCCTGGAGAGAAAGTATCTGGATCTGTAGGAAAAATGGCATTTTGCGTCCCCTTGTACAACTGGGTGAGAAAGTCTCACAACCTGCAAGAAAGAGAAAATGAAATTGTCCTGAGTGGCAGACCAGCAGCTAAGTCATGGGGATGAACAGGGGTAGGGTGGGGGGACAGACTGAATTAAGAACCAGGCTGGGAAGATGGATTTGCAGGATGGGTGTGGGAGGGTGCTAGATTCAAGGATCTGAAATCATAAGGCATGCATATAGTTTTAAAAAGTTTATTTTCAGAGCCACAATTCTTTACTGAAGAAATGAAATGCAAGTAGTCTGAACTGTCCCTTGGATATAGCCAGCGCTTGGCTCAATTCATGAACTGAAGCTGAAGAAACTTAAAGACAAGTTTACAAATCAATGTCTGGGGTTATGATAGATTTTTAAATTGTTCTAACAGAGCAAGTTGTTCTGTCTCAAACTACCCCCTGAGTGGACCTCTGGATTAAAAGGGCCATGTAATGACCCCAGAGGGAGTGGATGGATGCCCAGTGGGAATCAATAAACTGTTTCTGTAAAGTGCCAGCTAGTAACTATTTTAGGCTTGGTGGGCCATGTGGTCTCTGCCATAATTACTCAGCTCTGCTGTTGTAGCTCAGAAGGAGCTATAGACTGGATGTAGCTGTGTTCCAATAAAACTTTATTTACAAATAAGGTTATGGGACAAATTTGGTCTAGGGCTATACTTTGCCAACCCCTGTCTTAGTGGAAACGCACAGGTCTGGGAGGCTAAGAGATGTAGGTGTTAATCCCAGCTTTGCCACTATCTCTCTGAGGCGTGACCTTGGGCAAGTCACATTGTGTCTTCCTGTGTACTGTCTCTTCAAAGGAAAATAAGGAAAGCTGTTCCATCTCTCTAGGCTGTGGTGAGAATGATATGAAATTACAGCTGTGGAAATCCTTTGGGGGAAATTTTAAAAGCTGCATACACTCCTGAGGAGGTGATATTTTATAGTCCGAGTTGGGTGTTAAAGAGTAAGGTTTCGTATTGAATGGGAACAACTGCTCACTATCTTCATTAACCCTAAAGTCAAAAGCACATTTCCTGTCCTCCTGCCACTCTGTCCAGTCCCTGTCCTCACTTTTTTTCTTGTCCCTGGGGTCCCAGGTTTAGCTCTAGATACATCGGCTTTTCCTTAAAGCCCCGTGGCCAGCATGGAAGCTCTCCTGCTGCCACGCAGAGGGAGAATTAACACTTGTGGCCTGTGTAGCTCCCACACAAGCCTCCCTCCCTGTCAAAGCCCATCTCTCCTGTTGACAGGGGCAGGCATTTTGCCTCCTCTGATTGCAGCTTTAATGTGAAGTGCTTCAACTGTATTTAGGAATAATAAATGGTAAAATCACAGTTGACAGGGAAGCTTTTGAAAGATGCCATTTTCTCCATGTTTAGTGCTTCTCCATTTCTGAGGGAGCAGCCGGGGGTCCATTATGTCTTGGAGGACAAGGCTGAGAGCAGCTACTTCCCCCCTCCCAGAAAGCATTTTCATTTTAAATAAGGAGTCCTCTGTTCCTGGGGAGCAGGGGCCACCTTTGGAAGGGCCAGTGCTCCCATGACTCCCTGCTCCCTCACCGTGCTCTGCAGACGGGGAGGAGTTGGTAAATACAGGGAAGGAGCTGCTGTTTACTGGCTGGGGCCTCAGGTAAGCCTTTTACCCTTTCAGGCCTCAGCTTCGGAAGGAGAGGTTTGGAACTGTGAAATTGTTTCTAACTCTTCTGTTCCTTTGACTCTTCTCACCTTGGTGGGGAAAGAGCTAAGACTCCGTCTCTGCTTCCAGCCAGATATTGATCCCATTTCAAGGCCCCTGTGTGTAGACGGAGAGAGAGGCAAGGTGGATGTGTCAACTCACCCAAACAGGGAACTCTGATATACTCTTGAGGTTCTAATTGAATGGTCTTATTCACTCCATATCTCCTGGCTGGAGGCCTGAGAGGAAAGGGAGTTGTCAGGGGCAACAAGGCCTTTGCTATCGTCCTGGGAAATCATGAGAGAGGGTGAACCAGGCCAGAAAAGTCAAGCATGGGGGCCAGCCCAGAGTGGGTGTTAGGTAAATAATTGCTGATGGGCAAAAATGAATACCCTTCCCACCTCTCCTCACCTCAGTGGGAGGAGACCAGACTGCATGGCCTAAAGTCCTTCCTCCAGGGGCCGTTTGCTCATCTTTGATGTCCTGATCAGAGAGTGTAGATGGACCCTAGTCTGTAGGAGTCCATGCCTGCCTGATATCCACAGTCAGCTGCGTTCCATTCTTGTATTCTTTTATTTCTTCCTTCATTCAGTATTTACTGTGTATTTATCGTTTCAGTGCTGATGGTTCAGTAATGCACAACATTTTTATATTCCTTACCTTCGAGGAATTGACATTCTAGTTGCATGGCTCAACCAACCTGGACTCTCCAAATTACATGACTCCCATAAAGGCTCTCCAGGCCCACTCATGGGAAGGTGTTTCCCCTGTGCTGTGAGAGATTACCATTGTTTCTGTCATTGGGAGTACCATAGCAAGTGGCACTTCCTCGTCTGTAAAATGGGCATGATGATGTCTGCTCCACGTGATCCACAAGATTAATGTGGGATAAAATTTCATTTGATAAGTTTTAGATTAAAAAGTGTCATGCAAACTTAAAATACAGACTTCGTCTCTCTTATCTATATTTAATATATATGTTCTTTGTTTCAAATGAATATCCCTTGACACTCCCCACCCCACACACCACCTCCACCCAGGATTTTAAAACACTCTTAAAGGCAAGACCAGTTCTCAGTTCTCCTTTTGTATCCTCCACAGCAAATAATGGTCCTGGGCACGTAATAAGCAATTGAGAACACAGAAAGAGGGAGGGAAAAGGCCACCCCACCCAGCTTTTGTCATCAGTGGGGCTCACCCTGTTGGTGGAACCTGGCACTGCTCAGCCTTGGGTCTCCTACTTATTTTTCACTGGCCTTCACAAACTTTTATGTTTTGTGTTTTCTTCCAGACCTTTACTCACTCTGTCTCCTGCTCTTCATTTCCTGTTCCAGCTATAGTTCCTGTTTCTCTTGCTGCAGATTTTGCTTCATTAACATGGATTTTAGCCAACAGAAAACCCTCCCCCACTTGAGCACAGAGAATTCCCACAGCTAAATTAATCAGGTTCAACCTACGAAAATCCATGAGAACATGAGCTTTGTGATTGTGCCTAATTAATCAGTCAATCAATGCATAGTTTTACAAAAAAGGGCATCATACTGTAATTCTATTTTGTGTCTTCTTTCCACCTCCCACTTATCAAAATATCATGGTCATTTTATGGTGTCACTAAATCATATTCTATGTGACTTAAAAAAAAAAACATTTCAAAAATTTGTTATGCCAGAACTAATATTGTACTCTTGGGTATACGGGTTCTGTAATTTACTAATTTAGTTAAAGCTATAATGAGAAATTTTAGTGTTATTCCATTGACTCTTGCCTGTTAGCTTTCTTAGGATAAAATGATTAATTTGAACCACTGGATCAAAAGGTGTGCATATTTTTATAGAATTTAATTTGGGGTACCTCTTGCTGAATTATTTCTTCAAGTATTTTGTTTTGAATCTTTTTTCCCCCTTAATATAATGACTCTAACTTGGTTTTTTAAATTGTATCTCAATGTGATAAACTTTTTGTATTTTAAGTTGCTAAAAAAGTATTATACCAGACATGCTCAAGTAAAGAAACTTGAAGCAAAGCTTAGAAACAGTTTTCAAGGTTGCCACATTGATGCGAGTTTTAATCAAGTGTGACTCCATCCAGCAGAGTCTTTATCTTGTCACTGATGTTTGTCCAAAGCAAATATTATATTCCTTTAGAATCTTATCAGACTCATAAATTGGAATGGAACCCTTTCTCCCATCTTTGACAATCAGGGCAGCATCAATATATTTCTTTTAAATGTAGTGTGTATGTCTATGTGTCTATGTGTGTATAGCTATAGATATAGCTATGGCTATATGTAGTGTTTCTCTTCCTGGATTTCCCTCTCCCCCATGGAGCTCAACAGACTTAGATGACAAGAAAACTTAAGTATAATTATATTTTTAAGAACCCATTCCATGATGATGTCTCATAACTGCCGTATTTTTCAATTGCCCTCCCTCCCTCCTCCTCCTCCTGTTCCCTTCCCTTCCCCTCCCTCCCTCCAGGGCTTCCTTCTCACTCCCACAACCCCCCCACACCCCCTGCCTTCCTTCCTGCCTGTCTTAAGAAGTCACAAACCTCAGCTGAGTACTTCTTAGTAGACTTTGGCATGACTTTGGAACAATCTGGGCCCATGATCTTGTAATTAGAGGACAATTGAAACTGGCCTGGGAAAACATCTTGTTTTTACTCACACACCATTGTTACTAGATTTTCATTTGATTAAACATTAGAGTCAAAGTCACAAGGTATCAGATAGAACTGGAAGGGATTTTAAATATGTATTCTAACTTTAGGCTTTTTCTTGACAATAAAGGATCAGGGAGAAGTTTAGTTTAGGGTAAATTCACCAGGTAAGTCAGTGGCAGACCCTGGACTAGACTCTAGTTCATTTTGGATTTTAGCTTAAAACTTTCTTTTTGTTACTTCTCAGTTTTTCTGTTGTTAGAGTGGAATAATTATTCATTATCCCTATTTCTTTCAAAGGTTTACTTTTTTCCTTCCTCCTTTATTTTGTTCTTTCTCTCTGCCTCCCTCTCTATCATCTCTAGAAACTCAAAGGAGTTGAAAGGTAGAAGGTCTTGGTCTCTAGGTTACATCATTGTCACTGTCTGTTCTTGTTTCTTCCTGTCCTTCTAGGCTAAGCCATGGCCAAATGTACGACCTCTTCAGCCTTAGCAAACCCTTGTGCAAAACCCAAGTCTAATTTTATTTCCCTGATTATATAGAAAGCATTGGCTTTATTTACATTCCTTCCCGTTAAAAAGGACAATAGCATTTTTCTCTTAGACAATATACAATTCATGACCTTCTCTTTTTCTGGTAGGATATGAGTGCTGTGATCCGTCAGTGTGATTTCCAGACAGCTGGACCCTGAATTGCCATCTAGCACATATTTACTAAGTGCTTTCTCTCTGCCAGGCACTGGGCACAGCTTAGGAGAGTCACTTTATCTCTCATTAGGGAAAATAAGAAGTACTGGCATGAGGCGCAGAAACTGGGAGCTGAGTTTGGTTGTGTAACACAAACAAGGCTGGAAACTACATTTCCCAAAATGAGGAACTTGGATTAGATTGGGAAGGGAAATAAGAAGCCACCATTACTGTCAGATGGCCATAGTGGTAAGACAAGGTGAACTATGCAGCAGTGTCTGGTGGGCTCCAGATTCCAGCTCCTCTTCCTGAATATTGGCTATTGTGACCAACAGCAGTCACCGGCCAAACAAGTGCATGACTGTAGTCCCTCCAAAAGGGCTTTTTCACAGAGCTCTCTCTACATTCCAATTCTGGTATTAGCCATACACAATTCAGAAATGTTTCTGCAAAGTCAACCGGCCCACCCACACCAGTGCTTCAGGCTATTGTGGCCAGTGACTTTCTCTGATCCTCTGACTCTCCTCTTTCGGATCTTAACCTCAGCTCTTCCCATGTAAACAAGCTGTTACTTCTTTTGTCAGCCCCTTGTGGCCACAGCGCTTGTAGTGACTCTGCTTTCCTGACTAATTTTCACTGATCTAGTGAATAAACTTGATTATAATTTCGAGCCTGATTTCCTTATGTTGTAGAGTGGGGAAACACAAATTTTTTTCTTATTTTCTTGCAAGTGGTCATTGCCCTTACACTACCCATTTACCATTGATAGTTTACACATTCCTGGAAAAAAAAAAAAAAAAACAAAACCCTGACTCTGACATTCTGATGCCACTGGAGCCCTGGTCCCTTGGAGTCATCCAAGGTTAGCATGGTGGGTCCTTACAGAGCCAGCCACCAGACAAGCTGCAGGCAGTTGTGAGCCTGTTGCTTTGTTTGTTCTGGTATTTAGCCTTCATTTATTTGCAGAGAGTTATTAAATGTTTACTCTGTGTAAGGAGTTGTTGAGCTAAACAGAGTTATTTGAGGCCAGGGATGTTTGTGTGTGTCTTTTCATTTGTTTATGTTGTTATTGTGTTGTTTTATCTGCCTGGTCAAGGATACTGTGTCTTGAGAAACCACGAGATTTACAGTAAGTTTATACTGTCATTCCCGTGCAGAACACCAGTGTTTGGAAGCCATGGCCTGATGCAGGGAAGTATTTCAGGGACTAGACTCATGAGAGTTGAGTAGCAGAAATGGCAGACAGAAAATTGACATTTTGGCTCAAAGATATTCCTAATATCAGAACTGGAAAAGACTTGAGAGATCTTCCAGTTCCAGTCATATTTTACGGATGAAGAAACAGGCTCAGAAAGAAGAGGCAACTTCCCAAGGTTACCCAGTCAGGAGTCAGCATGGGAATTAGACTTGGGTCTCTTGACTTCCAGGATGATCATCTTTACTCAGTATTAGACTGCACATAAAACGTTAAATACAAACCATTGTGATACATTTATTATGTGCTAGGCAAAATATAGCTATAGATTTTTGTCGTATTTATTCCTTCTGAGAACTCGGTGAAGAGCTCCTGTTATTCCCATTTTACAGACGAGGCCCTGAGATACGGAAGTTGGCTTGAGCTCACGCAGTTAATTCATGAAGAGCTTGGAATCTATTTCAGGCCTGTTTGAGTATAGGGAGCAAACTTTATTGCATTTTCTGTTTGAATTCTCACAAGAAATAATCCTCAGATGGGGTGCCATGGTTTTCTATGGTTTAGAGTTGAGAAAACTGAGACACAGAGAGATCCAGTAAATTAACTTTAATGTTATAACTAGTAAATGTCAGGGTCAAGGTTTGAAGCCAGCATGTGTGACCCCAGAGTCTCCTAGAGTGATGAATTAAAGGATGACGTGGTTGGGTATGGATTGGCTGGCTGACTGGCTAGCTGCTTGGATGCACCCAGTGCTCTGCCCCCTCCCAATTTAGGCAGAGTGATCTCCCCAGGGACTGGGGGAAGCTTTGAAAGGAGAAAGGAAAAGATCTGTTTTCTCACCATCCAGCAGCATCATACATTAAAGGCAGGGCCAGCTGATGTTCTGGGCATTGGCCAAGAACAGGGGCCAGGGAAGAAACAGCTTCCTCCCTTAGCAAAGTGCCTTATATAGAGGGGCCAGACAAGGTCCTCGCAGGTCTTCCTTTCACCACTCAAACTGAAGGCTGGTGCCGCTCAGCCCTGCCTGACTTTAGGAAAGCCTGCCCTGACATTGGGGACAATGTTGAGGAGAGCCTCAGCTGGTGGACAGGAAGTGTGAGCAAGAAGTAAGTGTTTTAAGCCATGTAGATTTGGGAGTTGTTCATTATTACATAGTCTAGCCTGTCCTTGTTGTCACAGCCACACAAATGTGTGTGTGTGTGTGTGCGTGTGTGTGTGTGCGCGCTACTAAGGTTAAATTTTAATAACTAAACTGTGTTACCTTTCTATGATTTGAAGTTGTTTAAATGATAATTGATCACCAACTTGGTACTGGTTATTAAATCATGGCATTTAGGGTTTCTGACTGAGCCAGAATAGATAATTAGTTCTGATTGTCAGACTCTGCTCCAGATGTGGTGAAGACTAAGAAGATAAACAATTCCCAATGTATTTTCAAAGAGGGTGTAGGGTCTTCTCTGGTAGAGGAGATAAGATAAAACGATAACAGAAAAAACTCTACAGTCAGGTAAATTATAAATGCCATAAGAAAAGAATATATACAAGGCTAGGAAAGTGTAGAACAATGAGAGATTTCTTCTGGAAAGTATGAACTGAAGTCCTTTTATATAGTCACTATGAGTTTGAACAATTAAAATATGCACAGGAAAATTGTGAAACTGAGCATAAAAGAGTCCTTAAAATAGCCTTGACGATATATGTTCTCCAAAATGCTGTCGTTAAATAAATGAACTAGGAGCACTTTAGTATTTACTAGGAAAGTTAATTGCTAGATGCATTGGTAGTTCAGAGGTTTGTGAAGATGAAATGAGGTGACGCTGGGAGATGAGGAGGGATTATAAAATTTTCAGAGAATTCACTGCCAGGTCAGTGACCTATGAAATGGCTAAATTAGCAATGGCAGTACCAATAGCTGCTTTTAATCACAAACATAAAAAATACTGTCATTGGAAATTAAAAGCAGGTGAAAGGGGACACTATAGCCATGCCTTAAAATATAGTGTGACCCTGGGTTATTTCCCATTACCTTCAGGGGGCAAAGGAGCCATCTTTTATCAGCAGCTGTGTCTGATTTCCGAAAAATAACTGACTGTTATTTAGAATCTGTAGCTTTCCAGGAGCTTTTTACTTGATTTTTTTGTCCTGTGAACGTAGCGCAGTGAAGACAAACTATCACTTTTTAATGAGGTAAAACTTTGACACTTACATTTGGCTGGAATTTAAATTTAACTTTCTAGTAATTCCCTGTCTGAGGCATGCCCAGAATATGGGTTTGTAACTGCTAGTTAAGCCTTGTCTTTGATGCAGACACTACTTGAGGCCACCTGATTGTATTTATTCTCTCCCTTGCCTCCTTAGTGCCCCTAGCTTCCCCTCACCAACATCTCAGTGACAAGTCTGAGGAGAGGCAATCGTATAAGTGGGTGTGATTTCACTGGCCAGTCTGACAATAACTCCAGTGTGCTTTCTGGAGGCCACAGTGGTGAGGTAGCTAAATGGGTGGACGCTGAGCTCAGATTACCTGGGTTAGCATCTCTACTTCTTACTAGGGCCAATGCCAAGTCTTACTGACCTTGGAAGCAGTTAAGAGTACACGTGATCTTTGGAGTCAGCTCTGTGATCAAGTCTCAAATCTAACCCTAATAGTTGAGATTTTTTGGATAAGCTACTTATGTTCTCAGAGCCCAGAGCTATAGGGTTCTGGTGGGCTTCACTTGGGCAAAGCAGTATTTGTGAGCAGGGAATGCAGGGGGAATTCTAAGTCAGGTTGATAATCAAATAGTTTGGTAATCTGTGGACTAGCGAGTCTGCCTGGTGGATGCTCTGGGGAAGGGAGTATTAATCAGAAAGTTTCATCCATTTGGTATTGAGAACTGATTTCTAATCCTCACTATTATTTTCCTTTCCCACACGCATGTACTAAGCCTCTTCCAGGCTCCTGGGCCTCCACCCATGTGAGTGCTCTCCCGCACAGCCCATCACCAGGCTGAGAAAGACAAACATGGGAGATAAAGGAGGAGGGAGAAGCAATTCTGGAACTAGAAGTTTCTGAAGGTGTATGTGTGTTTATGTGTGTTTACATTCATAGGGTTCTATGAACCCCTAAAGTTCTCATCTGCCAGCCTGGTTGCTATAATGAATGTAGTGAAATACTGCTAGGTCTTCTTGGCAGCTAAAGAAAGAGTCAGAGTTGGATTTGTATTTTCAGGAAAAAGTTTGAGTCATGATGAAGAGATCTGGTCCCTGTGTGCATCAAACTGTTAGTTTAAATAACAGCTAAATTGTATCCCCTGCAGAGACATTGGATTGGGTGAGGCTTTCTGCATGATTCGTGTTGGAACCTTGAAAGATTTTGTAAAGATATGACTGGGCTGCAAAGATTTTGATCTCTCTCTCCCCTAAGCCAGCAAATGATAGCAGTGAGAAATCTCCTTTGGAAAATGGCGTTAGTATACTGAAGTGAGAACTTACTTGATGTTGTCTAACAGCCTGCAGGTCATGAAGGCTGGGATCCATATTACTGAAATCTAGGAGAGCATTTGAGCCCATCTATACTTTCTAGACTCTGACTTAGGGATGGACAACTCTAGGATAGTGAATAGTGAGAGCTGAGGAGGGTGGGAAAGGATATAAAGTGAGACATTGCAATTTCAGAGCTTCTCTACCTCCATGACTTTTCCTCTTGAAAACTATTTGCAGAATGGGTATTTGGGTAACAGTAAAGGCACATGAAACCATTCACTGAAATGAACAGGTAAATTGGCTTGTCTCTATATAATCCCTCTAAGTCTCAGCAAACAGTATTTATTTCCCACCAAGCAGTATTTACTTGTTCCATATTATAATTCTAGATGGAAGTAGCTTGACATTCTGCTTTGCCTTTGTGTGGCTACACTCATATGTTTCTGTCAGATCTTTCTTAAATGAGTTAGATGATTACTTACTCATTCCTGGTTTATTCTTTGTTCAGAGAGAAAGAAAAGACAATATCTCAAATAATCTTTATGAGCATCATGGTGAGCAGAGAGTGGAGATATCAGTAATACTTGATGATCTCTCCTAGGGAAATATCAGTACCCAACCAAAGACCTGTCCACAGTCTGTGCTAATGAGAAGAGAAATGTACTCCAGAGTGGATTCCATGGGTGTTATGTAAAGCAATGGATTCTGTAAACAAATTATAAATCAATAAAATAAACACATTCGAGAGACATTGGATTAAAACTTTTTTAGTTGTTATTACTGCAGGATTACCAAAGCCTTTAATATGGTAATATGAATTAAAAATCCTCTAATTTTTTTCTGGGCCATCTCGTAGGCTGGTTGTTCAGTGAAACACATTGGAAATAGCTTGTTTAGATGACTTTTTTTTTATTGTTACATTCAAATTCATAAAGTAAGGTGGGGACACGGTCATCACAGTTTGAGGGTGACAATGTGACGATTTTCATCTCAGCAATACTGTGAGTTTCATCAGAGATAGTTTTCAAATTAATCAAGAGTAGTTTACTACACAATAGTCATTCATTGTTCTTTTCCCCAAAGTATTTGCTAACAGACTATGGCTTTTTTAGAAGATATGGTTATAATTCTGTTACCTTTCACCAGATATTTGCTTTCTAAGCTTTCTTTGCATTTCGGGGTATCCAAGTGACCCAATTCTAGATATAGCAAAATGAGGAGACATCTTTTAGGTTTCTGGGAAATATTGTAATTTCTGATAGAAGGCAGATGGGAAGGAAGAGCTCTTAGATGTTATCTCTTTCCCCTTCTTTTTGCCTTGAATATCTTTGGCTTTGTGTGAAGGGCCATCTTGGGAAGGTAGGACAGAGCCAACAAGAAGGGTTAGATGGTCCCGGGCTCTGATTACATTGTTGAAGTACTGCCCTAATTCTGGAAGCACTTTCCTCCAAATGACTTGTTGCCTAATTGATGAAGTCTTTAGGTCATCAGCTTTCCTGCGACTGACAGCTGAAAACATCCTGACTGATACATACATTCGTTTCTTTTGTTCTTAATTGTTGCCACTTCTCTCTAATTTATTTCTCTAATTTATTTCTCTAATTTCTGCTCCTTAGATTGAAAGTGTTTCAAGGAAGCAAGGATCTTTCTTTGCATGTTTTCATAAGTGCCCAAATTTGTTTTGTTTTGACTTGTTTTCTCTTTTCATAGACTGGTCAAACCTCAAACCAGAGAGCTTTTTCTAAGAGTAAGCCCCCTCCTGCCCCCATATTCCTTAAGGTGCTTGAGGTAGGTCTTTGTCTTACCCCCTAACAGGAAATGGGCAAAAGAGAAAATATGATAGCGTACAGTATACACGTTTAGCTAATTAACTAGAGCCAGTGTTCACTTTGCAATTGTAATTACTGCTGGGTTAAGTTGTAGACATCCCTCCTGCATTTCAAATAGAATTTTCGTAGCAAAGACTAAGCTTGCAGAGAGCCTTTGAGAAACACATCCCTTGAGTTGATTGAGGTCCGCCCTTTATTCTCTTTGCTGTTATGCCATCTTTCCTAACAGCTGGGCAGCCTGTTGGCAAGAGGGTTGTCAGGAACTGAGTTGTAGTTTCCTCAGGTCCTAGGGGAATCACTACATAATGATGTATAATTTAGGATTCAGGGAATGCAAACTGAGATACGCTGAAAAGCAATGGAAGGCTACTGCGGATCTCTTAATTTACGGCCATTTTGTGCATAGTGGCTAATGTATTCCTTACCGCGTCTCACTAAAATTAACACATATTCCCAACCCTCTCCTTGGCACAGGGTAATCTTTTCTTGCTCAGAATACCTTGAAGGAACTTAGAGTGACCATATCTGTATTATGAGAGTTTGAGAAGCTGGGAAAATAGAAGCAGAGCCACGGGTAAATTTCATCTGCCCATCTACCTACTAACCAATGGTGCACCTAGTGTCTTTGACATCAGAGTGTATAATTTTTTAGCAGCCTTCTCTATGTGAAAAAATTTTTTTATTAATAATCATTACATGAAATGAGCAACAAAATAATGGACAGAAAATAAATGTGGAGGATGAATTTTTTTCTTTTATTGAACTTTATACATATAATCATAACAGTAAAAAGATAGAAAATATTTATAGTACAGATAGGAAAAAGGAATGAATTAATACTTTCCAATGACAATGTATTTTTTTTGAAAAAAGGTTACATCTACATATGGATGTGTGTTAACATTGAATAATAACGTTATAGTTTGTTTTTTCAAGCTTTGGCTTCTGCAAATTTGTCAAACACAATGCAAAAATTAGTTTTCTTTCCATATTCTTGTTCAACCATTTGACATTTGGCTACCTTTGCTCATATTTAATTCGAGAAACTTCTCTATTTTAACTTCAAAAAGTTCCTTCTACATAAAGCAACAGGTATATCAATAGGGAAATTCTTAAACCTAAGAATAAGTTTGTTATAGATTAATAAAAATACCAAATTACAAACAAATCAGGAAATTACATGTCTTTGTTCTTTGAGATTCATTGTAGTGGCCTTCAAATGTCTCTGCAGTTAAAAAGTCTACTAAAATACCCTTGCCAGAAAATTCATCATAAGTTTGTTATGGTAATTTATGAAATTTTTCTCTATCTGCAAATATTCATAGAAAATGACTAAATAATAGCAAACATTGAAATTTGATTCATTTAGTTAGAATAAATGTGCAGTTCTAGGGTAAATAGTCAAAGCAAACAGATACTGCCCATCTGAGTTCTTCTTCCAGTGTAGGCGGTTAATTTCTTATTAGGACCTTTTAAATCATTGCCAGAGTGTTGATTTGCAAAGTCTGGAGCTTCCTGGAGGTGAAATCTAAAGCAGGCCCCTGTAACAGAGGGCAAAGAGAGACAGAAGAAAGAGGCAGACCATGCCAGATGAATAGGTGGCAGGCTTAATAAGCAAAGGAGCTTACATGCAAGGCTTGTCTTGGGTGGTTGCATGACCAGTAGATCCCACACCCGTCACCAGAATCTTTAAAGTTTATACAGAGGCTTTAACTGGGTTCAGTCATGTATACCATCCTGGTGGCCTCAACAATCCCTTACTCTCTCAAGGCTGCATCCTCAAACAGCTCCCACTGTGGGGAACTGTAGGCTGGACATACATTCCAAGGACAGGGGAAGGAGTGAGGAGCCTGAAATTGTCTGGGACCAGCTCATGGGTCAACCAGCAGTCACGTTGACCTCTTGATGACCTCCTTTAATGCAAGGTAAAACCTGGCATCTGCTTTCTTTCAACTCCATGTCTAGAAATCTTGCATAGTTGCTTCTCAAAGCTGGTTTTCCAATGGTAAGTCACAGCCTGTTCTTTTTCACTGTAGATAGCAGCGTGTGGAAATACTTGCAGTCATGGCAGGGAGTGTGTGGAGTATAAGAAATAAGCAAGACTGTGGGTCAGATAAGAAGCTGTTGAATACATGTGCTAGTAGAGTCAGTTTAGTAGTTTGCGTTGCTAACTTCCAATGAGCACCTTATTTAAATGACTAAATACTGTATTAAATTTCAGAGCTTTGGGTTTTTTTATGGGAAGCTTATTTATTTATCCTTTTTGTTTGTTTCATCTTCTTCCTAACTCTGTGCAGAGTTTTGACATCATCATAGTGTATGGACAGCTGCCATTTATTGACCCCACCACCACACGGATCTATCCTTCTAAGTTAAAAACCAAAGTAATACTTCAGGCTAAATGCAATTTCTTCTTGGTGGCTGGATTTGCATAGTAATACCTGTAAACATTTATAGGTTATAAATTATGGAGTGAGAGAAAAGGGAAGGAAGAGCCCTTCTTATTTTCCATAGGGAAAAGAAAATTATTTTGATCTTGTTTTTTTTTTAAAGATTTTATTTTTTCATTTTTCTCCCCAGAGCCCCCCGGTACATAGTTGTATATTCTTTGTTGTGGGTCCTTCTAGTTGTGGCATGTGGGACGCCGCCTCAGTGTGGCCTGATGAGCGGTGCCACGTCCACGCCCAGGATTCGAACCAACGAAACACTGGGCCGCCTGCAGCGGAGCATGCTAACTTAACCACTCGGCCATGGGGCCAGCCTCTATTTTGATCTTTTTATTGATAAATTTGTTGTACATCAGGGAAGCAGAATTTCTCGAGGCCGAATAGTCCAACAAAAGGTTCTTGAGGTCAATAAGTCCATATTTATGTTGCCAAATAGGCTTTTTCAAGACATTCTAGAGAGATGAAGCAGCATGATATACTGAAATGGGTAACAGATGAATACTTTCACTGGTTCCATCACAGACAAGCTCTGTGACCAGACAGATGACCTTACATCACTGAAAACCAGTTTCCTCAACACTATATGAGATATCTGGACTGGACAGTCTCCAGAGTCTTTGCCAGATCAACATCCTATGAAGTGCTCATTGTTCTTGTCTTAAAAACCCCCAAGCAAAGCAATTGCATACCTTCCTCATTAGGGCATCTCTCAACTTGTGGAGTCAATAAGCATCTTGTATATACCCAAGTAGCTTAGGATATGATATAAAAGGGAGGTGTATCGTAAGAGAGAATTTGAAGTGGTCCCATCTACACTTCTCCATCAGTTTCTCTATTATATTTGGTGTATGGAGAATGGGTGGTATCTTGCTTAAGCATGTAGACTCTGGAGTCCTAGGATCTGAGCTGGAATTGAGGCTTCCCCCCTTACATATTGTCAGAACTTGGTTATGTTATTTGACCTCTTGGGCTTAGGTTTTCTCATTGGTGAACCTGAGACGATAAATACATCTGTCTCATTAGCTGAGGATATCAATTGAGACAATCCCTAGAAATAACATCTTCCTCATGCTTTTCCATGAAAATTTTGTTCGCAAGACATATCTCCATGGTGATAACTGTGCTCACGTTGCAAGGCTTCCTTTTGATTCTTTGTGTTGGCTTCAGTCAAGAGAAGACTATGAGTTCCTCTTTAAGTTCTGACAGTAATACATTCCTTTATTCCAGAAATATTCAGCACCTTACCATATTTCTCACAGCTTAATGTAACAGTGAAACTGAGGAATGTTTATAAATCTGCCTTCCCACTTGCCTAATCAAGAGACTGTCCACCTGATTTCATGTTTCTGGGTGGCAGAGTCCAAATGTTCAGTACTATGCAGAGCTTCCCCAAGTGTGAGAGTTGGAGATGGGAAAAGGGATAGATGGACACGATAGGCTGTCCCTCTTCAGCAAGGCTTCTGGGATGTTCGCTGAAAAAAAGGTGTAAGCTGAGAACATAAACAGAGCTGAAACCTGGAGGAAAGTGAGCTTTTAGTTTGTGCAAAGATATTTTTTAGGATGAAAGAAGCCCTGCCTCCCGGGGTTAAACATCTGCAGTTTTATTTTCTTTTCTTCCCAACTTTTAGATCCTATCTGTCTCCTATCCTTAGAGCCCTATCCTTCAAGCCTATAAATTTGCTTCTATTTATTGTCCTTCCTCTTTTCATTGCTATGTAAGGAACGCTCCAAAACATGCATTCAAATTTTTATGTAGTACTTATTTTATGATACTAATAAATCTTCTTTTTATTTTCCAAAGGGCCATAGTGGATGTGAAGAGTTTATATGTAAATGAAGAAAACACTTTGTCATTTTAATTATACAGAGCTATATATAAAAGTTAACTAGTGCTGGATGAAAGAGAGGGTAGGCTGGGAGGGGAGGTTCCCTTAAGCTACTTTCATAGATCAATTCAAAGTTGTTGTCTCACTGGCTCCAGTCTGGTGGGGCATCTCCCGTCTCAGCAGGAAAGGAGGGCATCAGTCCTTTTCTACATGCGATTTCAATACTCTTCTCCACCCCAATGTGCTATAAGTAACGACACACATAGTTGAAGTACATTGAAGCTTTCCATGAAGAATTTCAGCCTTTTCACTGGTATGGTGGTTATCAAATCTGGCTTTATATTAGAATCAACAGAGGGCCTTAAACGTTTTCTGATGTCTGGGCCTCATCCCAGAAAAGAATATGTAATTAAAAATTGGTAGGAATAGGGTCTTATCATCAGTATGGTTTTAAAAGCATCCAGATGATTCTGTCTTGCAGCTGAATCCTGGACAACTTGCTTTCCGAGGGATATGTTTGATAGCAGCATGGAATAGTTTAGGAGCATTGCTGGACCAAGTAGAAGTTTCTCAATCCTTCCTTTGTTACACAAAAACTCAGGCCCATACATGTAGTTCAAAGATAGTTTTACTGACATAGGCACACACACTCACATCTCTTACACAGACACACAAATATGCTTGGAGACACACACGTATAGCCCTGGATATACCTTCAGACACATTTCAGGATGTTCACTGACACAGGCACACAGAGTAGACACACACATTCACAATATAGGTGCATAGACACATACACACAGACACAGATATACACAGACATGGGCATATAAAGATGCACAACACACACAAAGACAGACATACAAACGTAGATATACATAATAAGGCTTACTTGTGTAGATACAGCTCTAAGCACAGAGACTTGCCCACAATAAAGACATTCAAGGGTTCACAAACAGAATCATCCATATAGAGACACAGAGAGACCAGACAGGACAGGAGCCATAAACAGACACAAATAGAGACATTCAAAGGTTGACGTTGGAAATTTTTACCTGCTTGCTTTGCACAGGATCTTGGAGCATCATTAGGGGTCATCTGCTGCCTCTGTATGGATGTGATTTGGTCCAGCTCAGTGTGAGCTCCCAGATCCCTCACTGAGATGGGTATTATGGAAGGTAGAGTGGCAACTTAGCCTCCAAGGAGGGAACCACTCAACATATCAATGAGAAAGGAAATTCTCCTGAAAATTTTCCCACCCTGTATGGAGTGCTGACAGACATATGAAGAGCAGACCAAAAGACCCTGAAAATAATAACTGATAAATAATATATGAATGGCATCATATGTTTCCTGAGTGTTTTCAAACTTCAAACTCATTTTGTTATACCTACATTTATAGATAACTTTACAAGTTTGATCTCAATCTTATTTGATCTTCTGAGCAACTCAGATGGGGAGATTTATTATCCTCATACTGTGAGATTAGAATTGATATTATGATTATTCTTACTTTACAAGTGAGAAGAAACCAAAAAGAGGTCCAGAGAGATTAAATATCCTATTCAGGAATATTCCAGGACAAACCCAATTCCCAGTTCAGGTCAATTTCACCATGACGATGAGCTGTATAGGACTTGACCAGGTTAGATATTAAAGACCCAATTCTGGAAATAAGCAGCAAATGCATACCTCCAGTAGAATCAAGTGCTCACTCCCTAGAATATAATGGGGGTGCATATCTGAGATATGTGCAACTACTCTCTCTTACACACAGATCGATGCCATTAGAACCGATGTAGAACCTACTGTATCATGGCCTGTTGGGTGTTGAGATGATCTGGACTTTGGGAGGAAGTTTCTGACCATTTGTCATTTTCTGTAAATGTGTCTGGATGGAAATAAAACTAGATGATAAGGCATTTGGTCACATCAACATGTGGAATTCTTTTAAACCTCTCCTCTCTATTGGACTGTGGAGATAGCTGTGTGTTCAAAGGTCTAGTTATAAGATCTCCTGCCAACCAACATGCAACTGTGGATTTATGAGCAGTTACCATATGCTTTTCCCTGAGGCTGGATCTGTGATAGATGCTAATGAGAACCTCTGTACATGAATGGCTTCAGTTTTTATTTAGGAGACAAGTAGTAATTAGAAATTATAGAATGATTAGACAAAGATAAATCAAAAGAGACAGATTGAAGGCCAATGAGATGAATTTAAAGTGTAGATAAATTTTGTTTGGCTTTAAACAAATTAAAAAGAATTTAATCACTTTCCAACATGTAAAAATAAAGATTTTTAAAATATAAATAAATACAGATTTCTAACAATACTTATATTTGTATAATTTTGAGTGATTAGAAACTCTGGGCCTGCATTCCCACATGGCAAAGATTGTTGGGAACTGCTCCTGTCTCTCAACTTTCTATTGTCTTAATTCAGTTCCACCTCACCCATTTGGGTTACCTCTCCGATGCTGAAGGTCTATGGATTTATAATCTTTCATTAAGCAATAATTAAGTCCAAACCCAATGACTGATGTCTTAGAAGTCCAAGGGGGAGATGGTCAGAGAGTGCTGGAGCAGTCAGAGGAGGCTTCGCAAAGAAAGTGGGAACTAAATTGTTTTGTAAGAAATCAGGATTTAGGGGCTGGCCCCATGGCCGAGTGGTTAAGTTCGTGCACTCTGCTATGGTGGCCCAGGTTTTCACTAGTTCGGATCCTGAGTGTGGACCTAACACTGCTCATCAAGCCATGTTGAGGCAGCGTCCCACATAGAGAACTAGAAGGACCCACATCTAGAATATATGCAATTCTGTTCTGGGGGCTTTACAGAGAAGAAGAAGAAGAAAAGAAAGATTGGCAACAAATATTAGCTTAGGGCCAACGTTAAAAACAAAAAAAACAGTAAAAAAAAACCAGTCAGGATTTAGACAAGGGGAGGCATAGATACAGGGTACTTGAGAGCAGAGTTCTGAGAAGAGGCAGAAAAAAGTGAATGCAAGTTAAATTCCAGATGGATTAAACTTCTATAAATGAAAATTAACCTTTAAAACTTGAAGAAGACAATATGGGAGACTATCGTTACAATATCAGGACTTAGAAGGACTTTTTCTATACTAGACAGAAAAATCATAAACCATAAAAGGTAATGCTTACCATTTTTAGAAATTAAAAAATGTTTTGATCCAGAGACAAATCACAGCCTTGGAATAGTTACTTATAATGAATAAAACTAGCGAATCATTATATAAAGCATTTACAAAGAATTTCTACAAATCAGTGTGAAAAAGGCAAGTTAAAGGGGCACAACATAATGAAAATGCCATTCAAAAAAGAGGAAACAGTGTCAGTGAAGACATGAGAGCCTGCTCACCTCTCAAACTACCAGCGTTATGTAAATTCAAATACAGTGAAATGTCATTCTGTAATCATTGTATTTGCAAATTTCCAAGCTGTTGGCAAGGATGTGGAAAAATGGTAACTCTTATAGGTTGCTGGTGGGAATGTAGATTGGTAAAATTCTTTTGACTGCAAGTTGGCAATATTTTGTAAAGTTGAATATTCATAATAAAATTTTAAACAAGCAATTTTCTGTGTGTGTATCTCTTAGAGAAATAATTTCATATTTGAAAAAAGCATCATTTTGAAGAATGTCCAATGTAGCATTGCATGTAAAACCCAGAATAATGTTCCTTAGCAGCACAATAGCTACGTAGTTGGTGGTATACACACTCAAGGGAAAACTATACTGCAGTGAAAATGAATGGACTGGTACTACATATTTCAGCTTAACCAAATCGAAATCTAAGGTTAAGAGAAAGTAATTTCCAAACAATACATATTGTGTGATACTATTGATATCAAATATGAATACATACAAAACACAACAAACAAACCCATAAAAGACTGAATAAAATAGTCTATGGGGAGGAAATATTTTGGCCTTAGAAATAGGTTGTGTGGCAGTAGATAAGACTGTCCTGATCTGGCTCCGAGACTCAGGGATGGCTGGAGTGGGGAAGCCTGTGAAATACAGGCTCTGTTGCTGCAGCTTTGAGAATCACTCTGCTTTCATTATCTGATCAAGCAGCCATTGGCTCTGTCCTCTTTTCAAAGCTGTTACCTAGGGGAAAATAGCTGTTATAGATTGATGTGTAAGACACCATTCATGTATGGTTACAAAACCTTATCTGAAGAAAGATGAAAGTCTTTGCAGAGCAGCCAGCTCTGAGAGATAAAGGAAAGGCAGAATTACAAGCCATTTTTCATTCTTCTTTCACCTGGGAGGAAGGTTCAGAAACTCACTCATTGAGATCATTCACTCAATCAAATAACCATTACCTATGGCTTGGATGTTTTCAGTGGCCTCCCAAATTGCTCTTCATGCCCTCTGTGCCTACCCAGCCTCTGCCTCCTTCATACCAGATGAATCTCCTAACGACATAGCTCTGACAATTTACATCCAGTTCTACCTTATTTTCTGAGTAAGGTACAGATTCTACATGCTCCAACACCTGGCTTCAGTTTCTCTTGCTAATCTCATCACCTGCTTGCTCCACAGATGTTTGCTGAGAGCCTGTGTTGTGCAGACTTCTTTGTGAGCATTGGGGACTTAAGGAGAGGGAGAAGGACAAGGGGGCTTTCCTCAGAGTGCTGTCATTTCAGTGGAGATACAGACAACAAACTGAAACTTACTAATGAGCTGATTGCACACAGCGTAAGTGCTATGCATTCAATGAAATAAGTGTGAGACGGGGAGTGGGGATGTTAGATAGGGTGGTCCAGGAAGACTCCTTTGAGAAGATGACGTCTGAGCTGAAATCAGAGAGATGAGAAAGTATCAGTCATGCAAACGTTGATGGGATTGGCGTCTCAGTTTTCTTTCTTATACTCTGGCCTGACTGGCCTCTTTGCCCTAAGCACATTCTGTTCTTCTGATTGCTGTGCTTCCACAGACACTATTTTCTCTTCCTAGAACCGGTCTCCTCTGATCTCCACCTGTGGGAGCTCCACGCTGTTTTAGATGCCACCTCGCCCATGAAGCCTTACTGATCCCCCTAGCCAAATGCTGTCTGTCTTAGTCCTCCTGGCTTCAGTGTTAATGCTGGGGTCTTCTCTCTTTTAATCAGGAGTCTCCTGATTACATGTGACAGAAGCTTAGCTGGGCTAAGAGTAAGCACACCATGGTGAAATGTATTGGTTTAGGCAAACAAACCACAGAATGAGACAGGCAGAGCCAGTCCCATGGATGCCTGTGTGTTGCAATCTGTCAAAAGGTGAGGTACTTCTCTGGGTTGCTTTTTGTTTGCTTGTAGTTCCTAAAAGCATCACCCCAACTGTGCTCCTTTGCCCCAGCAGTAGCAGGGCCTTCCTGTGGCAGGAGGAGAATCTTGTTTGCAGTTTTCCCAACACTTACAGACTCAACTTTTTCATGCCTTCCTTACCATCCTCTCATACTGATGCTCGCATACCCCCCCAAACACCAGTACTAGCTGCTCCACAACCCCTCTTGAGAAGTCTGTGTCCCAGGTCCGTGTGATTCCTCTTCCAAGTTCAAAGACACCTCATCAGACAGCAAGCAGCCTCTCCTCAAAGGTCTAGGTCCTCCTCGCATGATGCGCCTCTCTTAAGAGTCTGAGTTTTGGCTCTCTTCTTTATACTTCTAAAATTTAGTAATTCCAACTTCTTCCTTTTGTTCCCTCATCCTTAGGGGTGGAAGTGCTTTCTCATTCACTATCCCCATTATGCTCAAATGTCCTTTTCCTTTTAACACTTTCAGTTACCTGGTTATAACCTTATACCTAGTTAACAAGGCTGTATATCAAATTCTCGCCATTGAAATAATGAATTTGGTGCTTTCTGCCTAATGACAGGTCCTCATGAAGTTGAAGAAGCATTTCCACAAATTGTCAGAGCTATACAATGACATATAGAAAACACACCACCAAGTGTGCTAAATTTCCAATAAAATCCTAATACCAACTATTTTTCATATTATAATACATAAAGAATGAATAATGAATGAAAGTCATTCATCCTAATGACTTATCATGTGTCTGGGATGGGCTGGTCCCTGAAGGCAGCTGGGAAAGAGCATTAAAATCACCCTTGAGAAACTTGGGTGGTGCTATGCCTACAATTCTGAGTCTTGCCATCAATGAATGGGCAGTCCTTGTCTTCAGCTTCTCTCTTAGACTATTTTAATCAATTGAAATATACCTTGCTCTGGGACTCACAAGTCTTGACTTTCTTGAGAGGGAATACCCTTCATCCTCTTTTTCTTCTTTTAACTGGTACAAACATTTAGGCTTGTACCTTTCACCCCGTCCCCAAACCAAACCAACACAGCTGCCTTAACACTGCTCAGCACATGTCTTTTTGTTTGTACCTTTTAAGGCATGTATTAGCTCCAGCATTTCTTTACAGCTAGGAGAGGAATAAAGAAAATGACATTAATTTATTAGTGTTGAAATTTTTCCCCCTTCCTGCTGACTTTTATGGAGGAGTTACTGTTGATTTCTAGGTCCACTCCCAGGTCTTTCTTTAAGGTGTTGAATCCAAGTAAAGCGGATTAGAAAATTTGAAAGGGGCCACAGGCTTAAGTTGAGTGAATAACAAATAACTAAGCCTCAGAAGGCAGAGGTGGGAGGATAACATAAACCTTGTTTGGGCTTATGACTAATTTAGAAAAAAATAGTTTTTATTTGTATTTTTAAAGGAGATTTTACAACGGAGGAAAGGAGAGATTTTGAAGGCCTGCAGTTATGCGTAAGGGAGGGAGGTTGAGTGTGAGAGAATTTAAGGAGGTTTGCTGAGGGTTATGAATGGGATCCCCATTTGGTATATATAAATAGGCTTCAGGGAAAATAAATGTTAAATTTCAATGATTTATGGTTATTACATGAGGTTTCTTAATATATTACTACATGCTAGAATCGCACCAAGAGCTGCTGGGTTTGCTATGTTTTATATTGATATTTGGTATTTTCTAGAGTACCTCTCTACCCCCAATACAATGGATGTTTCTAGAAGGCAGAGGCTTGGCATCTCCCACAGTGCTTACTCCCATGCCTTGCACATATTACCCATTTCATGATTGTTGAAAAATGATTTTATTATTATTAATATTTAACATCTATATGGATCACTCATTGTCTATCAACCCCTATGCCAAGATTTATTCCTCACAAGCAGCAATCATGGGCATGATTATCATTTCCACTTTTCAAGAGAAAAGGGATTTCTAGCTGTTAAGTAATTGGGCCCAAAGTCATGCATCTTAAAACTATTTTTAGCAAAAATAGTCGGCCAAGAAGCTTGTAGTAGTCTGGCCATTTCACTCATCAGAACGTCTTTACAAAGTGCAGCTCTCTGAAGTTGTTCTACTAGGGCTGCTCTTTCCTACTGATGGAACGAGAGACATCAGAGGCTGCGAGGATGGATTGTTACTTTTCGACAGGTGAGCCTGTAGTCATTTCTCAGGATATCTCAGCTCTTAGGTTAGAGATATTGGAGCCTCCTCCATTATCTCCATTTATTTACAGGTTCTGCATCCACCTCGACCTCACCCCGCAATCCCCAAACTGCTGGAAGACGGCACAGCGAAAATGCACAGGCCTGTCTTATTCTTTTGAGGGAAGCACTTTCTCTTGTCATTGGCTTTTTCCTTCTAGCCACGAAGAAATGTACTTTTGCGAAGAACTGGAAAGAGGATTCTGTGAACTTGTATGGAGAAGCTGTTGACGGTGAAGGATGTAACATTGTGCTGAAATAACTGGCTGAAAGAAACTCAGGGAAGAAATAAAAGAGACATGAGGAGAAGGCTCTCTGCTGGATAGAATGACCGAATCTGGTGGAAGGAGGGTCCTGGGGGCAGTGGGAGGCAGGGTTCTCAATGAAGTGGGTGCACAGGTTATTATCCCAGAGCATTCCCAGTCCTTATTAGCATCACCTGCTTGTTTCCAGCTCAGAGATTCAGCTCCACTTTCCTTTGGCAAAGGGAGAGGCATTTCAAGATATTTAGTCCTCAACATCTGGAAGAGAGAAAACTCTTAATATACGGTGAGTCAATGAATAAAAGAATTTAGGAATAAATTCACAGAGAAGTAGTTAGACCAGATGGAGGATTATCAACAATAACATTACCACCACCACCACCACCACCATAATTTACTACAATATACTGCATGCCAGATCCTGTGCGAAGAGCTCATCCATTTCCTCATTAAAGCATTACAGCAACCACAGAGATAGATAATACTGTTATATTTATCTCCCTAATGAAGATATGCAGGTTTGAAAATGTGCTCGAGTTTGATAGGGCATTAAGTAGTAGGTCTGAGATTTGAACTCAGGTCTATCTGCCTCTAGTAAACTGTCAGACTTTGGAGAATCCTAGTGAAGTTCTTGTTGTTGTTGTTTCCTTTATACAGATGAGCAAATTGAGGTTCAAAGAGATTGACTACCTGTCTTATGAGAGGTGCAGGTTGTTGGAGCCAGTTTGACCTGGGTTTGACTCCCAAATCTGCCTTATAAAGGTTGCATGATCCTGGGCATTTGTTCAATCTTTTGGAGCCTCACTTATCGTAGTATCTATAAAATGGGCTAAAAATAATACCCACCCATGGGGTTGTTGAGATCGAATGAGATAATGCAAGCACCCTCTTTAACACGGAGCCCAGTACTTAGAAAACTCAATAAAGGTTTCACTTTCTGTTTCTCAGTGTATTCACACATCCAAACACACACATAGAACAAACGGGGCTGTCAGTCGCTGTAAAAATTAGGCTAAGGGCTGTGGAGAGGCTGCTGTTGGGTGGCTTTATAATTCCCAAATGTTCCTTAAGAATTGATACTATATATTTATCTCACCATCCATTCAGCTCAGTCCTGGTTATGCAGCAGAAGCTCAATAAATTCAGTTAAATTGAGTAGAATTTGGAACAAACCCAAAATACAAGTAAAATAAATTTAATTAAAATAAAGCCTGGAGATTTTAACCCTTACTAGGAGACACTGCAGATTTTCCTGCAGAGATCACATGGAGGACATGGTCACATTTTTGTTGAGGGTAGTATCCGGAGAAAGGTTAAATTAAGGGCTTCTTGATACTGTTTCTAGATCTTAAATTACTGATGTTGCCACAAAAGGAGGGGGAGGGAACAGACTTCTGGCCATATGGACCCATGTGCCATGTCCTCTGTGTCAACCTACACTCTCACTTAACCCCAGGTCTTGCATAACAAACCACCCCATCATGGGGCTTAAAATGGTAACATTTATTTTGTTCAAAAAATCTGAGGGCTAACCGGGCTCAGCTGCGTACTGGATTTCTCATTAGGCTGTGGTTAAACAGAGGCTGGCTCTGGGGTCAAAACAAAAAGCTTCTTTAACTATATACATGACATCTCAGTGAGAAAGATTCAGCTAGCTGGGGGGCTGTTCTCCCCTCCTTCTTCCCTCCCTTCCAAGTCGACTTTCCACGTGACAGCCTCAGGGTAAACTGAATTCTTACATGGCAGATGAGCCCTGCCAGAGCGAGTCTTTTCTAGCCTTGCCTCAGAAATCATACCACGTTCTATTAATCAAAGTCACAAATACCATTCAGGTTCAAGGGACACTTTGCAGACGTGTTTTAAAACCACCAGACGCCACCCTCTTGCCAAAGTTATTTACATTTCTCCCAAATATAATATATATTCACTGCCTCCTAAGATGCCCCCAGGGTTATCTGTTTGTAGCATCAGCTCAGGCTCGAGGTCCAGTATCCCATCATCTGAACCAGAATCAGGAATGGACAAAGCTTCTCAAGCGAGGTTTCTAAAGTTCTTGTGTGTAGCTCTTTGCTAACATTCTTCTCAACCTGAAGGTTTCTGAACGAAAGAGACAAGCTACCTGCAAATGTTTTGTCTTATTTTCTGAAATGCTTCTACTTTCATGGGTGTTGTACTTTTCTGGGATTTCTCAGTGTCCTAAAATGCTCTAAAAACTTTAAAAAACAAAAACCAAAAAACAATACAATGTGGTTCATCACAAAGGCTTCTTCACTCACGTGTCTGCCACCCGGGCTGGGACTCAAATAGTTACGTGCTAGAATAGCGGGGGCTCCTGAGACTCTGTCTCTCTCCACCTCCCTCTCTGTTATCTCCACATGGTATTTCCACATGACAGCCCCGGGTAGGTTGACTTCTTAAATACATGATGCTGCATTCATATAATGAGTCATTTTACAGCCCTTAGAAATTGTGGTTTTAGAATCTTAATTATATATGAAAATACCCGGTATGTAATATGTGAAATAAATTGAGATACCGGATTATGTAGAAAAGATCATTCCATGAGGGAACTAGACAGATGTATATAAAATGTAACAGTCATCTCTAGGGTCTCACATTACACACTCTTTAAAATTTATTCCTATTAATTTTCTGTATTTCCACATTTTCTACAGAAGGCTTTGTATTAATATTCAAGAAAGAAATGAAAATAAAATGGAGGCTCATAAATGCTAAGGAACTTTCACAAGGTTCAGATTGCTGTGAGTTTTTCAACTGGGATTTAAGCCCTGTTCTCTCTTACTTCCCAGCCCTATTACTTTCCTCTCAATGCTGTACTTTCTCCCTGTTGGAAGAACTGGGGTCACGTCCGCCTTAGTTAATAATACTTACTCTACACATATTCTCTGTCTGGCTTTCAATATTCATGCTTACTAACTTGTCCACTCACACTTATTTGGCGGTACATGTGGAAGGCATGTGAATAATATGTCTATGCCTTAAGGTAAGTATTCATGTTCCATGTCCTTTAGCCTTTAGAGAGCACGGGACTCACTGTCCTTTAGATGTCACCTGTGTGGACTTAATGTGTACATTTGACTCATATATCTTAACTGGCCTCTCTGGACCCAGTTTTTTTGTGTGTGTGCCAGCCTCTGTAGTAGCTGCCAGGCTCCTCCTGCGGTGTTGCTTTCCAAGTTATAATATTTTCTTGTTTGTGTGGCCTTGCTCAACGCACACCAGCCTCACACATCCAGCTCTAAATAGAACCAGCCTTCAGCTTTTCCTAGACATGGTGCTAGAGGTTTGTATGCAACTCTCTTCCTTTTCAGATAGTTTTAAATAACTCAGTGTTGTAAGGTCAAAATTCAGGTCAAAGGCTAATCAACACTCAGCTTAAATTTAGGTGACATGTTGGCCTGGCCCAGTGGCATAGTGGTTAAGTTTACATGCTCCGCTTCAGTGGCCCAGGGTTTGCAGACCTGGATCCCGGGCGTGGACCTAAACACTGCTCATCATGCCATGCTGTGGTGACATCCCACATACAAAATAGGGGGAGATTGGCGTAGATGTTATCTCAGCAACAATCTTCTTCAAGCAAAAGAGGAAGATTGGCAATAGACATAGCCCAGGGCCAATCTTCCTCACCAAAAAAAAAGAAAAAAAAAGTGAAATGTTAGCAAGTTGTTTTCCTTAAAAGAAAATAATCAACTATTGGACCTCTGCTAACAACTTTATTATCAGGTGCTAAAAGTTTTGGCAAGAGGACATTTTTCCATTAGTTTAGTTCAATAAAGATGGAGATTAAATTTTCTTATCTGTTTAGCCTACCTCAGGCTGTCATTTCAGGAACTTTGATCTTTGTTTTTTGAATTCAAATACGCAGGGCCTCAAAGGAACTTGTTAAGAAGACAAGACTGGTGCAGAAGTCAATGACCAGGGGCCAGAAGTGTATTTTCAGAGTCTCTCTCCCTGGGGCAATTTATCCTCCTCATTTGAGCTTCATTACCCCTTTGCCTTCTCCTCCCCCTCCTCCTTTCTCTTCACGAAAATGCTAATATGTCTAGAGCCAAATCAATCTTAGCCCTCATCCTGTTAATGAGCCCAGGAGGCTCCTAGAGGTGAGGTCCAGGAGAGGAAAGGGTGGGCTAATTTACCAAAGAGAATGTGAGTTGCAATTTATACTCATGAAGACAATCACACAGATGATAATTTTGTGTGCTTTTCAGCATAGTCATTACATTTGTCTTCGTGAATAATTACACTTTCTTTTATTTTTTCCTCCATCCAATATCATGAGATAGGGTGTATAAGTATTATAATCTCCATTTTACAGATGAGGAAACTGAAGTTTGGAGGAATTAAATGACTTGCCCTTCTTTACATCTGTCATTGCTGGAAACCATTTTGCATACTGATGCCCGAATGACGTTGATGTACTACAGACTATGTCATTCCCCTTCTTAGGATCCTCATACCGCCGATGGATTAACATGCAAGATCCTGAGTATGGCCTGTGGTATTTTTCTTGATCTATTTATGCCTCTCATAAACATAATATCACACGACTGCAGACTGGGATCTCTAGCCAAAAGCATTTATTAATAATGATAACTGACCTATAGCACTTACTATAATCCAGCACTTAATGACCGCTTTACATGAATCATCTTACACATTGTAAGTATGTGAGGCAGATACTGTTATGATCACCATTTTATAGGTAAATTCATTCACTCGTTCTACAAACATTATGCCCTATCTCTTATGTGCCAACTGTACCAGACAGTAGAAATGCACCAGTAAACAAAGTGGATAAAAGCTCATTGTGTACTTATTATTTATTTTTATTCTTTTCTTATTTTATTGAAGTCATAATAGTTTATAACATTGTGAAATCTCACTTGTACATTATTACTTGTCAGTCACCATATACATGTGTCCCTTTACTCCTTATGCCCACCCTCCAACCCCCTTCTCTTCTGGTAACAACTAGTCTGTTCTCTTTGTCCATGTGTTTGTTTATTTTCTACACAAGTGAAATCACGTGGTGTTTGTCTTTCTCAGCCTGGCTTATTTCGCTTAAATGAATACCCTCAAGGTCCATCCATGTTGTTGCAGATTTTGTCTTTTTTTATGGCTGAGTAGTATTCCGTTGTATATATATACCACCTCTTCCTTATCCATTCATGGGCACTTGGGTTGCTTCCAGGTCATGGCTATAGTGAGTAATAATGCAATGAACATATAGGTGTGTAGATCTCTTCAGATGGCTGATTTCAAATTTTTTGGATAAGTAGCCAGTAGTGGGACAGCTGGATCCTATGGTATTTCTGTTTTTTGAGAAATCTCCACACTGTTGTCTGCAGTGGCTTCACCAGTTTGCATTCCCACCAACAGTGTAACAGGGTTCCTTTTTCTCCACATCCTGTCCAATGTTTGTTAATTTTTGTCTTGGTAATTATAGCCATTCTGACAGGTGTAAGGTCATATCTCATTGTAGTTTTGATTTGCATTTCCCTAATAATAAGTGATGTTGAGCATCTTTTCATGTGCCTATTGGCCATCTGTATAACTTCTTTGGAAAAGGATCTGTTCGTATCTTGTACCCATTTTTTGATCAGGTTATTTTTTTGTTGTTGAGTTGTTTGAGTTCTTTATATATTTTAGAAATTAATCCCTTGTTGGATATATGATTTGCAAATATTTTCTCCCAGTTGGTGGGTTGTCTTTTCATTTTGTTCATGGTTTCCTTGGCCTTGGCAAGCTTTTTAGTCTCATATAAGTCCCATTGATAATTTTTTCTTTTGTTTTCCCTGCCTTCGTAGGCATGGTATTTGAAAAGATAACGCTACGACTGATGTCAAAGAGTGTACTGCCTATATTTTCTTCTAGGAGTTTTATGGTTTCAGGTCTTACATTCAAGTCTTTAATCCTTTTGAGTTAATTTTTGTGTATGGTATAATATAATGGTCTACTTTCTTTCTTTAGCATGTGGCTGTCCAGTTTTCCCAGACCATTTATTAAAGAGACTTTCCTTTCTCCACTGTATGTTCTTGGCTCTTTTGTTGAAGTTCAACTGTCTGTAGATGTATGGTTTTATTTCTGGGCTTTGAATTCTGTCCTATTGATCTGTGTATCACTTTTTGTACCAGTACCATGCTGTTTTTTGGGGGTTTTTTTGAGGGAGGTTATATATGAGCTAACATCTGCCACCAGTTTTCCCCTTTCTGCTGAGGAAGACTGGCCCTGAGCTAACACCCGTGCCCACCTTCCTCTACTTTATATGTGGGATGCCTGCCACAGCAAGGCTTGACAAGCAGTGTTTAGGTCCTCACGTGGGATCCAAATCAGTGAACCCTGGGCCGCTGAGGCTGAAGGTGTGAACTTAACCACTGTGCCACTGGGCCGGCCCAGTCCCATGCTCTTTTGATTACTGTAGCTTTGTAGTATATTTTGAAGTCAGGAATTCTGATGCCTCCAGGTTTGTTCTTTTTTCTTCAGGATTGCTTTGGCTATTCGAGGTCATTTGTTGTCCAACATAAATTTTAGGATTCCTTGTCCTATTTCTATGAAGAACGTCATTTGGATTCTGGTTGGGATTGCATTGAATCTGTAGATTGCTTTAGGTGATATGGACATTTTAGCTATGATTATTCTTCCAATCCATTAGCATGGAATATCTTTCCATTTCTTTTTCTTTTTTAAAGACTTTATTTTTTTCCTTTTTCTCCCCAAAGCCCCCCAGTACATAGTTGTATATTCTTTGTTGTGGGTCCTTCTAGTTGTGGCATGTGGGATGCTGCCTCAGCGTGGTTTGATGAGCAGTGCCATGTCCACACCCAGGATTCGAACCAACGAAGCACTGCAGCAGAGCGCACAAACTTAACCACTCGGCCACGGGGCCAGCCCCTAGCTTTCCATTTCTTTATGTCTTCTTCAGTTTCTTTCAGTAATGTCTTGCAGTTTTCAGTGTATAGGTCTTCACCTCTTTGGTTAAATTTATCCCAAGATGTTTTACTGTTTTCATTGTGATTGTAAATGGAATTGTATTCTTGACTTTTTCTGCTAGTTTCCTATTAGTGTATAGAAATGCAACTGATTTTTGTAAGTTGAATTTGTACCCTGAAACTTTGCTGTAGTTTTTGATTATTTCTAATAGTTTTCTGATGGATTCTTTAAGGTTTTCCACATATAGTATTATGCCATCTGCAAACAGCAAGAGTTTCATTTCTTTCTTTCCAATTTGGCTTCCTTTTATTTCTTTTTCTTGCCAAATTGCTCTGGCCAAAACCATCGTTACTGTGTTGCATAGGAGAGCTGACAGTGAGCACCCTTGTCTTGTTCATGTTCTCAGAGGAATGGTTTTTAGATTTTCACTGATTAGTATGATGTTGGCTGTAGGTTTATCGTATATAGCCTTTGTTATGTTGAGGTATTTTCCTTCTGCACCCATTTTATTGAAAATTTTTATCAAAAATGAATGTTGGATCTTGTCAAATGCTGCCTCTGCCTTTATTGAGATGATCATGTGATTTTTATTCCTCATTCTATTAATGTGGTGTATCACATTGATTTGCAGATGTTGAACCATCCCTCCTCCCTGGAATGAATCCCACTTGGTCATGGTGTATGATTCTTTTAATGTATTGCTGTCTTTGGTTTGCCGGTATTTTGTTGAGGATTTTTGCGTCTATGTTCATCAGTGATATTGGCCTGTGATTTTCCTTCTTTGTGTTGTCCTTGTCTGGTTTTGGTATCAGGGTGATGTTGGCCTCATAGAATGAGTTAGGAAACATTTCATCTTCTTCAATTTTTTGGAATAGTTTGAGACAGATAGACGTTAAATCTTCTTTGAATGTTTGGTAGAATTCTCCAGAGAAGTCATCTTCTCCTGGACTTTTGTTTTTTGGGAGGTTTCTGATCACTGTTTCAATCTCTTTACTTGTGATTGGCTTGTTCAGATTCTTTATTCTTGGTTCAGTGTTGGGAGGTTGTATGAGTCTAAGAACTTATCCATTTCTTCTGGGTTACCCAATTTGTGAGCACATAGTTTTTCATAATATTCTCTTATAATCTTTGTATTTGTGAAATATCTGTTGTAATTTCTCCTCTTTCATTCTAATTTTATTTATTTGAACCTTCTCTCTTTTTTCCTAGTGAGGCTGGCTAAGGGTTTGTCAATGTTTTCTTCTCAAAGAACCAGATCTTAGTGTCATTGATCCTTTCTATAGTTTTTTTGGTCCCTATTTTATTTATTTCTGTTCTAATTTTTATGATTTCCCTCCTTCTGTTGATATTGGGCTTTGTTTGTTCTTCTTTTTCTAGTTCTTTTAGGTGTAGTTTAAGATTCCTTATCTGAGATTTTTCGTTTGTTGAAGTGGGCCTGTATTGTTATGAATTTCACTCTTATTATCACTTTTGCTGCATCCCATAAGAGTTGGTATGTTGTATTTTCATTTGTCTCCAGGAATTTTTTAATGTCTCCTTTGATTTCTTCTTTAATCCAATTGTTTTTCAGTAGCATGTTGTCTAGTCTCCACATAATTGTGATTTTTCCAGTTTTTTTCTTGTAGTTGATTTCTACTTTCATTGCATTATGGTCAGAAAAGATGCTTGATATGATTTCAATCTTCTTAAATTAATTGAGACTTGCCTTGTTTCCCTACATGTGTTCTATCTTGAGAATGTTCCATGTGCACTTGAGAAGAATGCGTATTCTGCTGTTTTGGGATGGGATGTTCTATATATATTAAGTCTATCTGACCCAGTGTTACATTTAAATCCACTCTTTCCTTGTTGAATTTCCTTCTGGGTGATGTATCCATTGATGTAAGTGGGGTGTTGACGTCCCCTACTATTACTGTATTGCTGTTAATTTCTCACTTTAGGTCTGTTAACAGTTATTTTGTATACTTTGGTGCTCCTGTGTTAGGTGCATATATATTTATACGTGTTTTGTCCTCTTGATGGAATGTCCTTTTTATCATTATATACTGCCTTTCTTTGTCTCTCATTGCTTTTTTTTTTTATCTTGAAGTCTACTTTGTCTGATATAAGTGTGAAAACACCTGCTTTCTTTTGTTTGCCATTTCCTTGGAGTATCGTCTTCCATCTCTCCGCTCTGAGCCTATGTTTGTCTTTAGAACTGAGATGTCCTTCCTGGAGGCAGCATGTTGTTGGGTCTTGTTTTTTAATCCATCTGGCTACTCTGTGTCTTTTGATTGGAGAATTCAATCCATGTACATTTAGAGCGATTGTTGATATATGAGGGCTGAATGTTTCCAGGTTGTCTCTTGTTTTCCAGATGTTCTATGTTTCCATTGTTTCTCTTCCATGAATTTCTGACTGGCATTTCATTTTGGAGGTTTTCTGTGGAGGTTTTCTCAGTTTTCTCTTTTTTCATGAAGTGTGGATTTGCTCTGATATTTTTGTTTAGTGGTTACCATGATGTTTGTATAAAAGATCTTGTAGATGAGATAGTCCATTTTCTGATAGCCTCTTATCTTCTTTAGCCTAAGCAGATTTAATCCCATTCCTCTTCCCCTTCTGAGTTATTGTTTTTACAAATTATTCTGTTTTGTGTTGTGAGTTTGTGACTAAGTTGAAGTTTTTATAGTTACTTTCTTTGCCTTCCTTCTTTCTGTCTTTTAAGTTATAATTATTTGCTTCCCTGAATGACAGCTGCAGTTGTCTGATTTTTTTTTCTATTTATCTTCTTGCTCAAAGCTTTGTACACTTTTGCCTTTTTGTCAGGTATGAGGGCATCCTTGCTCATTTTTTGTAGGGGAGGTCTAGTGGCGATGAACTCCCTCAACTCTTGTTTGTCTAGGAAAGATTTTGCTTCTCCGTTGTATCTGAAAGATAGTTTCAATGGATAGAGTATTCCTGGCTGACAGTTTTTGTCTTTCAGTATTTTGAATATATCATTCCATTTTCTCCTAGCTTGTAAGGTTTCTGCTGAGAAATCTGCTGAAAGCCTGATAGGGGTTCCTTTGTAGGTTATTTTCTTCTGCCTTGCTGTCTTTAATATTTTTCCTTTGTCCTTGACTTTTGCCAGGTTTATGATGATATGCCTTGCAGAAGGTCTTTTAGCATTGATATAATTAGGAGTTCTATTGGCTTCATGTATTTATAAGTTCGGTTTCTTCCTAGATTTGGAAAATTCTCGGCTATTATTTCTTTGAACAAGCTCTCTGCTCCTTTCTCTCTTTTCTCTTCCTATGGAATACCTATAATTCTTATGTTGCTTTTCCTAATTGAGTTGGATATTTATTGAAGAATTTCTTCATTTAAAAAAAAAAATCTTAACTCTCTCTCCTCCTCCACTTGAAGCAATTCTATATTTGTATCCTCTAAATTACTAATTCTTTCCTCTATAACATCAGTTCTATTTTTTAAAGATTCTAGATAATTTTTATTTCATTAATTGTGTTCATCACATCCAGAATTTTGGCTTGACTTTTTTCGATAGTTTCAATCTCTTTGGTGAAGTATTCCTTCTTCTCACTAATTTTATTCCTGCATTTATTAAACCGTCTGTCTGAGTTTTCTTGTAACATGTTAAGTTTCTTTATGACAGCTATTTTGATTTTTTGTGATTTAGATTGTAAATTTCTGTGATTTCAGGGTTGATTTCTGGAGAATTGTCATTCTTCTTCTGCTTTAATTGTCATTGTAGTTTCACATGGTGTTTGTGAACTAATCTTCTCCCAGTGCCTTTGTGGTAGTATCACATCACAGATTCCATCTTCTCCTACTGTGGGGAAGCAGGAGATGTGTTTCAGACCCCACCTCATCTGCTGGAAGCTGTGGAATATTATCAGTGCTTGTGCCAGCTGGGAAAGCATTCACCTAGGCATGTAGATCTGCTGCTGCCTCTTCTCATGGTTGCACCAGCCACTCTGCTGGGTTGGCAGGGCTTCCTCACAGTCTGAACCTGGGCCCCTCCTTGGGGTGACAGCAACATGTGGGATCTCCCACCAGACAGGAAAATGATCATATGGGGGCTCAGGGCTGCTGCCACCTGCTCCCACAGTCACACCAAGACATGCTCCCACCTTCGGGGCCACAGTGGTACTGTGGGAATTTGCATCATCCAGGAAACTGTTTGCCCAGGTGTGTAGATCTACTGCTGCCCCTTCTTATGGTCACAATGGCCACTGTGCTGTGTGAAGGGGCTTCCTCATGGGAATGAGCCTAAGCCACTCCTTGGGACTTCAGTGGCACTGTGGGCTCTCCCTTCAGATTGGAAAGCAATCAGATGGAGGCTGAGGGCTGCTGCCACATATTCCCACAGTTGCACCAAGATGTGCTCTCACCCTCAGGGCTGCAGTGGTACTATGGGCACTTGTGCCAGCTGGGAACATGGTTGTGTGTGTGCACAGGGCTGCTGGGGGGCAGGAGAGTGCTCATCTATCTCCACCACCTCTCTGGGGGCAGTCCATCCACCTTCAAATGTATAGCTGTGTGCATCTCTCAGACATCCTGTTGTGCTGTGTGTGTATCCTCTGTTGATCAATGAACGTCCATTTAGTTATAGTTCAAAGAGGGAGAGATAAAGGGAACAGCTTGTTGTGCTGTGAGTATTGCTGACATCAATCCCTCATTATGTACTTTTTAATTAAATATCTCGCTTTAAAAAATTTTTTTCTGATGATCTTTTAAATTAGTGATCTCTAGTGTATTTAAAACACAATTTTTCTAAAAACTCAAATAATTTAGAAGCAAAACTTTTTTTTCCAGTTAGTGTAAAAAGGGAAAGTTGCTCATGAACCATGGATTCTCCCCATGACTAGGTGTGATGGAAGCTTAGCCTTCATTACAGGGCAGGGTCAACTTGTCAGGGATAAACTGCATTGATTCCCTATACAAGTGCTAGTTTGAGAGGCTGACATTTGTTTGGATGAGTAAAGCAATCAAAAGACAAAAAAGTAGAGCCCAAGCTTGTAGCACACCATATTGCCTTTGCAAGCACTGCCAGGAAGTGGAAGTCTTGCTGTTGTTCACATCATGCATTTTCTGCCTTTGCTCCAGCCTCTCCTCATTTCCTGCTGGGTCTCACATGCAGTTTGCAGTCTTTGAAGATGACGTACTAGGCCAACGTCTGATATTTATCTTCTTGGTCAATTTTGTCAGATGTCCACAAAATGTGAAATAAATGATTATTCTGGATTATAATTTCAACCTGTGCTGAGAGCTCACTGTGTTCTAGGCGCATTTGTGTGCATACTAATCATGTGGGAAGAGGGGGAAGGTGGGCATAGCATCATCTTTTTAAAATTTGGGGTTCTGGAGTTAGAATACTTGGGTTGGAAGCCACTTTACATAATTACCTTATTTGATCCCCCAAATGAAGCAATGACTAGGTAATATTATCCCTGTTTTCCAGATGAAGAAATTGAGGCTTAGAAAGATTACGTAATTGGTCAAATTTGCACAGTCTGCAAGGGTTAGTGGTGGAATTGAATCCACATCTCTCTGAGTATAATGCCTAGCCCCTTAGCCATAATACTGCACAAAGGATGACTGATAATCAGTCCTTTGTCTCCATCATCTATCTACAATACAGCTGGATAAAATTATGATGTTCACTGTCTAAAACTCTTCCTTATAGTAAGCATGATTGAGAATTACAGACTCCTCCAAAAGAATATAATGAACTCTTGAATGCTGAGTTTAAATCATTTCAATTTCTTAAAGATAAATTTTTAAAAATAACCTTATATAACCAATTCTTTCAATTATTAGTATCATAAACTTATTTATTTTGATTTTTCTACACATCAGCTAACAACCTAATGCAATTTTATAATAATTTAAACTTAATATAAATAGCACTGTGTTGTTGTCTTTGCTATTTATCTCCAGAATCTCCATGCATTTCCACTTTCACAGGTCTATAGTATCCTTCAAATACTCTGTTTTCTTGTTGTACCAAGTTGAATGTGCTCTGATATAGATCTTCCTTACATAATAAACTTTTGTTTACTCAATAAGCCAGTTTTCTTAATATATTTATTAAGTTAGGATTAATCTTACCTCGATGAGAACTTAGCTGTGCCTCCAAGTTTTACTCTAATATGAAGGCTCAATTCATTTTCAAATTATTGCATTCTGCGCTCTGCTCTTTCAAATTAGATGTTAGTTAATACTCTTTTACTTGCTCATTTATTTGAAATCTTCCTTTTTTCGTGTCAGGGCCTATGGAGGCATGTGTATTTCATTAATGATTCTGAAATAAAGCAGCAGTGTTGAAAATTATAGCAGTTCAACACCTTTACTTGGCAAAGATGCAACATCCTGCAGGTATTATTAACTTGACAGTAATTTAAAACTACTGTAGATTGGTGGCATTTTGGTCTGACTTGATAGAAGAGATAACAGGGTTTGGAGTGGTTAGGTGACCATCCGAGATGAATTAAGGGGAGAACCGCAGGCATCAAGACCCATTTGTGCAAACACTTAACCTAAAAAGGAGGCGACTGAACACTGGAAAGAAGGGAAAAGTGGTCTGAGCAGAAGTGTGTGAGATAGACAGGGCTGGCTCGTGAAGGATTTTCCAGGAAATGTTAAGTATTTGGGGCTTCAGCCTTTACACACTGGAAAGATCACTTTTGCAGTGATAAATATATGATATAAATATGATACATATGGAAGGGCACAAAGGCCAGAGTCCATTTAGAAGGTTCTTAGAATCGCCAAAGAAAGATGATGGTGGTGTGGAGGTGGGAGTTGTTATCAGAAATGGGGAATACATGGTTTTGAGAGGGATTTTGGAAATAAAATAATAGAACTGATTTATAGTTGTACAGAGATGGTGGGGAATATTGAGGAAGAATGTGTTGAACATGATTCCCAGGTATAGGCTTGCAGTACTCGGGGGAGATGTCAACATGTGTTGACATTTATAACACTAGGAAAGAACCAAATTGTCAGAAAAATATTGTCAGTCTGTTTTAGGACATAATGTTACGATTGCCTTGAAACATCCAGACTAGGCAGTTGGGTGTACAGACCTGGAGTTCAGAGAAGTTGTTTGGATGGAGATTTAAGTGAAAGAGGAAAAGTAGGGAACACTTCTCATTTATTACAGAGATTCTCCACAAACCTGCTTAATTTCAATCAGAAATCTCCTCATGTTTATCCTTAACTCAATACATTTTAGACCTTAATGTGTATCAGAATCACCGGGATATTAGTGCCGTGGGAAAGATGCAAGATTGAACAGCACACTGTCTAGGTTTAAATTCTATCTCTGTCATCTCCTAATATAACTTTTGTCTTTTAATTAAATCTTCCTCTGCCTCAGTTTCCTTATCTGTAAAGTTGGCTATATTAGCTAACTTTTAATGTTTCTTTGCAGGGCAAATTAGGTAATTCATGCAATGGTGCCAGAACAGTGCTTAACACATCCTATATGCCCAATAAACGCTGGCTAACATTTTTAGCTGGGGGTTTGTTCAAATGAATATTCCTCAAGCCCAGGCTAGTATTTACGTGCTCACTATGGTTGCGAACCATTGAGTTCCAAGATAGGTGTCCATTTACAAATTAGTCTCACTGTCCTCCTGCTTGGAGGTAGATAATGGATTCGAATTAAGTGTTTCTGGTTACAGTGCCTTTTTAACCAGAGATGTGACCTTAGGGAATTTTTAAATATTCCATTTCTGGATACTACCACAGACTTCCTAAAGCATGATGTGTGAGTCAAGAGCCACAGGAATATGTATTTGAAAATAAATTCCCTATGTAATTAGTGATATACTGACCCAGAGCCTAATTTGTAAACAATTAAATGACTTTATTTAGATGAGCTTCTGAGATTCCTTTCTCTTCTTACGTGTCTAGATAGCCAACAAAATGTGTGTTCCCCCTTCTGGAGTAGAAAATTTTGCTGACAAGGGGCTGTCTAGGTACCAATTGCATTTCCCACCTCCTTTGCTTCTGGGTATGGCCCTGTGACTAGTTCTTGACATGGAGTGTGAGTGGAAGTAATGTAGCTTCTGGGGCAAAGCTGTGAAGAAGTAGCTGTTCATATTTAATATTGTATTTCTTGTCTAGTTGACTGGCTACAGAGATGATGAGGCCCTAGGGGATGCTGGAGCCAAAAGATAGAAGAAGTTGCTTATTTGAACAACCATGTGCCGGAAGAGTACTTAGTGACCTGAAATATCAATGGGGCTCCATAAGGATAAAAATTAAGGTTCTATTTTGTTAAATCATAAAAATGGCAGGGCATATTTATTATGGAAGCTTCTATTACCCTCAAGAGTTTTCAACATGAGGCCTTTCCCCCTCTAATTCTGCAATAGTTAAATTTTATGTGTCAACTTGACTAGACTATGATGCACAGTTGTCTGGTCAAAAATTAGTCTACATATTCCTGTAAAGATATTTTACAGATGTGATTAACATCTACAATTAGTTGGCTTTATGTAAGATTACCTTTGATAATGTGTATGGCCTTATCCAATTAGCTAAAGGCCTTAAGAGCAAAACTGATTTTGTGGAGAAGAAGTTTTGCCACAAGATTGTAACATAGAAATCCTACCAGTTTCCAATCTGCAGGCCTAACCTGTAGATTTCAGAATTGCCAGCTCTCACAATCACTATGTATATATATATATATATATATATATATATACATATATATATATATATGCACACACACACACACATACGTATATATACACACACACACATATATCCTACTGGTTCTGTGTCTCTGGAGAACCCTGATACAAAGTCTATATTCTTCAGAAGATGCACTATGACATGTGTCTCCACCATCATAAACATATACCTCTAATTCAGAAACTATATGGTTGAGATTGTGCTAGACTCTGAGGATAAAAAGAATAAGACCATCATTTGTTTGGTGCTTAGACTATAACCCAATTCTGAATAAATGTTATCATTTCCATCATTGTTGGTTTTATATTTTATATTGCTCTAATATGTAGTCATTTTAAAAATGTGCATTTTGTAGATTGATTTTAATATTCCAAAATACTTTTTGATGTTGGTACCTTTATATTCAGTATCACTGCTCTTCTTTTTTAGCTTAGAAGGGTTTTAGTGGTTAGTTTTCTTTAAACAGAAGATGGATCTCTATTTTGTAGCTCCATATACAGCCAATTACTGGGTTTTATAAAATGAAATAATGTGCTTCTAAACCATTATTTAAAATGTAATTTTAAAAAACTCTCATAGATAAATAGTATAAACATGAATATTCATAAATTATTATTCTTTTAAATATGTTGGCTAAATTTACATAGAGATAAAAGTTGAAATGTGTGAAGTGCTATTTTCTGTTCATTCTGATGGCTTAATGCCAGTCATAATTTATGGTTGAGGTCCCTGAACAAAGTGGCCTATATTTCTCCATCTGACTGAGAACACGTGATTCCTATCCCCATGCAGACCACACAGGGGTGAATTACAAACTAGCTTCAAGATGACCTGCAGAGATGGGTTAGAGAAGGGTGGGGGCTTGAAAATTTGATTTAAATGAAGTTAATTCGTTTGACTCGAGAAACTTAGAATCAACCCGTCTCCTCTTAAAAGAGAGTTTATACATGGAAATTTTAATTATCGAGGCCGCATGCCTGGTGCATCTTTTGATCATCACTGTCTCAGATATTCTCTGTTAGGAAAAGACAGTATTTTCTTTACCTGGAGGTTTATCACACAAGTGCATGGGTATACACACGCACACGCACATGCACACACCCCCCTCTTTTGGCCAGGCTCTTTCAGTCAGGGCCTGACTGTAAGTAGACATGAGACCCTACTCTTTTATTTTAGATTCACTTTTTAATGACTTTGATTTGGGATTAGGTAATAGGAACTATGATTTTCTTTCATTTATTATCAAAGTCACTTATTTAGCACAGCCAATTTATTGATCTACTTTGCTTCCTCAGGGAATAATGATTTATTAATATCCATAATGGGCCCCCCCAAACTGAGACTTGATGGACCTCCAATTTAAAAGAATCTTCCCTCCCAATTGTTGCTCTTCCTGCCTTTCCTACCCTATTTGTGTGACCTTGATCCAATAACCTGAACTTTCTGAACTTGAACTTTCTTCAACCACTAAAAGAGGAGCTGTCATGCCAATGCTCATAAAAATCCCACCATCTTTGAGTGCGAAGGTTATCTCCCTCTAACTCTGTCTTGTTTGCTTCTTTTCCCATCACTATTAATTCCAGGGAGCGCAAGCTACAGATGTTTGTGATCTTGTAAAGTGACGTTTACAGTGGGACCAGTTTATCCTCACACAATAGGCTGAGAGCAAATTTAGGGAGGATGCAGGGTGGGACAGAGGAGCTGTGGAAAAAAAGGAGCAGGTGTCAATAAACAAGTCATATGCAAGACGGTAACCAATCAGAGAGTATCAATCACTTGAGTGCTATTGAAAATGTGGCCCCAAGCCCACCAGATGCAGCTCAGGTGCTTGTTCAATATTGAGATTCCTTGTTCTCACTCAAAGCCCCCTGAATCAGAACCTGGGGGCTAGGCTTGGGAACCCACTTTTTTTTTTTTAACAAGCTCCCAGAGTGATCCAGAAGGACACTGGCTTAGATATGCCTATCACCGTGGCAGTTTTGAAGAGAATACAAATATGTAATGACTCAACTGCTACCTGTTATGGATCTTTACTTTTGAAATAGTACTTGGTAATGTCCACCGTCATCCCCTCCTCACTTCCCCTACACCCACAGCTGCCCTCGGATGGGATGAACACGGCTACCTCCAGCTTCCCCCAAAGACCTGGGATGTTGTAAAACACAGCCTTGGTACAAAACCAAATGTTCTTTAAACTGCTTTAAAGCTTTTTGGCAAGAAGGTTATAGCTTATAAACAAAGCAGATAAACATCAAAACCAGGTATCTTCTAGAAGCCTCAGGCCTCCTACTCTCTGACCTGTAGGTATCAGGAAGCTCAATAGCCCCCAAAATATCCCCAGCTCTGTGAAGTGAGCGAGAAATACAATTTCTACAGGTGGATAATATAGATAAGGTAATATTTTTACTACTTACAAGCAGATAGTCAGTTTTGAAGCACCATAATAACTATTGGCACTCATGTGTTTTAACAATTGCAAGATATGTTTCCTTTTCAATGATCAATGCTGCATTGTGTTTTATTTTTGCAGTGGGTAACAATCATGTAACGTGTGTGCATAAATTCGACCCAAACACCTCAGAGTGAGGTGTAAAATCATTTTGCAAAACCAAAAGGAGTGAAAGTTTCTCATTTTCTGATGATTCTCGTGTTGTCCCGAGGCTGAGGGAAAAGGCTTATTTTCATATTTATTCTGTATGTGATTTTGTAGCTATGTGTTTACACACACACACACAATCATATACATAAACAAATATACTCTTCCTGTGTAGACTCTGATGTACTATTGTGGGAAAGCAAAATTTGTGACAGGACTGTCATACCTGGTTTTGTAAAATAATAGGCTAAACTCTCATGGTTTTCATTAACAAACTGTTTTTCTTTTCTATATAAGGAAAGCCGAAGATATAAGAGATGTTTTTGGATTTAAAGCAAGGAAAGCCTTGTTTCTGGAAAACAGAATGGGTGCACAGTTTGGCTGATTGCTTTCCCCTCTTTTTCTTTGTCTCTCTGATTATAAAATTTACCAATTTGGGCATTCTAGTATTAATGGTATATGAATATTTGTATATGTATGTGACTCTGCGTGTGTGTGTGTGTGTGTGTGCGTGTACCAAGACTTGTCAGGCTCTGGACTAAGTACTTGACATACATTTCCTTTCATCTCAACAGCCCAGTGAGATATGTATATGTGAATATGGAGATGCTGAATGAATTGCCCAATTCACCCAACTAGAACAGCAAAAGCAAGTTCATTCATTCATTTATTCATCTCCTAGCCATTTATGAAGCACTTATTATATGCTATTATTCTAGGTGCGGGGGATATATTAGTGAACAAAACAGAAACAATCCCTGTCTTCTCGGAGTGTACATCCTAGTGGGGAAGACAAATGGTGTCTCCATAAAAAAGGCATGTGTAGTAAAGGGCTGTGGAAAGACTAACAAGAGAAAGGACCAGAGAGTGGTAGAGTGGACATATTACTTTGGATGTAGTTGTGAGGGAAGGACTCTCCATGCATATGAATTTTTGCACAGAAACCTGAGTAAAGTGAGGGAGTGAACCATGGGGGCCTCTGGAGGATGAGGTTCATTAACATGACATATAATGTCCTGGAGGAGCTGGCCGTTAGCCCACCTCTGAAGTCCCATACTCTTCTTCTCTCCCCTCATGCTCTAACCTAGCTTCAACATCTCTTGTTCTTCAATGAGCTCTGTGATTCCTATTTCAGGGTTTCCATGCATGTTCTTCCCACTTTCTTCTGCTTGAATATTCCCCCCCCACCAAATCCTTTGGGCTAGGTCTGACTGTGATACTTTTCCTCTTGCTGGACATGTCTTTAAATATTCACCACAATCAGAACAATAGAGAAGATGCAAGTAGGACTCCTCTTCTCCTGCATGGAGGGCTGGATGAGCAATGGGAGAAGGATGCAAGTTGCTAAGGGTCAACAACTGCTACTAATCTCTAGAAGTCATGTGCAAGTCAGTACTTGCTTAGACATATAGACTAATCTTATTTTAGTGGAAGAAATGTATTTGCTGGTCTCTAACTCTAAAATCAAACTCATTGCCTCCCCATGCCAGACTATGTTTCACTCATTTCTTTGTTTGTGTTTTTGTGTTTGCATATTTTGTTAGGAATGAGTTATGAGAAAACAGACATCCTTAAAATGTCAGGGCTCTGCCCCAATTATGTGCAATTTCTCATAATCTATACAGACCAATTGCTCTCACATTTATTAGTTAAAACTTTATTGAATCAGCTGATAATTCTTAGTCTGCCACCTTTCAGACTGATGTTTCCCTGGTTGAAGTCATATTCTCATTCCTTCTCTTTGCCTTAAATCTCTCTTGCTCTAGTGACTGGTGTCTTGGGAACATCTCTTTCTATCTGGTGAGCAGGAAGGACCATTAGAGTGTAACTCAGGAGGCAGGTTCTCTCCCACTTACTCCACCCCCAACTTGCTGAGTAACTTTGGGAGAGATCCCTAAGTTTTTGAACTGCAAGTTCTTTATTTGAATAATGGGACAATAAACCCGATCTACATAATTCAGAGAGCTATTGGGGTGCTTCAAGAGACTAATAATTGTGAAAGATGATTTTATTATTTCATGGACTTTGATCCATTCCATCTCAACTTTAATTCTTTTGGTCTATAGCAATACTTATATTATTATGATTATTGATATCATTGTTATGGTAATCATCATCACTAAAGCAATTCATCCATAGTAAAAACAAATCAAATAATATGAAAAGCTCCATGATGAAAAGTCTCCACCCCACTGAAACCTAACTGTAATCTCACTCTCTGGATGCAACCAATTTTAATCATTTTTCTTTTTTTTAATGTTTATATCACAATGTTTCAGTAATACTTCCATATCTCTATGTCTTGATTAATTCACTTTAGTCATTCATTCTAGTTATATTCTATATTTTCACAAATCTCTTTTTTAAAATGCCTCTTTTCCCCCTATATCAAAGACAAAGAAAGAAACTGAGTCTGAAGAAAATAGAAACATTTTCTTCTTTCGTTTCTGAGATCCGGGGATCCTGTTCACAAAGAGCATTGCTCTGAAGCCAAAGCGCAGCCTGCTGCTCTCAGGAGCTTTGAGCTCCCTGAGAGGATGCTTTCAGTGCATTGTTTATTCATCCTGTCGTGGGACAAAATAGGAAAAAACCTTCAGAACATTCCAACAAAGTATATCCCCCAATTATGTGAGAAATGAGCTGCCACACTTAGTCACAACTTAATGGTTTTTGAGCTTCAGGGAGTTTGAGTTCTCTTTGACTTAAAATTTTTTTCTTTATGTGCCTTTACTTACCGATACTGACATGCACAATTGGACTTGAACTGCAACTGTCAGAATAAATAAGATGAAACACAAATTAAATGGTGTATTTCTATTGCCTCCAGGTTTGTTTTACAAACCAATTATTCACAAAACGTGGCATTTCACTTTTTCCTTAGGGCTGTGGGTAAAGTCTTAGGATAAACCAATGCCTCATTCTTACCTGGAATTGCACAGGAAGAGGGTCCCTCAAGAGGATTGGAGGTATTTGGGAAAAAAGATATTTTTCATAAGGAGAAATGAAAGGATGGCTTGAATTTCTAAAGAAACGATTCAGGGGAAATTAATGATCACGTGGAGAAAGTAAGAAACTCCTATTTACTGAAGATTGCACAACACAAAGAAATAAATCTTTCACCTGAATGCAATAGAAAAAATACTTGATGCGCAGAATTTAATTCGTAGAAATTATGCTATAGAGGAATGGTTAGCAAAAACAGCTTCATCCAACTAAAAGAATTATTTAGATTAAATGTTAATTAAGGGATAAATTAGCTGCTGCAAAATTTGTCCCTTCAGTTACCTATTTAAAAACTGCTTTTGTAATAGAGACTTAAGTTTTCTAGGATTTTATAAAGAATGTTGATAGAAAATTTCTATAATTCTATGCACAAGAAGAAGCATAGAATACAAAAAACAGTGCTCTCTTGCTTGGATAGAGTTTTTACTACTTTTAATGTGCTTCAATATTTGCTCCTCAACTTGAATCTCATCAGAACTCCATGAAATGGTGGGGCAGGTATTAGTGTCCACATGCTGTAGGTGAGTAAAAACTGACTTTCACAGACAGACTTGTCCATAATCATGAATCAGCAGCTTATCCTGGATTAGAATCCACTTTTGTTTATCTCTAATCTCTGTGATATTTTTACAAGAAACAAAGCTCTACCTGGAGCTGGAAAAACAGCATCACATTCTCTTTTCTCATTAGCTAATCCTTTATCCTTCTTAAAATTTGAATGAGATTTCATTTCTCCAAGAAGTTCTTTGTAAGTTCTCTTACTCTATCATGATATCTTCCATAATTGGTGGGAAGATTCTAGATTGTTTTCCTGTATTGTTTAACTAGTTTTTTTGCTTTTGTTTTTGTTTTTGAGGAAGATAAGCCCTGAGCTAACATCCACCACCAATCCTCCTCTTTTTGCTGAGGAAGATTGGCTCTCAGCTAACATCAGTGCCCATCTTCCTCTATTTTATATGTGGGATGCCTGCCACAGCATGGCTTGCTAAGTGGTGCATACACCCATGCCTGAGATCCAAACCGGTGAACACTTTGTTGCTGAAGCAGCAAGTGTGAACTTAACCACTATGCTGCTGGGCCGGCCCCTTGATTATCTAGTTTTTCTCATTATCTTCTTCCCTATAGGTTGTAAACACCACTAAAGCAAGAATGGGGAAGACAATGCAATTAGATATTTAGAGCTTAGGTATGTAATTCAATCAGACCTAGAATCAAATCCTATTCTGGCACTTTACATGTATGACATTCAATAGGTTGCATAAATGCTAAGCTTCATATTCCCCAAATATAAAATAATACCTACCTATAATTGACATTATATTTTTTAAATTCCCTATCTACCACTCACTTCTGGTGGGGCTCTCAATCATGGGATTCCACTTTTTTTGACCCTTAGAGTTAGGCATATGACCTGGACTGGCCAATAAGGCAACCTCATTCTCTTGGCTATGGTACTTGGTTAAAGGATAGACATATGACCCAAGCAACGTTAATCAAGACACTTCTTGGAACTTCCTTTCTTGAAAATGCCAGGGTGATTCTTCTTGATAGCTCTAAGTATTTGCCTTCTCTGCCATATGGAAGAATTGTGTCTTAGCATGAGAGAATTAGGTCAAAATATAAAGAGAAGTGGCAAAAGAAAAAGAGTTAGTAAGTACTCTGTGTAATGCCTGGCCCATTTTCACCCACACTTCCCAGTGCCTTGAGATGCTAAAACCTCTCTAATGCATTTGTTATAATTTTATTTCACTTAATATAGCTAGGATTGAGCTCATTTCAATTGCATTTCAGAGAATCCTGACTAATACATTATTTTGTAGGGTTGTGGTGAAAATTAAATGAAGTAACATGTAAAGTACTATTTATGATGCCTAGTACATGGTAAGCATGCAATTGATGTTAACCAAAAAGGTAATTATGAAGTTATTGATAATGTTGATAAGAATATATTTTGTTTATTTTGTTCTTGAAAAACTTTCAGGAGAGCACCCTGTATGTAGGAGGTGCTCACTCAATGATGTTTACATGACTTGCTTCCTTTCCTTTGTAGACAAAGCGAGGAATGATGTTTGCATTGGAATATAACTTTGACTCACTCGGATGAAATGTTCTTTTATATTTGTCAAATATTATCATCCCTGATTACCTCTGTTTTAATTTGTTCTTATTATAGACAATTTAGTATATCAAGGTCACAGGACACTAGATTGACACAAAAAGCCAACTGTTTCCCCATATAAGAGTAATGAAAAATTGGAACTTGAAATTTAAAAAATTAAACAGTACCAAAAAAATTAAGTAATACTTATATATAAATCTAATAAAATATGTATAGAATCTTTATGCAGAAAATGGTAAAACTGTGATGAAAGAAATTAAAGTTGATCTAAATAAGTGGAGAGAGAGTCCATGGTCATAGATTTTAAGACTTAATATTGTTAAGCTATCAATTGTTCCCAACTTGATCTATGGAATCCATTTAATTGCAATAAAAATCCCAGAAACCTGTTTTATAGATATAGGCAAACTTATTGTAATGTTTACAGAAAAGACAAAAGGCTTAGAATAGCCAACACAACACTGGAGAATAGAATGAACTTCAAGGACACACACTACTACCCAATTTCATGATTTGTTGTAAAGTGATAAAAATCAAGAAAGCGTAATATTGGTTAAAGAATAGACACACAAATCAATGGCACAGAATAGAGATTCCAGTTATAGAGCCACAAATATAGTCCACTGATCTTTGACAATGGGGCGAAGACAACTCCATGAGGAAAGGATGGTATTTTCAACAAATAGTACTAGATCAACTGGATGACCATCTTCAAAAACAATGAATCTAGACATAGACCTTACATCTTTCACTATAACAAATTTATAATGGATCACAATGCTAGCAGTAAGACACAAAACTATACAAATTATAGAAAGAAAGAAGAAAATCTAGGTGACCTTGGGTTCGTCAATGAGTTTTAGAGATATCAAGATCATGATCAATGAAAGAATAAAATTACAAGTTAGACACTATCACATTTTAAAATTTCAGTTTATGAAAGAAATCCTTAAGAGAATGAAAGGATAAGCAACAGACTGGAAAAAAACTATTTACAAAACACATATTGAGAAATAACTTGTATTCAAAATATATAAAGAATTTCTAAAACTTAACATTAAAAAGAAACAACCCAATTAAAAAATGGGCAAGTGAGCTGAATAGACACCGGACCAAAGAAGATATTTAGATTGCAAATAAGTATGTAAAAAGATGCTCAATATCATTTGTCATTACAGAATTTCAAATTAAAACAACAATGAGCTACCACTACGCACTTATTAGAATGGCTAAAATCCCATAACTAACAATTCCAGTTGTGTTGATGAGGATGCAGAGCTGCAGAACTGTCATTCATTGCTGGTGGAAATGTAAAATGATACAGCCAATTTGGAAGACAGTTTTCAAGTTTCCTATAAAGCTAAACATAGTCTTATTCCACATTCTAGCAATTGTGCTCTTAGGTATTTACCCAACTGATTTAAAAACTTATATCCACACAAAAATGCACACAAAGATATTTATAGCAGGCCTGTTTATAATTTCTCAAAACTGGGAACAACCAAGATGCCCTCCAATAAGTGTGAAGACAAATAAAGTATGGTATATATTTATAATGGAATATTGTTCAGCAATAAAAATAAATGAGCTCTCAAGCCATAATAAAACATAGATGAATCATAAATGCATATTGCTAAAAGGAAGAAGCTAGTATGAAAAGGCTGCATACTGTATGATTTTGATTATATGACATTCTGGGAAAAGTAAAACTATAGAGACAGTAAAAGCGTCAGTGGTTTCCAGAGGTTCAGAGGAATAGGAGGGTTGAATGTTGAAACAGTGGTTTTTTAGGACAGCGAGAATGTTCTATACAATATTGTAATTACAGTTACACGACACTATGCATTTGTCAAACCGCATTGAAATTTAATACCTCAAAAGCAAACCTTGATGCACACAAATTTTTAAAAAGTCATTCAAGAAGTAAAGGGAATTCCAAGATGGAATTCGGAATGTGACACAACAATCTAATTCTATCACAAATGTATGAAACAACCGTATTGAAGGTGATGATGGAGGAAGAGTGACCTAAGTAACTTTGAAAATCAGTGGGGTCTGTAAAACTGAAGGAAAAATAAACTGTACAAAATCACTGTATTCTGGTTGATAAAGTAGTTTCCCACAAGCATACTGGGTAACAATTCTATATACTGAAAATGAAAATTAAGTAAATAAATGGTGAATGGCAGAAGCCATGTTTCTCAGTGTTGGAGTTTAGAGATATGCAATCAGAGGAGACTAGAATGATCCATATAGCAAGAGATTAGAGTTGGAGAAGCAATGTTTTACTTAATCTAGATAGAGATAATGACATATAGGAATACATATAGATATGAATATCCAGATGGGTTAGTATATACACATCTATATCTCCTTACTATATTAGCTGAGAGGGTCTGGGAACCACAATGCTTCAGTAGTAACAAGCACACTCAGCACCCATATCTTGGTTTCAATACCATTTTCCACTAAAAGGAACCAAGGTTCATTAGAGAAATACCTGCTTCTAGGACTGGGGCAGGAAATATACAAGATAAGGCTGGAGTACCTTATAGTGCAGAAAGTAATAAAGTGCTCAAAAACATAATGATGGGGATATGTCAAAGGGAAATAGAAGCCAAATAACAGAGCTTCCAAAGGCCAAAGTTAGAAAAGTTTGAACAATAAAGTAAATAAGGCTGTGCTGGATTATAACCCAAAGTATAAAGTAAATATCCATGATTCCATAATGATATAAATAAATGAGTGAATAAATAAATAATTGAGGGAGAATAGGCAAATTTCACATGCTGAAAGAACTCCAAATAATTTATGTAGATACTCTACCCTGAAAGAGGTGAAGCATACCTCCCAATTCCTTAAGGGTGAGCTATGCATGGTGGTTTCTTTTAAAAGAGTACAATACAGAAAATCAATTTAGAATAACTAAAATTTAAAAAGATAGGCAAAGCCAAGTGTTGACAAGGATGTATAACAACCAAAACTCTCATACATTGCTGGAGGCATTGCAAAATAGAAGAGCCACTTTGAGAAAGAGTTTGCAGTTTTTAAAAATGTAAACATACCCCTAAAATAAGACCCAGAAATCACATTCCTAGGTATTTACATAACGGAAGTGAAAAGAGACATACACAAAGACTCATGCTGAATTTACATAGTAATTTTGTTCACAATATCAAAAACTGGAAACAATCCAAATGCTCATCAACTGATGAATGCTAAGAAATCAGTGACACATTCATACCGTAAATCTTACTCGACAAAGAAAACGCACTATAACAACATGGATGAATTTCAAAAGAATTTTGCTGAGCTCAAAAAGTCAGGCACAAAAGATTAAATACTGTACAATTCTATTGATATAAAATTCTGAAAAGCAGCAAAAGTTTAGTAAGAGAAAATAGATGAGTGGCTGACAGGGGTTAGGATTCAAGGAAGTAGAATGAGTACAAAAGGACATAAGGGATGTTTGGGGTTGGGATTAATATTATGATCATGGTGAGGATTACAGAACTATGTATGTTTGTTAAAGCTCATCAATTTTATACTTATGATTGTTGAATTTTACTATATGTGAATTATACCACAAGAAATCTGACCTTAAAAAACAAACAAAAGAAATAGAAGTTAAGATACAAAATACGTAAAAATAAATAAATAAAACTTATAGAGAGGAAAAACATGCTGTCTCAGGTGAAAATCACACTATGAAAAACTAACAACAGATTATATACTGCAAAAGAAAAGATTATTGAACTTGAAGCCAACAACTAAAAGCTACCCAAAATGAAACATAGAGAAACATAATATGATAGAAATTGATCAGAGCTCACTGATGCTATGAGACAAATCAAACCTTCTAATATATCTTAGCTGAAGGCCCAAGGAAGATGGAGGAGGAGATATTTAAAGAAATAATGGCCTATAACTATGCAAGTTTGATAAAAGTATAAATTTCCAGTTTCAGGAAGCTTAAGAAACTTCAAATACAAGAATCTTGAACAAAACTCACTGAGGTGCATCACAGTAAATAGCATAAAACCAGTGAAGATAAATTTTAAAAGCATCCTCTAAATTAAAATAAACAAACAAATAACAGAAACAAAAATATAGTTCACAAGCCAGCGAAAGTGATATAACAGAATCATAAAAAGGATTCAATTAGTCCAAAAGGATGCAGAAAAAGTGGGAAAATGGAACAAAGAACAGATGGGACAATAAGAAAACAAAGAGCAATATTGTGGCTTTAAACTTAACTATATCAATGATCACATTATATCTAAATAATCTAAACATCCCAATTAAATGCAGAATTATCAAGTTGTATTTAAAAATAAAGACAATTATACTTTGCTTACAAAGAGCTCACTTTAAATATGAACACTCAGATTAAAACTAGATGGAAAAGAATTTACCATGCTAACGCTAATCAAAAGAAATCTGTAGTAGTTATATCAATATCAGAAACTGAATGTTAGAGCAAAGAATATTACCCAGAATAAATCAGATCATATAATAATGGTAAATGGAGAATGTATCATGACCAAGGGAGTTTATGCCAGGAAATCAATGTTGGTGTAACATTTTAAAACTAATTATTGCATGGGGCCGGCCCGGTGGCACAGCAGTTAAGTTCTCACATTCCCATGGCCCGGGGTCCACCAGTTCGGATCCTGGGTGCGGACACAGCACCGCTTGGCAAGCCATGCTGTGGTAGGCGTCCCATATAAAGTGGAAGAAGATGGGCAAGGATGTTAGCTCAGGGCCAGTCTTCCTCAGAAAAAAGAGGAGGCTTGGCAGCAGATGTTAGCTCAGGGCTAATCTTCCTCAAAAAAAATAAAAACTAATTATTGAAAATTCACCATATTAATAAATTTACAATAAAAAACCACATGGTTACTTCAATGAATGCAAAAAAAGATGCTTTTGACAAAATCACAGATTGAAGTATTCAATGATAAAAACTATCAGCCAACTAGGAATAGAAAAGAATGTACTCAAACTAATGAAGAGTATGAATGAATAAAGCTATAACCAACATCACATGAAATGGTGAACATCCAGTAGTTTTCCTATAAAGTTAAAATGACGGCAAACGTTTCCACACTCTTGGGGCCAGCCCAGTGGCTTAGTGGTTGGGTTCACGTGCTCCACTTCAGTGGCCCGGGGTTTGGAGGTTCAGATCCCGGGTGCAGACCTACACACTACTCATCAAGCCATGCTGTGGCAGGCATACCACATACAAAATACAGGACGATGAGCTAATAGATGTTAGCTCAGGGACAGTCTTCCTCAAGCAAACAGAGGAAGATTGGAAACAGATGTTAGCTCAAGGCCAATATTCCTCACCAAAAAAAAAAAAAAAAAATTCCACTCTCACTACTGCTATTCAACATCATACTAGAGGATATAATAAAATAATGCAAGAAAAGAAATAAAATGCATCCAGATTGAAAAGGAAGAAGTACGACTATCATTATAGAGCATGATGCAGAATCTCTAAAATAAACAGAAACTCCTACAATTAATATGTGAGTTTAGCAAGGTTACAAGAACAACATACAAAAATCTACCATATTTCTATGTACTAGCAACAGATATCAGATGTTTTTGTGTTGAGATATTTGGAAATAAACATGATAAAAAGATATGAAAATGCTATGTGCTGAAAACAGCAAACTATTACTTAAAGAAATTAGGGACCACTTAAAAAAAATGAAGATGGATAACGTATTCATGGATCAGAAAACTCAATATTAAGCTATCAACTCTTTCAAATTGGTCTATAAATCCAATGATTGCTAATAAAAAACACCAGGGGCCTTCTTTTTTTCTTTCAGATTTCCTCCCCAGACATAGTGGAAAATCCAGCCAAGTAGAGAATGGAATTTGGTTCTTACCTCAAGTTATCAAAGAAAGTTTTAAAGTATGGGTCACCATGTTTTTGCATAAGGGTTGAAAGTAATGGTATTGTGCATTAACATGTAGATGTAAGAGGTGAAAGGAAACAGCAGCTCAGAAATTAGTCAAACAAGATGGGTTTGGGGGTCAATCCCAAAACAGATGTCAATGCATATTAAGTATTCAAAATCTTGGCAGATAACAAGTCAAGCCAAACTTTAGACATCTAAGCATTGTGACTTGAACCGGATTTAATTTTAAGGTATATGTCAGCCACAAATTTCTTACTTAGAGAATGCTATCAAATTAGAGATGATTGATTCCAGGAACAAAATGAAGTAAGCTGCAGCCTTGATAACTAATAGAGCTTACCTGACATAGCAGAGTTGACACTAGTTCAAATTCAACTATATTTTTCTTTATGATTTGAAGACGATTCCACACTTGCCATTCTCTTATGGTGTTCAGAAGTATCACCTTTGTGGAGTCATTAATCAGATAACCATCTCTATGTGAGAGAAAACACAGAAAGCCACTCTCAAAAGATATGCTGTGGACTCTGCTTATAGGAGTTTAGTATAGTTAACTCCCACTATTATCTTAAAATTGATTATTTCATCAATAATTTTCTTAAAGATTATTATGTACTTACTAATATTTTTATAATATAAAATCCTATAATCCCAATGCTATCCTAGGGACATAGGACTAGATGATGTCTTCATAGACATGATACCTAAAGCACTGCCCCAAAAGAAAAAATAATAAATTGGACTTCATCAAAATTAAAAACTTTAAGATCTTATTAAGATCTAAGAACTAAAAAATCTTATTAAGAAGATGAAAAGACAGGGCCCAGCCCCATGGCCAAGTGGTTAAGTTCGTGCATTCTGCTTCTGCTGCCCAGGGTTTCACGGGTTCAGATCCTGGACATGGTCATGGCACCGCTCATCAGGCCATGCTGAGGTGGTGTCCCACGTAGCACAACTAGAGGCACTCACAGCCAGAATATACAACTATGTACTGGGGGACACTGTTTCTCTATGTGGGATGCCACCACAGCAGGGCTTGATGAGTGATGCTGGGTCCATGCCCAGGATCCAAACTGGTGAACCCCAAGCTGCCAAATTGGAGCATACAAACTTAACCACTTAGGCATAGGGCTGGCCCCTATAAAGGAGTCTCAAAACGCAACAGTGAAAAAAATCCAATTATAAGTGGACAAAAGACACGAACAGTCATCTTATCAAAGAGATAATATTAGAGAAACAGTCTATGCATTAGTGGAGTCCCAACAAAATAGAGGGAGAAAGGAGCAAAAAGTTTATTTAAAGAAATAATGGCTGAGAACTTCCCAAATCGGGGGAGAGATTTGGACATCAAAGTTCATGAAGCTCATAGGTCACCAAACAAAGTCAACTTAAAGATGTCTTTTCCAAGACACATTATAATAAAACTGTCTAAAATCAAAGACAAAGAATTTTAAAAGCAATAAGAGAAAAGACAAATCCTCACATACAAGGGAACCACCATAAGGCTATCAATGGATTTCTCAGCACAAACCATGCAGGCCAAGAGAGTGTGGGATAATATATTTAAAGTGCTGTGAAAAAATCTGCAAAGCAAGAATAGTTTACTGAGCAAAGTTGTCTTTCACAAATGAGGGTGAGATAAAGACTTTCCCAAACAAATGAAAGCTGAGGGAGTTTATTACCATTAGACCTGCGTTACAAGAAATGCTATAGGCAGTTCTTCAAGTCAAAAAAAAAAAAAAAGAACACTAGCAACATAATAATATATAAAAGTACAAAACTCACTGTAGAGGCAAGAACATAGTCAAACTCAGAATGCTCTAATACTGTAATGGTGATATGTAAATCATGTTTAACTCCAGGATAAAAGTTAAAGGACAAAAATATAAAAAATAACTATAGCTACAATAACGTGTTAATGGATACACCATATATAAAAGAGGTAAATTGTGACATCAATAACATAAAATGTGCTGGGAGGAGAAGTTAAAGTGCAGAGTTTTCATATGTGGTTGAAGTGAAATTGTTATCAGCTTAATTAGACTTTTATATCTATATGATGTTTTGTGTAAGCCTCATGGTAACCACAAATACAAAACCTGTAGCAGGACACAAAAGATAAAGACAAAGAACCACAGATTACCACCACAAAAAATCATCTAATCACAAAGGAAGATAGCAGGAGAGGAAGAAAGGAACAAAGAAACTACAAAACAGGGGAACAGCCTGAAGGCATAGTGGTTAAGTTCATGCACTCCACTTCAGCAACCTGGGGTTCGCAGGTCCTGATCCCAGGTGCAGACCTCACACTGCTTGTCAAGCCACACTGTGGCGGCATCCCTCATAAAATAGAGGAAGATTGTCACAGATGTTAGGTCAGTGACAATCTTCCTCAAGCAAAAAGAGAAAGATTGGCAACAGATGTTAGCTCAGGGCCAATCTTCCTTAAAAAAAGAAACTACAAAATAGTCAGAAAACAATTAATAAAATGAGAATAATAAATCCTTCCCTATCAATAATTACTTTAAATGTAAATTGATTAATTCTCAAATAAAAAGACATAGAGTGACTGAATGGATCAAAAAATAGGACCCATCTATACGCTACCTACAAAACAGTTACTTTACATTTAAGGACACACATGTGGTGTGAAGGGATAGAATAAGTTATTCCATGCAAATGGTAACCAAAGGAAAGCAGGGTGGCCATATTCAAATCAGACAAAATAAACTAAGTCAAAAACTGCCAAAAGAGACAAAGAAGATCATTATATAATGACTTTATCATTAAAGTACAATTGACCCTTTAGGGTCAATTCATCAAGAGGATATAAAATTGTAAATATATGTGTACCCAACAAGCAGCAGATAAATTTATAAAGCAAATATTAACATAAATGAAGGGAGAAATAGTTAGCAACATAGTAATGGTAGGGAACTTCAATACCCCACTTTCCATATTGGATAGATCATCCAGGCAAAAAATCAATAAACAGTAGATTTGAACAAAACTATAGATCAAAGAGACATAATCACATTTTATTCAACAGCCATAGAATACATATTCATTTCAAGCACACTTGAAACATTCTCCAGGGTGGATCATATATTAGGCCACAAAACAAATCTTAACAAATTTAAGAAGATTGACCTTATTTTAAGTGTCTTTTCTGACCACAAGAGTATGAAACTAGAAATCAATAATAGGAGGAAAAATGGAAAATTTGTAAATATATGGAAATAAAAAACACACTCCTGAACAATCAAGGGTGAAAGAAGAAGCAAAAAGGGAAATAAAATAATATTTTGAGACAAAGGAAAACAGAAACACAATATACTAAAACTTAAGGCATACAGCAAAAGCAGTTCTAAGTGGGAAGTTTATAGTATAAAAATGCCTGCATTAAGAAAACAGAAAAATCTCAAATACACAACCTAACTTCACACATCATGCAACTAGGAAAAGAAGAACAAACCAAGCCTAAAGTTAGCAGAAGGGGGAAATTAATAAAAATCGGAACAGAAATAAACAAAATGGAGACTAGAAAAACAATAAAATAGATAAATAGAACCGTGAGCTGGCTTTTTGAAAAGATAAACAAAGATAAACAAAGCTTGAGCTAGGCTAAGAAAGAAAGAGAGAGGACACAAGTAAATAAAATTATAAATGAAAGAGGAGACATTACAACTGACACGACTGAAATACAAAGGATTGTGAGACTATTATGAACATTTATATGGTGACAAATTGGAGAACCTAAAAGAAATGGATAAATTACATAATCATAAATCATAATCATTACAAAATCATAAAACCTACTAACACTTACATGAAGAAAAAGGAAGTCTAAAAATACAAATCATGAGTAAGGAGATTGAATCAGTAATCAGAACCTCCCCAAAAATAAAAGCTCAGGACCTGATAGCTTCACTGGTGAATCCTAACAAACACTTAAAGACAAGACCAGCATTACATTCATACCAAAGCAACATGTGGAAACTACAAGAAAAAGAAAGGATAGATCAGTATCCGTGATGAAGACACATGTAAAAATCCTCAAAAAAAAAACTAGCAAACCAAATTCAACAGTACATTAAAAGGATCATCTACCACGATCAAGTGAAACTTATTCCTGTGATGCAAGGATGGTTAAACATATGCAAATCAATAAAGGTGATACACCATGTTAACAGAATGAAGGATAAGAATCATATGATTATCTCAATAGATGCAAAAAAATCTTTTGACAAAATTCAACACCCTTTCATCATAAAAACACTCAACAAATTAGATTTAGAAGGAATGTATCTCAATATAGTAAGGACCGTATATGAAAGGCCAAAACTAACATCATACTGAATGATGAAAAGCTGAAAGTTTTTCCTTTAAGTTCAGGAACAAGACAAGGATTCCTATGTCACCACTTGAATTCAATGTATAATACTGGATATGCTAGCCAGATCAATTAGGCAAGGAAAAGAAATAAGAGGCATCCGAATTGGAAAGGAAGCAGGAAAATAGTCTCTGTGTGCACATGACATGATCTTATATATGTAAAATTCTAAAGACTCCAAAAAATAAAATGTTAGAACTAGTAAAGGTCTAGGATACAAAATCAACATACAGAAATCAGTTGTGTTTCTATACACTATCAATAGACTGTCTGAAAAAATAGTTAAGAAAACAATCCTATTTACAATAGCATCAAGTAAGTACACTGAGGAACACATTTAACGAAGGAGGTGAAAGATCTGTACACTGAAAACAATAAAACATTAATGAAAGAAATTGAAGACACAAGTAAATGAAAAGATATTCCATGTTTGTGCATTGGAAGAACTGTTATTATTAAAATGTCCATTCTATACAAAGCTATTTAGAGATTAAATACAGTCTCTATAAAAATTTCAATGACATTTTTCATAGAAATAGGAAAAACCATCCTCAAATTGAATAGAATAACAAAAGACCCTGATTAGGCAAAGCAATCTTGAGAAAGAAGAACAAAACTGAATGCATCATGTATCCTGATTTCAAAGTATATTACAAAGCTAAAGTAATCAAAATAGTATGGTATTGGCATAGAAATGGGCACAAAGATGACTGGAACAGAATGGAGAGCTCATGCAAACATGGTCAATTAATTTATGGCAAAGGAACCAAGAATATACAATGTGGGAAGCATAGTCTCTTCAATAAATAATGTTGGGGAAACTGGATATCCACATTCAAAAGAATGAAATTGGACCCCGAGGTTGCAGCATATACGAAAATCAACTCAAAATGTACTAAAGACTTACATGTAATGCCTGAAACTGTACAACTCCTAGAAGAAAACATAGGGGGTAAGCTCCTTGACTTTGGTCTTGGCAATGATTTTTTGGATTTGACACCCAAACAAAGGCAAGAAAAGCAAAAATAAATAAGTGAGACCACATCAAACTAAAATGTTCTGCACAGCAAAAGAAATCATCAACAAAATGAAAAAGCAACCTATGGAATTAGAGAAAATATTTGCAAACCATATATCCAATAAGATGTTAATATCCAAAATACACAAGGAGCTCATATAATTCAATAGCTGAATAGCAAATAATGCTATTAAAAAACGGGCCAAGGACCCAAATAGACATTTCTCAAAAGAAGACGTACAAATGGCCAGCAGATACATGAAAAGGTGCTCAGCATCATTTATCATCATGGAAATGCAAATCAGAACAACAATGAGATATCATCTCACACCTGTTAGGATGGCTGTTACCAAAATGACAAGAGATAACAAATGCTATCAAGGATGTGGAGAAAAGGGAACCCTAGTACACTGTTGGTGGAAATGTAAACTGGTACAACCACTAATGAAAACAGCACACGTTTTCCTCAAGAAATTCAAAATAGAACTACTGTATGATCTAGGAATATCACTTCTAGGTATATATCCAAAGGAAATGAAATCAGGATCTCGAAGTGATCTGCACCCTGATGCTCATTGCGGCATTATTCACAATGGTCAAGATATGGAAACAATCTAAGTGTCCATCCACAGATGAATGGATAAAGAAGATGTAGAATACTATTCCACAAAGCCATAATATGGAAGCAAATTCTACCATTTGTGACAGCATGGATGAATTTGGAAGATATTATGCTAAGTAAAATAAGCAAGAAAGAAAAAGACAAATTCTATATTATCCCACTTATATGTGAAATCTTTAAAAAAAGTCTAGGTCATAAAAGCAGAGCATAGAATGGTTATTACCAGAGATTGGGGAGTGGAGGAAATGGGGAGATGTTCAAAGAGTACAAAGTTACAGTTATGTAGGATGAATAAGTCTAGAGATCTAATATACAAGCATGATGACTATACTTAATAACACTGTACTGGACATTGGACATATGCTAAGAGAGTAGATTTCAGGTACGCTCATCATCTACACACAAAATGTTATCTGTGTAAGGAGATGGTATGTTAATTAGATTGACTATGTTATTCATTTCACTATGTATGTATACATCAAATTATCATGTTGTACAACTTAAATATATACAATTTTTATTAAAAATATATAAAGAAAACAAATTTTTAAAAAGAGAAGATATGAATGGAAAATAAACGTCAAGATATAGTCAAAAACATTAATGCTCAGAGAAGTGCAAATTATAGCCACAACGAGATATCACTGAATATTCCACATATTGTTGTTAGGTGTATAAAATTATATAGCTACTGTTGAAAATAGTTTAGCAATTTTATTTAAGACTGAAGATACACTTACTACATGACTCAGAAATTATATTTAGGCATTTATCCTAGATACAAACACAAAAAAGTACATGATTGTGCATGGAATGTTATTTCCACACTAAAACCTGTATGTGATTATTTATAGCAGCTTTATTTGTAAGAATAAAATCTGTAAACAGCATAAACGTCCTTCAAGAGTTGAATAGTTACATAAATTCTAGTACAGTCACGCATTGCTTAACCACAAGGATACATTCGGAGAAATGCATTGTTAGGTGATTTCATCATTGTGTGAGCATCATAGAGTGCATTTACACAAACCTAGATGGTATAGTCTACTACATGTCTAGGCTATATGGTACAAATCTTATGCGACCACCATCATATATGCGATCCATGTTGACTGAAATGTTATTGTGCTGTGCATGACTATATATCTACACGGTGGAATACTTCTCAGCAATAAAAAGAGTTAACTATTGCTACATGCAAATACCTGTACGGGTCTCAAAAATATTATGCCTTGTGAAAAAAGTCTATTTCAAAAGGTTTCATAATGTATGGTGCCATCTCTATAACACTCAGGAATGACAAATCTATAGAGAAGGAGAACAGATTAGTACTTGCCAGAGGACAGGGCAGGAGTGGAGGGACAGGACTTGGTAATATGGACCAGTGTCACAAAGAAGTTCCTTTGTAATGTTGGAGCAGTCTGTCTTCACTGTGGTGGTGGTTACATGAATCTACTCATATGATAAAATTGCATAGAATTATGCACACATATATGCACATAAATAGATCTAAAGAGCAGTGAAAACTGAGTAAAATCTGCAGTTAACAGTGTTGTATCACTGTCAATTTCCTGTTTTTGATGTTGGATTGCAGTTATATAAAATTTCACCATTGAGGAAATCTGGGAGTGGCTCCATGTACCATTTCTGCAAATTCCTCATCTATAATTATTTAAAAATAAAAAGTTAAAAGGAGACTCATTATAATATCAATTTATATTTATTAAGGTTTCTATAATATAAACTTTTACAACTCTAATGCAACTGGTTTAATTTTTATATCCCTTTCAGACAATGCATGTATGTTTTATGCTGTTAGACTTGATTACAAAACAATGCAATGCTTTTTTTAACTTCTAATTGCATTATATTTTAAACATTTCTTTCTTTCTTCTCCATTTTTTTGGTGAGGAAGATTGGCCCTGAGCTAACATCTGTTACCAATCTTCCTCTTTCTCCTTGAGGAAGATTGTCACTGAGCTAACATCTGTGCCGATCTTCCTCTATTTTGTATGTGGGATGCCACCACAGTGTGGCTTGATGAGCAGTGTGTAGGTCTGCCCACGGAATCCAAACCCATGAACCCCAGGCCACTAAAGCAGAACTCATGACTTAACCACTATGCCACTGGACCCGCCCCTAAACATTTCTTCAAAGAGTAATTTGATATTTATGACTTTAATTTTAATGGAAACCTAATACGCAATTACAGTTATATAATATCAAATAAATTTGGCAAATCATTGGGCATTTTGTTATTTGCAATTTGTCAATAATTTGAAAAGTCACCTTAACTATATTTAAGTACATATTATTTTTCTTTTTCAAAATTAATAGACTTTATTTTTTAGAGCAGTTTCAGGTTTACAGGAAAATTGAGCAGAAATTACGGAGTCCCCAGTATACCCTCTCCTTTCCCAGTGTTTCCCTTATTATTAACATCTTTCATTAGTTTGGTACATTTGTTAAAATTAATGAACCAATTTTGATATACTATTATAAAATGATGTAAATAGTTTATATTAGGGTTCAGGTTTTGAAAAATGCACAATGTCGTGTATTTCCGTTATAGTATCATACAGAATAGTTCACTGACTTTTTCATCCCTCCCTCCCTTCTCCTGAACTCTGACAGATCTTTATACTGTCTACAGTTTTGCCTTTTCCAAAATGTCATATAGTTGGAATCGTACAGTATCTACTCTTCTCAGATATACTTCTTTCACTTAGCAACATGCATTTAAATTTCCTCCATGCTCTTTCTGTGACTTGCTAGCTCATTTCTTTATATTACTGAAAAGTATTTTTTCACATGAATGTATCACATTTTGTTGATCCATTCACCTATTGAAGGGCACCTTGATTGCTGCCAAGTTTTGAAAGTTATGAATAAAGCTCCTATAAACGTTAGTGTGCAGATTTTTGTGCAGACATTAATTTTTAGTCCATTTGGGTAAATGTCACAGAATGTGATTGCTAGATCATATGATAAAACTATTTAGCTTTGTAAGAAATTGCCAGGCTGTCTTCCAAACTGTCCATACCATTTTGCATTACCGTTCCCAATGAATGAGAATCCCCATTGTTCTATATCCTGGCCAAATTTGGTGTTGTCAGTGTTTGCATTTGAGCCCATTCTAACAAGTGTGTTATGGCATCTCATTGTTGTTTTAGTATGACATTCGATGGTGAGCATGTTTTCATATGCTTATTTGACATCTGTTGAGCCATCTTCTTTGGTAATGTGTCCATTCAGATCTTATGTCCGCTTTTTAATTGGGTTATTTGATTTCTTTTTATGAGTTCTTTTTATATTTTGGATGCAAGGCCTTTATTAGCTCTGCATGTTGAAGATATTTCCTCCCAGTCTGTGTCTTTTTGTTCTCTTAACAACATCCCTTGCAGAGCACGTTTTAAATTTTAATGAAATCCAACTTAGCAATTTTTTTCTTTCATAGATTATGCTTTGGTGTTATGTTCTTTTTTTTGATTTAATCATTCCTTAAGAAAACTTTCTAGGAATGATCCTACTAGATGAAAGTTTTAGAACACTACATAAGACTAATTAAATTGATAAGGATTCTTCCCACTGATTTTAGATTTTAATGGGTGTCATTTGAGGACAACAAGACACATATTATTTTCTCCATTTTTAAAAGAGTGGAAATGAGAAAATTTAAGTGAATTACACAAAGATGAGGGCATTCAGGTGCAGAACTCGGTCTAGAACAAACATCTTCTTGTTCTGAAATTTTCACACCAACCCAAGAAAAATAAGTAAGTCATTTATAATTTGCTCATTTTATTTTGCTTAAAAGGTATTATTGATTACTCTATAGTTATTACAGTATTTTTAAATTTGCACAATTTTTAAGAGGGAATGTCAAGGGCGGACAGAAGAGAAATATATTCACTATTTTTGAGAAATGTCAATATATGATGATAAAACAATAAAAAATGAAAATTAGTAATGATGGATAGTACGTGTTAAGTAGTTCTACTTAAAACAGGCACGATGGTAGTGTGAATTAATTTAATTCTTCTACAACCTTTGAATAATTTACTACAATAATTCCCAATTTTCAGATGAATAATTGAGTCTTAGAAAAGTCAAACAGCAAGTAAGACCAATATCGCACAGTAATTTTCAGATTTGGAATTCAAAACAGAGTGTTCTTATTCTTAACCACCACATTCCTATGTCTTCCTGTTGATACAAAATGGGGCAAATAGCTAGAGGATACTCTGGGGTTATCAGTAACAGATTCTGAGTGGCGGGTTTTAATCTTTCCAAACTGGTGGGTGACTTGGTTAAAGCCTTGAAACTAATATTTTATTAAATTTCTCCAAAAAAATCTGAGGTTTTGTAGCACAGGTCAGTGATTAAAATCCATATTTTTACTGAAGAGGTTGGCATCCCACAGGTTTGAATGGTCCCAGCCTGTGTCTCAAGTAAGTATAGAGATGGATGCTCAGCCTATTTCAACTGTGGATCAATATGTGACTCACTGTGTCTGATAACAAGCAATCAAGATTTTCTTTATGCAAATCTTGCCCCTTTTCCTCTATGAGAATAGTTTTGTTAATATCATTGTCCTGACATGCCATCTATTACAGTGCCAGTTTTTTAGGGAAGAGATTTAAAAAATAGTATTTTCTCTTCAATCTCTTCCAGACGGCTTTGTAATTGGTTTATTATTTTTGCAGGTGTTTTAAGGAAAACTTCAGGATGCAAGCCAACAAATATCAAAGAAGATAATGAAGGTAGGCTTTTTCATTGAGTATTCGTTATGTAAAAACAAATATGTTCTCTATCAACTGCAGGTATCGTATACTATGAGTCGAGCATATTATGATTTTATAAACTACATGTCAATTATTTGGGATATAAATTGATCTTTTTGCTTTTTGGGAGATGAGAGTCTTTGTAAATGAATTTAGTAATAGCCACAAGTCAAATGTTCTTTCAACTTCATTTTCAGAAAAGTCTTGTAATAACTTTTTTGCATTTTTATATTATTTCATGGTTTTAAAAGTGTTTAACTATTATCCTGGGAAGAAAGCCAGGAAGATCCTATTATTCTGAGAACCATGTTAAGGAAGCTGAAGTCAGGGAGGTAAAGTGATTTATTATAATGTCATTCAGCTCTCCAATGGACAATGAATTCAGTCTTCTGACTCCAAATCCTCTAGACCGGAGTCCAGTACCAGAGTCTCCTGCATCCAGGATCCCTGATGCATGTGCAGGTTAAAGATGTTTCCCCTCTTGAGAGGGCCATTTCCAACACCCAAGTCTATAGGAATACAAAAGATTGGTCTCCTATGGATTCTTTTTTCATTTGGCTCCAACATACTTTGTTTTCATGAAAGGAAGAAGGGTAAGCTTTCATTGAAAATTTGGAATGGGCCATCGAGTTCATGACATTCAACAACCTGTCCCAGATAAAAATATTTCTGACACTCCTCCTGGAGGATGTTTCCTGCCTCTGACAGAAATTTTCTACAGGTGGAATGATAGATTTTCAGTTTTTGAAATTTCTGAGTTTAAGAAATTTTCTTTTTAAAGTCAGTCAATATTTGTTTCCCTCAACTTTTAATGGGTCTCAAATTTGTCATGTGCCTGAACAGATCTGTTTGTTGTGTGGCATAATAATTTATTTAACTGTTTTAACATTTCACTTTGACTCAAAAAATCTTCCTATAAACCATTAGCTATTGATACTATCTATAATTAATAGCTAGATCTGTTTTTTCCTAAAAGTACCTTGACCCACTAATGAATTGTCATATGAAAAGGGGTCCAGATTTCTCATCAGGCTGGTCATTTTCAGTTTTCACTAAACTTAAAATTCTTCAAGATGTGTCAAGCCATAACTCCTTTCAAGAGTCCTGCCAGTAGCTGAGAACTAGTAGTGTTATGATGGGGAGGGATGGAATGTATTTAGGGTGGCCATTGGGGGAATAGCTGCCAAGGAATTCATATTTCAACATGCTCTTGGTTGTCTGCTATTTTGTACAGTAGAGGGAGATGGTAAAATTGATACAGAAATGTGGAATGAATGTAGGGAGAGTGATTGAGAACTCTGCTCTTCCTCAGACAAAATTATTTTAATAGAAGATTTTAGGCAGTAATGGAATTATTGTACTGAGAAGGGACAAATCTCATGGTTAGTTAGTAACATAATCAATTGAGGTATTATATTTAGGAAAAATTATATAGCTCGTTAAACTCTTATGGGGAAACAGACACAATAATAATGCCACCGAAAAATTGCATTCTTAGGACCACAGAACCCAGTCGAGTCCAAGCACATTTATCTGAGGAACCAACTCATATTGACCTGTTTGTGCCCCTACTCTGCCTCTTGTTCCTGATGAAGATATTATAGAGATAAAAGCCATAAGAAAGATGACAAACCATAATTAGGTGTGTCATGAACTGATGTCCAGCTAGCTTCACTTTCGGGTAAAGTCTAGGGTGGATGGTGGGCATGTTCAATCAGTAGATGAAGATGAGATCACAACGGCCAAGTTTGGGATCCTGAATAAGAGTTGTACTCAGCACAGGAATTAGGGGTCTTCTAGGGAGCTGAAGATCTGTTGAAACCTCTGCTGACTTTGGGATGTAAATTACATGCTTCAGGAATCTCTCTTGTCTCAGTCTTTCAGCTTGATACCATTGCTGCACAGAAGGAAATCTTTGAGGGAGAAGCTATATTAATGTGAGGATCTGTGGCTGGAAAAGATGGCAAAGATGGGTAACTTCTTTTAGGGTCAATCAGTGTTAGGAAACCATGTCTTGAATTTGGATGCTGATATGAAGCACCTGACTATGCAGTAATTTTTTCAGAATAGATTTAGGACACCAGGAACTATCTCCATTTGTGAAAACAGGATTTGGGACACATCCTTACTGATTTTTCTATCTATAAGCAAAATCAAGGATTTATTGTAAAAATGTAGAAAATATAGAAGGAAAAAAGAAGAAAATATATATAACCACATATATGTAACTGAAGAAAATCCTCAATAGTCTTTTTTTCTGTTAGACCCTTCCGTTGTTTTTTCTATGCATATGCATGTGTGTTTTATTTGGAACTATATTTTATGCTTTTTTTTGTGAGGAAGATTGTCCCTAAGCTAACATCTGTTGCCAATTTTCCTCTTTTTGTTTTTTTCTCCCCAAATCCCCAGTACATAGTTGTATAGTGTAGTTGTAAGTCCTTCCAATTCTTCTGTGTGGGATGCTGCCACAGCACGGCTTGATGAGTGCTGTGTAGGTCCGCGCCCAGGATCCGACCCAGCAAATCCTGGGCAGCAAAAGCAGAGTGTGCAAACTTTGGGCCGGCCCCTAGCACTGGATTTTATAACATTCATGTTCCACAGTGCCTACTTTTCTGTAAACTGGTTTCTCACTTCACACTTTGTGCATACTTTTATGTTATTAAATATTATTTTAGATCTTGATTTTTAAGGGCTATGTATCATTTTCACATACTGTAATTTATTTTGCCAATGCCCTATTGGTCCAGTTTTTTCTCTGTTATAAGCATTCCATGTTCATAAATATTTATTATATTTGTAATCTTTCTTCAGGATAAATTCCAGGTTATAGAAATAATGGGATAAATGGCATGGTTTTTCTTTTAGGTTTTTAATGCATATTACCAAAGGCCTATTCTCAAGATCCATGGCCAACCCTAGGCATTAATACTGAACAATAAAATAAAATAAATAGTTTTGAAATTTTATAAGATAAAATAGCATTTGATGCTATAATAATTTGTACCTCTTCTATAGCAACTCAATATTATTGACTTTGAGATTTCTCTAATGCTTCATACTGGCAGCTAATGTCCAGGAGTAGGGACTGGAAACTTGGGTTCAATTGAAGGCTCCGACACTGGCTTGCTACACAATCTTGGCTCAGTTTCTTCATCCCTGTCCCTTAGTTTTCTTATCTTGAAAATGGAGGAAAGAATAACCCCACCCATTTGTGTTTCATCAAGATGCTATGAAAACAAATGAAGTCCCCTCCCAAATCCTTTTCCACACTTCAACTGTCTGTAAAAGGTCTATATTAAGGTTAATGCTCTTATTTTATTATTTATAATAAACATAGGAAATTCATATTTTTATGTCTTAAAAAACTATCATATTACCGAAAACCTGACAAAATCTAAGTTTAGAAGTACTTTGTGGTTTTAAAGGCATATGGCAAAACCTGTGATCGAGTTTTTATGTGCAATTAACTACAAAATATATATTGCGATTTTCCTCATGATTTAGACGAGCACACTGAGGGTAAGAGAATTTAGATAACCTGAGCTAGGTCATACATTCAGTATATAGTTATGTTTTGGCTCAGATGTATGGACATTTGCCTCTAATGAAATGCAATATTTGCTTTGATGTTTTGGAATAAAGCATTAGTTTGATGCAATGTACCATCACCTCTCAAATACCCAAATTTATTGTTAAT